>NC_090735.1:128679458-128861958 GCF_036898095.1 Palaemon carinicauda | reverse complement strand
GGTTCACATCTGAAGTAAGTAGTTGCTTATTTTCCATTTCGTGAAATATCATATACAGAGTTAGAATGTATTTCAAAGCTAAGCTTTATTGGGTAAAAGTTTGAAATGGGATTTCAAATCAGAACTACATTTGATAAAAATTGTAGGCTTTATTTCATCACTGGATGATATTTTTCCTTTCTTTTTTTTTAATGACTACTGATTTCTTAGCTTCCAAGTTGTCTGTTATTCACTGCAAGTTAGCATGAAGAGTTTCTTGTTGCACTTGTTGGAGAATTGGTAATGTTCTTGTTGCACTTGTTGGAGAATTGGTAATGTTCTTGTTGCACTTGTTGGAGAATTGGTAATGTTACATTATTAGGTAAATGTTTTTGTGGTAGCTTTACCCATACTGATTACTGCCCAATATCCAAAACTCCTATATTATCTGAAGGTTTTAAATTTCTTTTAGCAAAACGTCTAAATAGGTATGCTGAAAATATTAGTCTGTTCCCTAGTTTGTAATTTGACTGTTACAAAGGCCTTCGAGCTTGTGGTGTCCTTACAATTCCCAGTACAGTACTATACAAAAATCTCATGATTGTGGTCAGGACTTTTATGGACTTCAGTTAAAAAACTTTCCTAAATGCAATTCAAATTCAAAGTTTTGCCATAAGTGGAAAAGATTATAAAGAAATATCTTTAGTGCTTCATTTCTTCACTTGATCGAAAGATGTTAAGTCTGTTTGATTTGTATTTTTTCCACCAAGATAAATTGTAAATGACTTTTGATGCTTACTACCAATTTCTTTTCAAATGTATAAAGAACAAAGTTGTCTGGAAAAAAAATTTAAGTCACAACTTTCTCCCAGTTTGCTGTCCAACTTACCATCCAATTTTGCCCCATAATACAACTGTGGGGCTTTTTTTTCCATGGCTCTGAATAAAATATTTTGTTTACAACACTGACTTTACAAAATATTGACCTAAAGTATATTATGTCAAAAAAAAAAAAATTATAGTTTAGGAACACCTTAACTATTTTCACACCTCATGATCAACTGCGAGGTTCTGAATGTCCTCCTAGGCCCCTGCTCTGGCCCATATGGCCTAAATTGCCATGATACCCTAATTCTACTAATATAATCCCTTTTTTCAGATGGGAATTCCGCACAGAAGACTACGACATAGGCTTTGGAGTGACTCGCAAAGTTAAAAAGGGGGAAGAAGAAATTTTAGTGCCTATGCAGCGCGTCAATTCTCAGCTAGTGACCGAGGAAGGCTGCTTAACGTGTATGGAACCAGGAACATGTAAGTGTATGAAGTGTATACTATATTTGCCTTCGGTAATAATGTTTCATCATAGGAAGCCATGTATAGCTTGACCTACAAAGCATGTAAATGAATTTTGCAAATCAGTTTGTGTTTACATTGTAATTCTGTACTTGATATACAGTACTTGTAAGATGTTTCTACTTTATATATTTATAAATGTTCTTAGAAGGCTCAAGGAAGGATATGAACTCCTAAGGATTTTTTTCTCAAAATTCATTTCTTTTACAATCTAGTGCCAGGCTATAAATAGCATTCAATGAATTTGTTGAAAATACAAATATGACAGAGAGTTAAATGTTATAAATGATCAAAACTCAACCTCTTGATTAAGAATTTAACGGTAGTATTTCAGTTAACAAGAAGTGTGAATTGAAGAATTATTTGAAAGCATTTAAAAAATACTACAGTGGTAAAACCTGAAAGCATTTTCATATGCATAGTAACATCACATGATGTAATTGGTAGTTTTAGGCCTAGCTATTAAACTTGGAATTGGAAAGTTATGAGAAACTGGAAAATCATTTTGTGAGAATCATAAAAAAACTTCCATTTTCAATATTAAACTTACCCGATAATCATGTAGCTGTCAACTCCGTTGCCCGACAGAATTCTATGGAGGGATACGCCAGCTATCACAATACTAGAAGGGGGTGTACTTACCAGCGCCACCTGTGGCCAGGTACTCAATCATTTGTTGTTGACACCTCCTCAATTATTCCTCTGTCGTGCTTCCGGCTAGACGTTCTGGGATACGCTCATGGTCTTCGAGTTTATTCATGGATATTTGGTGAAGTATTCTCTTAGATTAACGGCTGTCGCATACTGGAATCCTTTTTATATTAGCTAGTTAGCTTTTATATAAATACTGATTAACGGTTAATGAATTTTTGCTTGTTTTTGGATCACCCTTTGACTTACTCTTTGAAACAAGATGTCTGACGTTTCGCAAGCTCCCTCCCATAGACGATGTAGGTCTTGCAATAGGCGTATTCCGAAGGTCTCGGTAGATCCTCACACCGCTTGTTCTGACTGTAGGGACAGGCCCTGTCTATTAGAAAATCGGTGTGAGGAGCGCGCCGGACTTTCGGAATTGGATTTTGTACGTCTTTTAAAATATTCATCCAAGTTAGAGAGAACTAGAGTTAGGAGAAGTTCTTCTCACTCTTCTATGTTTTCCTCACCTCATGATCCCCTACCTTTTCCTACCCCTGTAGTGGCTACCCCCGAACCTACTGTGTGCCCTCCGCCTGATATGTCAACTGTTTTGCGTGCTATTCAGGCTTTAGGAGATAAAGTAGAATCAGTGGTAAGTGACCATAAGTCTCTGATGGCCGAGGTTAAAGAACTGAGGGTCAAGAGTGCAGTGGGTGGAAATAGTGCCAGTGCTGTGACGAGTGCTAGTGTCTGTGCAGTGCCAAGTGCTAGTGGTGCCAGTGTGGTGCGTGAGGATTTTTCTGTGCGAGCCAGTCGTCCTCCCAGTCCGGGACCTCTTGCAAGCTCCCATGCCCAGGGGAGAAGCAATGTCGAAGGGCTTAAGGGTTCGACAGGCCTTGTTAGGCGCACAGAATTATCCTCGGTGGTTGCGGGCGTGTCTTCCTTAGACCGTCACTCCCACCTGCAGACGATTGAGCCCGTCTTCTCGTCCGCTGATCTTCATGCAGGGAAGAAACGTTGGTCTCAGGTCTCGAGACCGCTCAAACGTAGAGTTCAGTCAGCGAGTGCTCAGCCAGGTTGTAGTCATTGGCTCAGCTCCGACTCGCCTCTGTCATCGGTCGACTGTACTCCGCCCAAGAGGAGTAAGGTTCTGCCTATACAGACCCCGACTGTGACTTTACCTCAGTCTGTTATCGTTTCTGCCGACCCCAAGTGGACCCTGCTTCAGTCCATGCAAGCTCAGCTTTCGGACTTGATGCGTGAGTGTCGGGCTGAGAGTGTTGCACCGCCTACACTCCCTCCACCTGTTCTCGCTCCGCCTGTGCTCGCCCAGCCTGCACCTGCTCCGCCTGTGCTCGCCCAGCCTGCACCTGCTCCGCCTGGTCGCAGCACCATCTGCCAGGCGTACGATGTTGAACCACTTTCGGAGTTTGCTGTTCACAGTGTTGTTCAGCCTCAGCCTTCTTTAAGGCAACCCTTGCTTTGGGATCAGGAGAGTTACACTCTTCCTCCTCCTCCCCTTGCTGCTCCACCAGTGGTGCAACTCTCGGTTGGGGTACAACAACCTCTCCCCTCCGTGAGTCTGTCTGCTCAACCAGCGCTGCACCGAGTTCAACCCTCATCTAGGCAAGCTCCTCTACACCATGGACTTGCGCCTCAGGAGCCTCAGCTTGCGAGAACTTTACCTTGTTCTGCGCAGCCTCAACCTTCTCATGCTCCACTCATCTCTCAGGAACAGGAACGGACTACTCCGCCTCCGTCCTCCGCTCAGCTTGTGCAAGCCTTGGGTGCAACTCTTGCTAGGAGTCAACCTCCTTCACCCATGCACCTGCCTTCTGCTCCGTCTGTTGTTCAGCCTATGCAGTCTGAACCTCAGGTTTTCCCTCAAGTTGAGGAAACCTCTGTTATTGTTCCTACCCGTTCTGACTCTGCGGTTCAGCATTCTGGTCCTTTTGCTTCGCTACCTTCTGCTGATGAAGTGTCGGATGATGAGGAGGCACATCTTGATCCCTCATCAGACGTGGAGGAGTCTAAGCTTTCTCCATTGTCTGTTGATTTTAGAAAGGTCTTGGCTCTACTCAGGGAGCTTTACCCTGACCACTTCGTCTCTGCTGTTCCCCGCTCTCCTCCATCTGAGTTTTCGCTAGGCGTACAACAAGCTAAGTCGAGCTATACTAAGCTTGTCCTAGCTAGATCCTCCAAGAGGGCCTTAAGGACCTTAGGGGAGTGGCTTCAGTCTAAACAACACCTGGGCAAGACTTCCTTCATGTTCCCTCCAACGAAGCTCGCTTCGAAAGGTTGCGTTTGGTATGCCACAGGGGAAGCACCAGGCTTGGGAGTTCCTGCCTCTGCCCAGGCTGACTTCTCAAGTCTGGTGGACTCGCCTAGGAGGACTGCGATGAGACGCTCGAAGGTTTGTTGGACCTTCTCAGACCTGGATCATCTTCTGAAAGGGTTGTTCAGAGCTTTCGAAATGTTCAACTTTCTCGACTGGTGCCTGGGAGCCCTCAGCAAGAAAACATCTCCTGCGGACAAAGACTCTGCCATGCTAATTATGTCCTGCATGGATAAGGCTATCAGGGATGGATCGGGTGAGCTAGCGTCGTTATTTGTATCAGGGGTGTTGAAGAAAAGGGAACAACTGTGTACCTTCCTCTCAGCCAGCATTACACCGTGCCAGCGGTCACAGCTCCTTTTTGCTCCACTCTCAAAGTTCCTCTTTCCCGAGGAGCTAGTTAAGGACTTGTCGGCTGCCCTGATACAGAAGGACACGCACGATCTTGTAGCCTCATCGGCTCGTAAGTCTAAGGTTACCACCTCTGTCCCCAAGACTTATCGCTCCCCAGTGGCTGATACCCCGGCCACTAGGTTCATACCGCCCTTTCGTGGTAGAGCCCCCAGCCGAGGAAGCTCCCGTCCAGACTCTCACAGGGGCAAGTCTAGGAAAGGACCCAGGACATCTAAGGGAAAGCACTGACTCTCAGATTCTCCAGACAACAGTAGGAGCCAGACTCAAGATCTTCTGGCAAGCCTGGGAGAAGAGAGGTGCAGACGCACAGTCTGTCAGTTGGCTGAGGTACGGTTACAGGATTCCATTCTGCCTCAAACCGCCTCTGACCACATCGCCCATCAACCTCTCTCCCAACTACAAAGAAGAGGACAAGAGGCTAGCATTGCAACAGGAGGTGTCGCTACTTGTGCAGAAGAAGGCAGTGGTTATAGTCCGGGACCATCAATCCCCGGGCTTCTACAACCGTCTCTTTCTTGTGGCCAAAAAGACAGGAGGTTGGAGACCGGTGCTGGACGTCAGCTCTCTCAACGAGTATGTCACCAAGCAGACGTTCACAATGGAGACGACCAAGTCGGTCTTAGCAGCGGTCAGACAGGAGGACTGGATGGTCTCGTTGGACTTGAAAGATGCATACTTTCACGTTCCCATTCATCCAGACTCCCAACCTTTCCTGAGATTCGTTTTCGGAAAGGTTGTCTATCAGTTCCAAGCCCTGTGTTTTGGCCTAAGCACAGCTCCTATGGTCTTTACTCTTCTGATGAGGAATGTAGCGAAATTCCTGCACTTATCGAACATCAGAGCCTCCCTCTACCTAGACGACTGGCTGTTGAGAGCCTCCACGAGTCGTCGTTGTCTGGAGAACCTCTCTTGGACTTTAGATCTAATCAGAGACCTAGGTCTATTAGTCAATATAGAGAAATCTCAACTCATTCCCTCCCAATCCATTGTGTACCTGGGAATGGAGATTCAGAGTCGGGATTTTCGGGCTTTTCCATCGGCCCCCAGGATAAACCAAGCCCTAGAGTGCATCATGAGCATGCTGAAGAGGAGCAATTGCTCAGTGAGACAGTGGATGAGTCTCACAGGGACCCTCTCATCTCTGGCCCTGTTTGTCGAGCTAGGGAGACTCCACCTCCGCCCTCTTCAATTCCATCTTGCAGCTCATTGGGACAAGGGCTCGACTCTAGAAGCAGTCTCTATCCCTATCAACCAAGAGATGAAGACCACTCTCCGGTGGTGGAAGCACAATCTTCTTCTCAAGGAGGGTCTATCATTGGCCATCCAGACCCCCCATCTTCATCTCTTCTCGGATGCATCGGACTCGGGCTGGGGTGCGACCTTGGACGGACGGGAATGCTCAGGAGTATGGAACAAGGAACAAGGATTACTCCACATCAACTGCAAGGAACTGTTAGCAGTTCATCTTGCCCTGTTGAACTTCAAGTCCCTCCTGCTAGGCAAAGTGGTGGAGGTGAATTCAGACAACACCACAGCCTTGGCTTACATCTCCAAGCAAGGAGGGACCCATTCGAGGAGCCTTTACGAGATCGCAAGGGACCTCCTCATTTGGTCAAGAGGTCTAAACCTCACACTGGTCACGAGGTTCATCCAGGGCGATATGAATGTTTCAGCGGATCGCCTCAGCAGAAGGAATCAGATCATTCCCACGGAATGGACCCTCCACAAGAGTGTGTGCAACAGACTTTGGACCTTGTGGGGTCAACCTACCATAGATCTGTTTGCCACCTCCATCACCAAGAGACTTCCGCTTTATTGTTCCCCTGTTCCAGACCCTGCAGCGGTTCATGTAGATGCTTTTCTTCTGAACTGGTCCCATCTCGACCTGTACGCATTCCCTCCGTTCAAGATTATAAACAAAGTTCTGCAGAAATTCGTCTCGCACGAAGGGACACGGCTGACGCTGGTTGCTCCCCTTTGGCCTGCAAGAGAATGGTACACAGAGGTACTTCAATGGCTAGTCGACTTCCCCAGGACTCTACCTCTAAGAGTGGACCTTCTACGTCAACCACACGTAGACAGGTTGCACCCAAACCTCCACGCTCTTCGACTGACTGCCTTCAGACTGTCGAAAGATTCGCTAGAGCTAGAGGCTTTTCGAAGGAGGCAGCCAGTGCGATTGCCAGAGCTAGAAGAATTTCCACTCGTAGAGTCTACCAGTCTAAGTGGGAGGTCTTCCGAAGCTGGTGTAGAGCCAATTCAATATCCTCTACCAATACCTCTGTGATCCAAATAGCTGACTTCCTTCTTCATCTTAGGAATGAGAGATCCCTTTCAACATCTACGATTAAAGGGTATAGGAGCATGTTGGCCTCAGTCCTCCGCCACAGGGGTTTGGACCTGTCTTCCAACAAGGACCTTCAAGACATTCTCAAGTCTTTTGAGACGTCTAAAGAACGTCGTCTTTCCACTCCAGGCTGGAATCTAGACGTAGTCTTAAGGTTCCTTATGACATCTAGGTTCGAACCTCTCCAGTCAGCTTCCTTCAAGGATCTTACCCTCAAGACTGCTTTTCTCGTTTGCCTTGCAACAGCTAAGAGAGTCAGTGAGGTTCATGCCTTCAGCAAGAACATTGGTTTCACAACCGAATCAGCTACATGTTCTTTTCAGCTTGGATTCCTAGCAAAGAACGAGCTTCCTTCACGTCCTTGGCCTAGATCGTTCGAAATACCTAGCCTCTCCAACATGGTAGGTAATGAACTAGAGAGAGTTCTTTGCCCTGTCAGAGCTCTCAAATATTATCTGAAGAGGTCTAAACCTATTCGAGGACAGTCAGAAGCCTTATGGTGTGCCATCAAGAAACCCTCGAGACCCATGTCCAAGAATGGGCTTTCGTACTATATAAGGCTTCTGATAAGAGAAGCACATTCTCACTTAAAGGAGGAAGACCTTGCATTGCTGAAGGTAAGGACCCACGAAGTAAGAAAGAGCTGTAGCTACTTCGTTGGCCTTTAATAAAAACCGTTCTCTGCAGAGCATTATGGATGCAACCTATTGGAGGAGCAAGTCAGTGTTTGCATCATTTTATCTGAAAGATGTCCAGTCTCTTTACGAGAACTGCTACACCCTGGGACCATTCGTAGCAGCGAGTGCAGTAGTAGGTGAGGGCTCAGCCACTACATTCCCTTAATCCCATAACCTTTTTAACCTTTCTCTTGAATACTTTTATTGTTGTTTTTATGGTTGTTACGGTAGGCTAAGAAGCCTTCCGCATCCTTGGATTTGGCGGGTGGTCTATTCATTCTTGAGAAGCGCCTGGGTTAAAGGTTTGGTAGAGGTCCTTTAGTAGGGTTGCAACCCCTTGTACTTTGGCACCTTTGGGTTGATTCAGCCTCCAAGAGGAACGCTGCGCTCAGTAAGGAAGAAGAACTTTAAATAAAAGGCAGAGTAACGGTTCTATTCGACTTCCTTACCAGGTACTTATTATTTCATTGTTATTTGAGATAACTGTTATATGAAATTTGGGATACTTAGCTATCCTTTAATCATGTACACTGGTTTTCACCCACCTCCCTGGGTGTGAATCAGCTACATGATTATCGGGTAAGTTTAATATTGAAAAATGTTATTTTTATTAATAAAATAAATTTTTGAATATACTTACCCGATAATCATGATTTAATCGACCCTCCCTTTCCTCCCCAGAGAGAACCAGTGGACCGAGGAATAATTGAGGAGGTGTCAACAACAAATGATTGAGTACCTGGCCACAGGTGGCGCTGGTAAGTACACCCCCTTCTAGTATTGTGATAGCTGGCGTATCCCTCCATAGAATTCTGTCGGGCAACGGAGTTGACAGCTACATGATTATCGGGTAAGTATATTCAAAAATTTATTTTATTAATAAAAATAACATTTTTCATAAAAAATTCATTACCGTCCATAGCAATCATTCTCATTTACAGACGTAATCACCTTCGACAACGAATTCAGCTACGTGAGGTCAAAGAAAATTTGGTACACAGTCTACGTTGAAGCCGCATCATGAGCAAATACTATGAAGTTATGTGTGCCTGTGATACATCTTATTTTCAAGATACGCAGGAATGGTGGAAAAAAAGACTCTGTTGTTTGAGCCAGTTATTTATTCGTTGGAATAACCCTGAATTACCTCCTTAAGAAATGTTTTCAACTTCTTATGTAATTCTCTTGTAATTTGGAGACTTCTTCAGTGAAATGTGGTAGTAAGTTTCCTTACTACATTATGTAAATACAGTAGATCTTCATCTTTTTTTATTCCGTATTATATACATTCAAAAAAGATGTTGTTAACCACCATTCTTGTAATGATTTTATATTTTTTTCCTTACCAATGTAGATCTTTATTATCTGTGGTGTATGGTTTGACAGAATTTATCTCATTAAAGTTTTCCAAGCAAAAGTAGATTCCAGAGATTTCAACTTTCAAATAATCTCCACCATGTATGTTTATCGGTTGATTTCACTAAATCACTGATAATGAGGATAAAATACAGGGCTTATGGTTGGTACCACTAGTATTTTCTAAAACAAATATTTCTCTCAAAGCTGTGAACGTAATGTTAAAGAACTGTGGCACCCCATCATGCTCTTTTAAAATGTGCACTCATTTTATATTTAAAAACCCAGTAAGTAATTATTAACATATGGGATATCTAGATAAGTATTATCCTGCTTTCTTTCTATTTCATATTCATTATATCATTTAAGACATTCAATTGTTGATAAATCTTATTTCAACATAATACTTAGATTTAATGTAGTTAGTGAACAGGAGAGTTATTATGTCAAGTGATTATAGGTAATATTCTCAATGCATTAAGTAGGTATAATATAACACTTGAGAGAAATACTCATCACATGCAGTTTTATGCAAATTGTTTCACCTAAAGAATACTGGCAAAAAATTGCTCTAGACTGAAGTTTTTGCCATATATAATTTGCTTGTTCCTCCAAAGCCTAGTTTCTCAAATAAAAAAACATGTATTAGTGACTTTTCAATGGTTTCATGCATATTTATTTACAAGAAAACTTATGTTCTGTGTTACAAAGTCTCCTTGGATAAAATATATTTTATCTTAAAATGAATGAATGAGAAAATATATTTCTGCAACTACTTGTAAAGAGCAGTTTTCTTATGTGCGTGCAATGACTGTTTACGGAATCATTTTGAAATTGAATATTTCAATCTGTCGTCATAGGCTCAAAACTATAAATTTTTCACCAAAACTGTAACTCTATGACCAATGTACTTATCTGTCTCCTTTGTCTATGTTGTGTTTTGTTTGAATATATTATTGTTGGACATTGTTTTATAGCATTGTTTACATATCATCATATGTAAGCATGAAGTATCTTAAGAAGTTTTATGGCAAATAATCATGCTCTATCAATTTGTTGTGTCTGCGTAACAATATGAATATAACAAAGCAGAGTTGCAGCATGAGACATACTATTTTACTGCTTCATACTTATACAGTATCTGTATATGTTCGCAGAAAATGCATTTATGATATATTTTATCATATCCAGTGTCTGCAAATATAGTACAAGTTTCTTTTTTTCTTTTAGATTTTATGTATTGTTGAGCTCATCTGATGCTATGGAACTGATATTTAGAAGGAGATACAGTGCCTTTTCTTCTCACAAAAATATTAAGAAATGACAAAGAGCTAATGTTACTAATCCATATTTTCACTCCAAGCTTTACAGTATTCCCTAAAGAAGAGCATGTTATCCTCAGATAGTACGTGTTTTTGTGATTCTTTTTAGAAAGACTGAATTTTACAGGGTAACTTTAGAGATATCGTATTGTTTTTCTTCCCATCGAGAAGCGAGTTCTGCAGCTCTAGGTAAGATATACCGTTTGGTTTGATAGTTTACATACATAACTTTCTATTGGCTAAGATTATGTTGGGAGATGTACAGTGTTTCTAGCATATCACACCAAAATCCTTGAGACCCACACGAGATTACGCTCAATGGCAAATATCTTTTATATTTACAGTTTATTTTATGTAATTGTACATTTTCTTGGATGTATCAAAATACATCAGTGTTGTAAACTAAAATGTTAATCTTAGGGGTTTTGTCCCTACAGACATTAGGTATGCAACATTCAAACGTGAAACTTTTAAACACTTACGTATTCAAGATCCTTGTCATACTGAAACAAGGGAAAATATTTCACCTTGGTTCATTGTAAAATTGGAAGCCTTGACATATTAAAGTGTATCCTTGAACTTGCCCTATTATAGAATAAATCTTTGTAATTCATAAAGAAATATTTTTTACAATGTTTACATCTTGATATTAGGTTTAGATTGTAAGTTTTCATGGATGGTTTAAAGTATTCTTGAAACATTTTTTTTTTTTAGAAATTGTTGTGGATACAAAAGAACCATGTGCGATATATGTTATGCCTTTAATTAAAAAAGTATTATCATAAAATGTACTTTGTACTTCATTTGTTTAACCCTTATATGGTTTTTACTTTTTCATGTTAGTTTCATCCATGAAGGTAAAAGGAGACTAGACTTGTTTTCATCAGAAATTTAAAACAGTTTGTGAGTTCAAGTACACAAATAACCATAATGGATAACATCATCACAGGGAAAAAAAAAAAAAAAAAAAAACAGGGAAAACAGGATGAAGAGTTTTATGAAAGATAGATTTCTAATTCAGACTTTTCAGAGTTTTTGTAGAAGTCCTGTGGAAGTCTAAACAGATATGGCAGCTGTCACTTGGAAACCAAACCTACAAAACCAGAAGAAAATATACCATATTAAAATACAATAAAACTTTGGAAGCCAAAACATATTTGCAGCTCAATGCCACTTGGAAACCAAACTTGGAAACCAGAAGAAAGTATGTCATGGTTAGTGATTGTTGTATAAAATTTGTACACTTAGTTAACCCTGGACAGGTAGCGTGGCCAAACCCGCCCGTAACAGGTAGAGTGGTATCATATGTGTTACACTCCCTTTCGGGGGGGTTAACGGGAGGATACCAATTTACAATTTTTTTTTTTTTTTTTTATAGTTTACTAGTTTAAAGAGTCTACTTTCTACTGGTGTAGGAGAAAAAAACTTTGAATATAAAATAACACTGTACTTACATAAATACGAAAATAAGTATAAAAATACAATTTTTCCTAAATAACTTGCACTGGACACTTTAAAATAAAACAATGAACAAAAAACCACTTGGGTGCTGATACTAGAGTCCTGTGTGCACAACTTGACATAAAAAAATCGCCGATATCAGCAAAACTGCCAGATCTGTAAAGAAAAGGAAAAGCGGTTAATTTTTGTATACGCAAAATCACTACAAAATATTTGTGTGAAAGGAATGTTATATTTATAGTGGTAATACTTATTATATTTGGATGAATTTTTCCAAAAGTCATCTACAATGATCCCAGATGATGGCAAAACCTTAGGAATTATATATAGTTAATATAAACTGGGTAAAAGCTTAGTTCAAATGTAACACGTACCGTGCGCCATTGACGTAAAAAAATGTTATTTTCATTAGTAAAATAAATTTTTGAATATACTTACCCGATAATCATGTAGCTGTCAACTCCGTTGCCCGACAGAATTCTACGGAAGGGATACGCCAGCGATCGCTATACAAGAGGGGGGTGTACTCACAAGCGCCACCTGTGGCCAGGTACTGCAGTACTTCTTGTTGACACCACCTCAATTTTTCCTCGGTCCACTGGTTCTATGGGGAGGAAGGGTGGGTCAATTAAATCATGATTATCGGGTAAGTATATTCAAAAATTTATTTTACTAATGAAAATAACATTTTTCAATATTAATCTTACCCGATAATCATGTAGCTGATTCACACCCAGGGAGGTGGGTGAAAACCAGTGTACATGTATATCAAGAAGCTAAGTATCCCGTATTTCATATTATCAGTTATTCAAAATAACAATGAAATTATAAGTACCTGGTAAGGAAGTCGACTTGAGCCATTACTCTGCCTTAAATAAGTTCGTCTTCCTTACTGAGCGCAGCGTTCCTCTTAGGAGGCTGAACAACTCTAAGGTGCTGAAGTATCAAGGGCTGCAACCCATACTAAAAGACCTCATCACAACCTTTAACCTAGGCGCTTCTCAAGAAAGAATTGACCACCCGCCAAATCAACCAGGATGTGGAAGGCTTCTTAGCCGACCGTACAACCCTTAAAAAGTATTCAAGAGAAAGGTTAAAAGGTTATGGGATTATGGGAATGTAGTGGCTGAGCCCTCGCCTACTACTGCATTCGTTGCTACGAATGGTCCCAGGGTGTAGCAGTACTCGTAAAGAGACTGGACATCTTTGAGATAGAATGATGCGAACACTGACTTGCTTCTCCAATAGGTTGCATCCATAACACTCTGCAGAGAACGGTTCTGTTTGAAGGCCACTGAAGTAGCCACAGCTCCCACTTCATGTGTCCTTACCTTCAGCAAAGCAAGGTCTTCTTCCTTCAGATGAGAATGTGCTTCCCTAATCAGAAGCCTGAATAGTAAGAAACTGAGTTCTTAGACCTTGGAAAAGAAGGTTTCTTGATAGCACACCATAAGGCTTCTGATTGTCCTCGTAAAGGTTAAGACCTTTTTAGATAGTACCTAAGAGCTCTAACTGGGCAAAGTACTCTCTCCAGTTCATTCCCCACCAAGTTGGACAGGCTTGGGATCTCGAACGACTTAGGCCAAGGACGTGAAGGAAGCTCGTTTAGCAAAAACCGAGCTGCAAGGAACATGTAGCCGTTTCAGATGTGAAAACAATGATCCTGCTGAAGGCGTGGATCTCACTTACTCTTTTAGCTGTTGTCAAGCACACGAGGAAAAGAGTTTTTAATGTGAGGTCCTAAAAAGAGGCTGATTGGAGAGGTTCAAATCTTGATGACATAAGGAACCTTAGGACCACGTCTAGATTCCAGCTTGGAGTGGACAACCGACGTTCCTTTGAGGTCTCAAAAGACCTAGGGAGGTCCTGTAGATCTTTGTTGGTGGAAAGATCCAAGCCTCTGTGGCGGAAAACCGCTGCCAACATACTTCTGTAACCCTTGAGAGTAGGAGCTGAAAGGGATCTTACTTTCCTTAGATGTAACAGGAAGTCAGCAATCTGGGTTACAGTGGTACTGGTTGAGGAAACTGCATTGGTCTTGTACCAGCTACGGAAGACTTCCCCTTGAGACTGATAGATTCTGAGAGTGGATGTTCTCCTTGCTCTGGCAATCGCTCTGGCTGCCTCCTTCGAAAAGCCCCTAGCTCTTGAGAGTCTTTCGAAAGTCTGAAGGCAGTCAGACGAAGAGCGCGGAGGTTTGGGTGTACCTTCTTTACGTGAGGTTGACGTAGAGGGTTCACTCCTAGAGGAAGAGTCCTGGGAATGTCGACCAGCCATTGCAGTACCTCTATGAACCATTCTCTCGCGGGCCAGAGCGGAGCCAACCAACGTCAGCCGTGTCCCTTTGCGAGAGGAGAACTTCTGAAGTACCCTGTTGACAATCTTGAACGGCGGGAATGCATACAGGTCGAGATGGGACCAATCCAGCAGAAAAGCATCCACGTGAACTGCTGCTGGGTCTGGAATCGGAGAACAATACAACAGGAGTCTCTAGGTTATCGAGGTAGCGAACAGATCTATGGTTGGCTGACCCCACAGGGCCCAAAGTCTGCTGCAAACATGCTTGTGAAGGGTCCACTCTGTGGGGATGACCTGACCCTTCCGGCTGAGGTGATCTGCCATGACATTCATACCGCCCTGAATGAACCTCGTTACCAGCGTGAGCTTTCGATCTATTGACCAGATGAGGAGGTCCCTTGCGATCTAGAACAACTTCCACGAAAGAGTCCCTCCCTGCTTGAAGATGTAAGCCAGGGCTGTGGTGTTGTCAGCGTCCACCTCCACCACCTTGTTAAGCTGGAGGGACTTGAAGTTTATCAAGGCCAGAAGAACCGCCAACAACTCCTTGCAATTGATGTGAAGTGTCCTTTGCTCCTGATTCCATGTTCCCGAGCATTCCTGTCCGTCCAAAGTCGCACCCCAGCCCGTGTCTGATGCGTCCGAGAGGAGACGGCGGTCGGGTTTCTGAACAGCCAAAGGTAGACTTCCTTGAGAAGAAAGCTGTTCTTACACCACGCGAGAGAAGACCTCCTCTCTTCGGAAACAGGAACTGAGACCGTCTCTAGCATCATGTCCTTTATCCAGTGAGCAGCTAGATGATACTGAAGGGGGGGGGGAGGTGGAGTCTCCCTAACACGATGAACAGGGCCAGCGATGAAAGTGTCCCTGTTAGACTCATCCACTATCTGACTGAGCATCGGTTCCTTCTCAGCATGCTCTGGATGCATTCTAGGGCTTGGAAGATCCTTGGGGCCGACGGAAAAGCCCGAAAAGCTCGACTCTGAAGATCCATACCCAGGTAGACAATGGTCTGGGATGGGACGAGCTGAGACTCCTCAAAATTGACCAGGAGGCCCAGTTCCTTGGTCAGATCCATAGTCCATCTGAGAATCTCCAGACAGCGACGACTTGTGGGAGCTCTTAAAAGCCAGTCGTCTGACGGAGCCGGACACAAGATCATGGTACTGCTGCACAGTCTGTGAACTGTCAACCATGGGGAAGCGAGGAAGTACAGTGACAACCCGAAGCTGTCTAGACTGTCTGGGTCGTACAGACAACTCCTTATCGGGTTGCTGAGGTTGCCGCACTGCGTCACAACAAGTCACTTCTGCTGGTTGTTGAACGTCTTCCCAGTGACACACTGACTCCGTAAACAAAAAATCCTCTAACAAGGACTAAGCTTGGACTGCATGTCTTGCAACACAGCTCAAGGTCTATGGGAGCAGGTGTGGTAACAGACGGGGTTAGCGACTGAAGTGGAACCATTACCTTCCCTGGAAGCATGTTATGCTTAAATAAAAGTCCATAGGGGGCTACGCAGCTAAAGGCTCCTCTCCAAATGACAGAGTCCTCAAGGGAATATCAGAAGGAGGGAGAAAAGCACTTTCTCATCTACAGGGACCATATCCGAGAAAAGCTAAGTTCTCTCAGTGAGGGTTTCACTGGTGCAAAAGCAGCAGACTAGAAGGCAACGTTATGAAACTGCTTGACCGTCTAGTGAGTTGGCAACAACCAAAGATGTGTGACTGAGAAGCATGCGGTAAGGTATGCAGAGCATGCTGTATGCAGAGCATGCTGTATGCAGAGCATGCTGTATGCAGAGCATGCTGTATGTAGAGCATGCTGTAAGGTAAGCAGAGCATGTTGCATGGCGTGTAACATTTCTCAGAAATTCCATGACCAGTGCTAGATTGAGTAATATCGCATTACTGTCTATTGAAAGTGCACGTGCCGAGGGAATTGATTAGACTGTTTAGTTGATGAATTTGATAGCCGGCTAATCGTAGAATTAAGCTGCACTAAATATACGTACTATAATCTACTTCACCTCAGGAAAGGGAAACTCGCCCTGTTGGCAACACTGCATTACTTCATGCATGCTTGTATGGGGTTTTAATATCAACATAATATTTACATTACATTCATAACTCATGATTCATTTTTGTTTTGAAGATATTTTTGCCATATTTTGCGATTTTGTTAAAAATATATTGCAAGGAATACATATATATTTTTTTATTTAAGTAATACGAATAACCTCCATTATCATAATGTTTGTGTAGGCATACATGTATATGATTACAAATGCAAATTATGAAAGTAATGAGGTGTTATTATTGCCATTTGTTATTTCAAAGTTGAATGGGAAGAGGCTGAAGTTGAGGAGAAAGTGGCAGATGCATGCGTTGAGGTGGCTGACTCATAGCATGAGGTTCCTGCCTCAAGAGTTGTGCTTGCCTCAAGGGTTGAGGTGGCTGCGCAGAGAGAGGCTCTTGACTCACGAGTTGAGGTTCTTGAGGTGTGAGCTGCGAGAGTTGAGGTAGCGGCTGCGCAGAACGCAGTTCCTGTCTCACGAGTTCAGGTTCCTGAGGAGCTAGCCTCAAGAGTGAGGCTCTCGCCTTGAGGAAAGTTGAGGTAGCAGCTGCGAGAGCTGAGGTGGCTGCCTCAAGGATGGTAGAGGTTGTCGTACCTCAAGAGGTTGTTGCCTCGAAGATGGTCTTAACTGCAAGAAAATCTTGCCTCAAGGCATAAGACTCCTGCTCCCATTGTTGAGGTTGCCTTAAGGAAGGTTGAGGTTGCTGCATAACGCTGGTAACTGGCAACTCCGAACGCGGTAAGGTAGCTTGAGGAACCTCAACTTCGTACGCCTGGCAGACTGGACTGCGGTGAGGCGGAGCGTTCGCAGGAGAAGGTGTAACCTTCTCAGTCTGAAACTCACGCATTAAGACCGCAAGCTGCGACTGCATGGACTGCAGCAAAGTCATCTTGGGATCAACAGACGATAAGGTCTGTTGAGGCAAAGCCTTAACAGAAGATGAGGTCTGTTGAGGCATCGCCTTACCTCTCTTAGGAGGTGTGCAGTCACCTGATGACTGCGGAGAGTCAGAGCTAACCCAATGACTGCATCCGGGTTGTTGAACTCTAGAGGTCTGGACTTTACGTTTAAGAGGTCTTGAGACCTGAGTCCAGCGTTTTCTCCCCGAAATTTCTTCTGCAGACGAGCAAAATAAGGGCTCAATCGTCTGCGGGTGGGAGTGACGGTCTCTGTAAGACACGCCCGCAACCACCGAGGATACTTCTGTGCGCCGATCAAGGCCTGCCGAACCCTTTTGCCCTTCGACATTGCTTCTCCCCTGGGCTTGGGAGCTTGCAAGAGGTCCCGGACTGGGAGGACGACTGGCACGCACAGAAGTACCCTCACGCACAACACTGACACACTTTGCGCTAATCACTTATCACTTTTGATTTTCTGTTTGCACTTATTTCACTGAACTCGAAACTTTAAGTGGTTTGTACCTGAAACACGCAATTCTATCCTTCCTTAAAAGTTAGTAATTGCGAAAACAGAATTACAATGTAACAGAAAAATCTAATGAAAGATAAATAATTCAGTGGCTGGAAAGAGACTAAACACTAGATCAAATAAACAACGTTTAAAATCTCTCACCGCATAAAGCTTGAGAACAAGAATAAAACTCTAGAAACGTTTACCTTCTTCCCCTAAAGAGACTAGGGAGAAGAGCAAAAACGATAACAACGTTACTCGCTTGAACGAAACGTTTATCCAGCTCTCTCTCCCTCCGTCTCTATCTCTCTCTCTCTCTCTCTTGACTTAGAACCTGAGAGAAGAGCCCAATCATATATATCGTTAAAACATATTATTGTTAAAGGAAAAAAACTGAAATATTTCCCAAATAAAAAGTTCCTTTATTAGAATTAAAACCATTAAGCTAAGAAAGAATGAACAAAACGCTAGAAACGGTTACTCTTACTGCAACGTGACACCGTGAAAATTCTCTCTCTATCGTAACGATAGAGCGCAAGTTGAACGTTCTGAACGTCAACAAATGCAGAGACAATACAAAACGTTAGTTCAACTTTGAGAACAGTACGAGACTATCAAAGAAATTCTTTCAAAAACATTAAAATAGCATAATATGTTAACAGGTAAAACCGAAATGACGGGCTCAATGTTAATTAACTTCGATACCAAGAAAAGACCGCCTACTATTAGGAAAGGTCGAATATGAACAAATATAAAAATTAATTTTAATAAGTTTATAATAAAAGGAAGTTAAACGAAGAGGCCTATAAAAGGCGGAGATATATAAAAAAAAAAAAAAAAATCTATAACTTTTGTTAAGCAAAATTAAGAAAGAGAGTCTATACTCTCTTAGACACCAACACTTCCGCTAAGGGAAGGGTCGGCCATTTAAAAGTGAAAGAGAGTTCATACTCTCTTCGTCACCATAATTAATCAAATTAATTCCAAAAGCTAGCTAAGCTAATGATAAAACTTCCTGAATAGCGAAAGCTAAACTCTAGAGCAAATACATCACCAAATCGTGAGCAAAAAACTCCAAAATTATAAGCGTATCCATGAACGTCTTGCCGGAAGCACGACAGAGGAAAAATTGAGGTGGTGTCAACAAGAAGTACTGCAGTACCTGGCCACAGGTGGCGCTTGTGAGTACACCCCCCTCTTGTATAGCGATCGCTGGCGTATCCCTTCCGTAGAATTCTGTCCGGCAACGGAGTTGACAGCTACATGATTATCGGGTAAGATTAATATTGAAAAAAAGGCATATCTAGAAAGAGTACTAATAATTGATGTATATGTAATAAAATGGTAAATAAATAATCTATGATGACCCTAGATGACAGCAAAAAGGTTAAAAATTGTTTTTAGTAAGTATAAACGGGTAAGAAAAATAATTCGTGAAACTTACTACTTGAGTTGGCACTGGTCGCAGGTGTAGTTGACATGGGAGTTACAAACAGGCTTATGGCACTTGCCACACAAAAGCTTGGTCCTGACATTAGAAGAAGAAGGGCAGAGAGGGCATCTGTTGCGCTTCTCACTTCGTTTTGGAGTGTCTGGACTCTCGTCTTCGGGCTCTTGTACCGCAAAAACAGAGCAAATGAGGTAAGTCAAGTCCCTTGGGAGGTACCTCTTGTTTGCGAGTCTTGAAAGTGCTGCATCACGGGCGAGTTCCATGGCCAATTCCGCAGAAAATTGCCTCCTGTTATACAAGGTGTTGTCAGGCAAATTTTGGTGGATAAAAAAGGAATTATTCACAACAAGATTGATAATCCCATAGAAGACACATACGGGCCACCTCCGGGTTTTCCTGCTGCAGGTCAGGGCAGAACATATCTGATCGAACGTGTCAACTCCTCCCTTTGTGGCATTATAAAACATGTGCATGTGACTTTTATGATCCTCAATAACTGTGGGATTGTGATGAACTGTGGAAAGAATCTGGATCCTTTTCGTCGGCTTGACACGTTGGCACAAAACGGTGACCTTGTCCTTGTAATTATACGTGGCAACAGATTCGCCTAATTCCATGGGCGTTGACAGCAACACAGTAGGCAGGTACGGTTTTGGACGAATAGTACCAACTAAATGCATCCCACGTTCACGGAGAGCCTTGGCTAGTGGCAGGGAAGTAAACCAATTGTCCGTCGTAACAATACGCCCAGCCTTCCTGAAGGGTCGGGTTAGCTCCAACGTGAAGTATTCTCCCAAGGGCGTACTTGTATTGGTAGTTCCCTTGCACATGTAGAACGTGTCTGCATCACATGCCATAACTAACTTGATGCCATACCTAAAAGAAAAGAAAACAAAATCAAAGAAACAATGAATATAAAGAAAACAAAATAAAAGAAACAATGAATATAAAGAAAACAAAATAAAAGAAACAATAAATATAAAGAAAACAAAATAAAAGAAACAATAAATATAAAGAAAACAAAATAAAAGAAACAATAAATATAAAGAAAACAAAACTAGACCTATAAAATTTTTTTTAAAAATTGCATATATATCAAAAAAATTAAAAATATTGCATATATATCTATCTATCATATATATATATATATATATATATATATATATATATATATATATATATATATATATATATATATATATATATATATATATATATATATATATATATATATATATATATATATATATATATATATATATATATATATATATATACTGTATATATATATATATATATATATATATATATATATATATATATATATATATATATATATATATATATATATATATATATATATATATATATATATATATATATATATATATATATATATATAAATAAATACTTTTTACTTACTTTGCTGGTTTATTCGGGATGTACATCCTGAAACGGCACCGTCCCCTGAAGCCGAGGAGCTGCTCATCCACAGTGAGATGCCCACTGGGTTCATAGTTGGCAATGCAATTGGCAATGACCTGGTCCCACAAATTCCTTATGGGAGCAAATTTGTCATGTGTCACACGCTCCTCCCTCGTGGCAATGCTGTCAAAACGTAGGGCCCTCTGAATAAAGGCAAAGCAGCGCTCACTCATGATGCTCCTGTAGAAGGGACATCCTAGAGACTTAGAGAACATCTCTTCCGCTGTCAGATGATTGTCCTTCCGTGCCCCTGTCATGATGAGGATCCCAAGGAAGGCACGTAACTCCATGAGGGTCACATCCTTGAAGGTGGGGTCGTTTTGCCGCTTGTATTTGTTCCGTAGGGTTAGGATTTTGTCATTGGTGTGGATGAACCACTTCTGCAAGCATTATATTTGTCAAAAATCTGTCAAACACTTCAGCAGGAGTCCTACACCCGAAGACAGCCATGGTAGGACCGGCACTGTCAAACTGGTCAATCTTCAAGATTGGTGGCATTGTTGGGTTTGGCTCTGAGTGCCACTTCGTGTTGTCCCTAGCCATATAAGAGTTATCCGGCAATCTCTTCAATGCCACACCTTCTGCAGGGCAAAGAGGTCCTCTCCTCCTTTTCCTACTCCTCATCTCCACGGGACTAAGATGAGGCACAGGAACCGCAGGATACGCTGAAGAAGGCCCAGGAGACGCTGAAGAAGGCCCAGGATACACTGAAGAAGGCCCAGGATACGCTGAAGAAGGCCCAGGAGACGCTGAAGAAGGCACAGGAGATTCTGCAGAAGTCACAGGAACAACGGAAACAAGACGAACTGCGTGCGAGACAGCAAAATCATGTCTCTCTTCATGCGCTGTTCCGCTTCTTCAGCAGCCAAAAGTTGATCCTCGTTTTCCTCACGCAGCAAGGTTTCATTGTCGACCAGGTCGTCTTGGATAGTGTCTTCTTCAAAGGTAAGGGTCAAAGGCTCTTCTTCATCACTACTGACGAAAAGGAGCTCCGAAAACTCCTCCTCCTTGAGATATTTCTTCGCCATGCTGAAGATCTGAAAACAGGAAAAAATAGAAAATTAGAAATTACCCTCAAAATCACATTCTTGCTGCTTTCAAAACAAAATGGCAATTGGTACAAGTACCTACACCATTCACTGATATGTTCCGATAGACACAATTACATTATTTCACTAAATAATAATACAGTAATGTAAAATACAAAATGTTTGCGTATGCGTGACATACCCCTGTTACGGTAACGTGGTTGCTAATATGCAACAATTCCAACTTTGGAGGCCGATATCTGACGAATGCGTCGGAGTAGAGAAGTGACGAATGCGTCGGAGTAGAGAAGTGGCGAATGTTTCCTGCGATGAAGCTGGTGAGCAACTAACGGCTCCTGGGTAGACAGGCCAGAGCCTGCAAGGCATCTATGCGCAGAAACGAAAAAACGAGTTTTTGCGCCACATCCCGGCCAAATCCGACACCACGCTACCTATCCAGGGTTTTAATCTTGAATTGTATATATATTGTACATTACAGAATTACAATAATGTTTATTGTTGTTTATTGTAAATGTAGGCTACGTGTACGGTGAGTCAAATCATCCAAACAAAAACAGCGAACACTTACAATACAGTGAAGCGTTACTGAGTGATGGTACTATATTAGAGTAATATAAAGTACAGTATCAGCAAGTGTTATACAATACCACTAAATAGGGACAACAGTGTTTTGTTGTTATACTCTTAAGTGTATGATAATTACTGGGTAAAATTATAGTTCCTGTCAGGGCAACGACTACTGTACTGTAGTGTTACGTACTGTACTGTAGCCTTACCCTGTCCAGTATGTAATGGACTGTACTATACACATACTGATATTATTCAAGTTAATTACAAACTACTGATACTGAGATAGAAAGCCAGTAAAAACAATATTAGGCAGTACTTAGGGTTTTAGTTACGTGAGTGCAGACAATGGTCAGCAAGTTGTTAGGTTAGGTTAGGAGTTATCCTACCCTAGGGCACCAAATATATGCGAAATCGCTATTTTTGCCTCTGTCTCTGTTACCTAGCCCTCGTGAAGAGTAGGGCTGACTGCATATAAGAATATGATAACGCTAAAATACTTTAAAATGGAAGAGCTAAAAATATAATAACACTGGAAAAACTTAAACATGGGAACAATACTCTAATAAGTTTCTTCTGCTCAAAGCTGGGAGTTAGTAAATCAACTGTGCTTAAACAAAAAGTCATTACTAGTAGGAGAAAGGTTCCAGAGGTGACATAAGGATTGATGGCACATTGTTTAAAACCTATTATTATTATTATTATTATTATTATTATTATTATTATTATTATTATTATTATTATTATTATTATTATTATTAGCTAAGCTACAACACTAGTTCGAAAAACAGGATGATATACAGCTTTTCTGAGAAAACTGAAGCTGTACCAAATTAATATTGGACATCATGCATTTGAACAGTTTCCTTTTTTGACCTCGATTAGCAGTGATTTTTACGACGGTGACCTTGCATTGTATGTTGAATATGAGGAAATCCGAAAATGTGCATGAAAATATGCAAGGTTAGGTTAGTGATGTACTCATGGTGGACATAGCTAATTGGGTGGCAATACCATTTGAATTAATGTTGCTGATGTAGATATTTCTTTATGAGACCCTCGTTGAATTACAAAGTGGTGAAATACTATACGCAAAATTTAAATATGGGAAGCATGATATATGGAAAACAAATGCTGCCGCTAAAAAGCACCCTCTACTCTGTGATAAAGCACAATTCTGTCTTGGCCTTTCCATCATCAGCATTTGGTCGTGATATTCATTTATTATAAAAAGTTTGCAATACACTAGATTATGTGAAAATTGGACATCTTCGACTATCATTGACCTCGTTGGAGCTAAATATAAGAAAAAAAAATAATTGCTGAACAGCATCATCCACAGGAATCTAATGAGCTAAGTCTTCAATTTTTAAATGACCTATGCTGATTTCAAAAACTATTCATTGTGAGTTACTTACTGGTGTCTATAAATGTCCTATATGATTAGATTATTAAAGGTTTACAATTAATTAGTCCTCTCTCTCTCTCTCTCTCTCTCTCTCTCTCTCTCTCTCTCTCTCTCTCTCTCTCTCTCTCTCTCTCTCTCTCTCACATTATTGCTATTTCATTATTATTAGTATTATTATTATTGTTGTTATTGTTGTTGCTGTTGTGGTGGTGGTGGTGGTTGTTGTCCTTTGTTTTCCTTCCTTACATTCACGTCTTTTGCTCTACTAGAAAGTAGAGCCCAGTCCAAGCAACCCTCAAACTGAGGCCCATTTGGAAAAGTCCAGAATCAACAGGTGTTTGTCCGACCCTGTGGGAAGGGAAGAGAGCAAAGCCAATATTTCAGAAGTAGGTAGTAAAACAATGGAGGGAAGAGATTAAAAAAAAAAGTAATTTAGGAATATATGTACAAGAAAAAGGTAAAGTAGGAGAATAGATGTTTTCTGATAACCAATCAGACTCGGTTAACTTATTGTGCACGCCTACAGACTAGGATCAATTGTTTATGATTAACTGATAGAAACACGAAGAAGGAAGTGTAGAGTAAGCTGTGTTGAGCAGGAATAAAGGACCTAGCCCGTTTCCTACTTTATTGTCAAGACCTCCGTAAAGAGAGAGAGAGAGAGAGAGAGAGAGAGAGAGAGAGAGAGAGAGAGAGAGAGAGAGAGAGAGAGAGAGAGAGAGAGAGAGAGAGAGAGAGAGAGAGAGAGAGAGAAAATTGCAGCAGCCATATATAGAGGAGAAGAAAACAATAGGAAATGTTCTAATTGTTCATCATTTCTCGGATCGTTTACTCATTTCTTTATTTCCTTTCCTCAATGGGCTATTTTTACCTTATTAGAGCCCTTAGGCTTATAGCATTTTGCTATTTTATACTAGGGTTGTAGCTCAGCTAATAATAATAATAATAATAATAATAATAATAATAATAATAATAATAATAATAATAATAATAATATAATGTAAATAACGAGGAAATAGGAAACAAGATTTCACGTGGAATAAGACAAGGTTTCAATGACTCCACCTGCCCTTCCTTCACTATAATAATAGTATCTATTTGAATATCGATTATCGAATATTTCATTAGCCATATATGACTCCAACCAGCGAATAGAATTAATCAGTCATTTCGACAAACTGTTCATCCTACTCCTTATGACGTCCCAAAGACGTATCATTATTAAAAGATAACGTATTTGGTAATCAAAATCCATTCCTCTGATATATCTGTCTCCATATATTTCAAAATTTGTATAACTAATTCCCTTTGAAAGAAAATAATCTTCAACTCCATCTCAGTAGCGCTTAAATGTAATTTCATTGAAATTTTTTTTTCTTTTTTTTTTACGCATAAGTGCTCGGAACTCCCTCTTGACAACATCTGATTAGCTATTACTTCATCAGCTGTGATTGGTCGCAGCCTTTGTTTACGCAATGGCTGACAGAATACGAATTACAGTTCCTTCACTATATGAACTCGATAAAATAGTATAGTATTTATTTTAATATCGAATATCAGTGACATGTTACTTAATACCTCACTCAAACCAGCAAACAAATTAATCAGTCATTTAGTTATGTTCATCCTACTCCTTATAACGTCACAAATACATTTTATTAATAAAAAATAACTAATTTTGGCAATAAGAATGCATTCCTTTGATAAAATTGTCATTAGAACTTTTTTTGTGGATCTGGAACTGTCTCTATATATTTTGAAGCGAATATATTCCCTTTAAAATAAAAAATATTCAGATCCGTCTGCCATAGGCTAAAGCGTTTAAAAGCAATATTTTGAAAATTCGGGAAGGTTTTCAAACAGCAACTCATTAGTCCCCGGAACTCTATCTTAGCGGAATTATCCAGTCCCCTGATTGGCTGTATCTTCTTAACTGTGATTGGTTGTTGCCTTTGTTTACAAATCATACATACACCTCTAACAACGTAGCCAGAACCCATATATTTATTCCTTCGAAAATTACGTATTTATTTACCCTATACATTTGAACAAGATCCAATATCTATTTTCTTATATAATTAATAATATTTTAAGTTTATTTTCATAAAATTTGGGATTTATAAGTCTTAATTACTCTACAAGAAGAATAGATATCATTCTTTACCTAAGTTAAATTTATTCATAAAATACTAGCTTGTATGACGTCACATATAACCACCAATCACAGCAGAGGGCAAATCAGCCAATAAGACGCTAGATATTTCCCGCTAAGGAACATGAGGTGAAAGGGTTCCTCTGTGTTGTGGGCTGTGTTGGCAAACGAGTTAAATTCACTCGATATATTTCGCTCAAACTCTCTGTAGTTAAAAGGTTTTTTATATTTTTTATCATTAAAATTATTTTTTTGAGTTTGTTTTCATAAAATTTGCAGTTTTCAAGTCATCATTATTTATCTGAAATATGTATGTATATTGCTGGTATTTTACCCTATCATTTATGATGACATAAACAGTATATATGTGGTAATAATTTGTACAATTACTTAATTTTTGAAATATAACAAAATACGAATTAAAGGAATAACAATAGCTTACTCAAACCACAGAAAAAGCAGACAAACTTGGTGATGTCCCAAAGACCCATTTTCAGAATAAAATATATTGAAATATATTAAGATATATTAAAAATGTCTTTATATGTTTTGAAGGAAGTATTCCTTTAATTCCCTTAAAAATAAAATTACTCGAACAGCAGCTGCTCTTCCATAGACTCCTCAGCAATGGCCCTCGAGGACGACGAGATCAACATTCTATCAAGAAAGAAACCACCGCAACTGACGCGGCCAAACCCTAGGCCTAACCCAGCATGGTGCTTCTACCACCAACAGTTCGGCAGTGACGCCAAGAAATGTAGAGCACCATGCAGTTTCCTTAGAAGATGCCGCCAGAAGCATCCACCTGCCACCATCGCGGCCGCAGTTAACCATAACAAGATTGGTTTCTGTATCCTCGATACCATTTCCAACCGTAGACTCATGGTGGACACCGGTGAAATGCAGTCAACGTTCCCTTCTTCGAAGTCCGACCTAGACCGTGGTCCCGACAAAAACGCTCCCTCACTCATCGCCGCCAACGGATCTCCCATACGGTGCTATGGAATCAAGACCCTCAAGATATCTATCATGGGCCGTTCGTATTCTTGGCCCTTCGCTCTCGCCGACGTCAATCGCCCCTCCTCGGTGCGGATTTCCTCGCCCACCATGGACTCCTCGTCGATGTCGCTAACAGACGTCTCATCGACACGGGAACCTGCCAGTCTCGCGCCCTAGAACACGGCCCTGCAACAATGTCCGTATCCGCCGTAACAACGCACCCCTACGCCGACCTCCTACGAGAGTTTCCCGAGGTTTTCAAGCCCGAGCTCCGACACTTGCCAGGTTCCCCGTCCAAGCATGGCATCTACCACCACATCACAACGACAGGACCTCCCACTCACGCCAAATTCTGCCGCCTCCCGCCTCAGAAACTGCAGGATGCCAAACGCGCCTTCGAGGACATGGAACGCATGGGTATCTGTAAGAAAGCATCGAGCCCCTGGGCATCACCCCTGCACATGGTTAAAAAGCCGGACGGGTCCTGGAGACCTTGCGGCGACTACAGGCGCCTCAACCTCATCACAACGCCCGATCACTACCCACTGCCCAACATGCAGGACCTAACGAACGCGTTGCACGGCGCAAAGTTTTTTACCAAGATGGACCTTCTCAAGTCTTACTTCCAGGTCCCCGTATTCCCGGAAGATATCCCGAAAACTGCCATTGTAACGCCGTTCGGATCCTACACCTTCGCATACTCAACCTTCGGTCTACGCAACGCCGGGGCAACCTTCCAACGACTAATGGATAGCATTCTGGGTGACCTACCTTTCTGCGTCTGCTACGTCGACGACATCCTGATATTCTCGAATACCAAGGAGGAACACCGGGGACACGTCCGCACCGTCCTAAAGCGCATACAGGAGAACGGCCTAGTCGTACGCTTCGACAAATGTACGTTCGGTGCGGAGGGAGTGGATTTCCTTGGTCACCGTGTATCCTCGCGCGGGGTAAAACCCATGATAACCAAAGTCGACGCCATCAGGAAGTTCCCAATACCTACGACCATTCGCCAACTTCAGGAGTTCTTGGGAATGGTCAATTACTACAGGCGCTCCATCCCCAACATCGCACAAACCCTGTCACCCCTCGACGACGTCCTGAAAGGAAAAGCAAAGAAACTCGAGTGGGGCTTGCCCCAGCAACAGGCATTCGCTCGGACGAAGGATGCCCTTGCGAATGCCACCACCCTGGCTCATTTCGACGACGACGCGCCCCTGCGACGACCGACGCCAGCAACGTCGCTTGCGGGGCTGTGCTTGAGCAACTCGTAGATGGTTCTCCTCGACCGCTGGCATTCTTCAGCAAGAAATTGAAACCCGCCGAAACAAGATACAGCACCTTCGATAGGGACCTCTTCGCCGTCTACCTCGCCATCCGCCACTTCAGGCACATCTTGGAGGGTACCCCCTTCACGATTGCAATGGATCATCAACCCCTCGTCCACGCTTTCACGAAATCAACGGACGCATGGTCATCCCGACAACAACGTCATCTCGCATCAATCGCCGAATTCGGGTGCACCATACGTTACGTCCCAGGAAAGAAAAACCCAGTCGCGGACGCCCTTTCAAGGATTGAAATTGACGCGATCCACCTGGGAATCGACTACGCCAATCTCGCAACCGAACAACGCACCGACCGAGAAGCACAGGTTCACCTGACGGAGCCATCCGCGCTCAAGATAAGTGCGGTTCCCCTCGTACCAGCAGGAGTAACTATTCTTTGCGACACCAGCACGGGCCGCCCTCGTCCCTGGGTACCAGCCTCCTGCAGAAGGAAAATATTCGATATCATCCATGGACTTTCGCACCCCTCAGGACGCACCACCGCTCGCCTTCTGTCTGAAACGTTTGTCTGGCCAGGGATAAAAAAGGACGCCCGGGAATGGGCGAGGTCATGCATCAACTGCCAGTCAAGCAAGGTCAACCGTCACACCGAATCGGGGGTGGGCGATTTTCCCCTGCCAAAAAGACGTTTCGGACATATACACATCGACGTCGTGGGACCATTGCCCCCTTCTGGATCCGCTCGCTACCTACTTACGATCATCGATCGCTCCACGAGGTGGTTGGAGGCATCGCCGATGACCGAAGCTATGACTCAAGCATGTGCCGAAGCCCTCCTGTCAAGCTGAGTGAGCAGGTTTGGCGTTCCTGACGACATCACGACTGACAGAGGCCCCGCTTTCCTCTCAGAAATATGGCTGGCTTTGGCGAACCTGATGGGGACGACGCTCCACAGCACCACGGCATACAACCCCGCGGCAAACGGCATGGTCGAACGAACGCACCGCGCCCTCAAAGCGTCCCTGATGGCGAGCTGCACCGACGGGGACTGGAAATCACGACTTCCTTGGGTGTTCCTTGGCCTTCGCACCGCCCCTCGCGCAGACGGCGAACCTTCGCCCGCCGAAAAAGTTTACGGGGAAGCGCTCGCAGTTCCTGGCGAATTTTTTCCCTCATCAACTGACGACACGCAGCTGGATCACCTAAGGGACATCGCCAGGAAGTTCAGGCCGTGTCTCAAAACTTACCAGGACAGAACCAAGCACTTCAAGCCAAAAAGTCTGGATGAGTGCAAGTACGTTTTCGTCCATGTCGACGCTCATCGACAACCACTGACTAGACCTTATCGAGGTCCCTACCTGGTTATTAAAAAGACAACGAAAGCCTTCCTTCTCGACGTCCATGGCCAAGAGGACTGGGTCTCTATAGACCGCGTGAAACCAGCGTTTCTCGAAGGAAGCGACACCGCCTCCGCTGGACCTGGTCGACCCAGAGTTCCGCCACAAAACAATCCGCCCAACGAAGGAAAAATCATCAAACGACGTCAAGAGGAAGAGATCCTTACACCGACCGCCAGCGCGCCCCTCCGTTCAAAAACAAGAGGAACCCTCCGACGCCCGAAGAGATACGAAGATTGATCATTAGCCCTCTACGCCGCCCGATGTCTTGGGGGGGTACTTGTAAGGACACCGATCCCTTCATCGTCCAGAAAATCGACAAACTACTTATTTATTTAAATTCTCTCTTCGCCACACTGTGGTGTCCTATGTATATATATTCCGCTCTACCAGAGCTACATTTTGATATATGTATCGTTTCATGACATGTTTTTGTTAGCCCATAATTCATATATTTGTAAGTGTAAGAAAACACATATATTTTGGCGGGCACTTCAATCTGACTTGGCGCCAATGTAATCCTACGTTTCCGTCCGCACCTTGTTATGTATTTCCGTGCGCATTCAAATAAACCGCTATAAACCAAATAAAGTATCAGTTGATCTTGGTGACGGTTGTCTCACTGTCCTTACAGAACCACATAATATAAAGGAATAAGAAATATTTATGGATATGGACAGGATTCAACGCTACTTTTAGGAGCACGTACAGACATATTAGGGCCCGGCCAGACCAGTCTGTAATGAAGGAAAAAATGGAAAATGTTGATGTAAAATGCAAATTATGTGAATGATAAGAATAAGATACTTTGATACACTTCTTATTAGAATGGATAAAATCTAAGTACCATAAGAAATTAGTACATTTTATTAAAGAAACCATGCTCACAAAAGTAAGTAGACACAAGGAAAAGTCTGCTACTGTTTGAAATAGAAAATTAGGCCACCTATTTAAATATAGAAATAATATCTAAAAATTGTTGTAAGCCAGAAAAGTAATGTTAAACGAACTCCAAAACAACACGTGAAAAGTGAAACATAAGGATTTAGGATTTAAGGATTCTTATTAACTCTAGCGACCCCTCTCAGGGTATGAGAGTACATTACAAAATTATAATTTGACTTACAATAATAGTACAAGATAGCAGTAAAAAGAAGCAAAACTACTTCCTAAATAAGTTAACCCACAGAGGAGCGCCGTTACAAAGAATACGACCGAACGTTACTGCACTGAAGTAATGGCTTGGCTCAGACTGTTAAGAGATTTAGCAGAGGAGTCCAACATGATAATTGCAAATAGCAACCCGAAATGCAGAGGGACTTGGACGAGAATTGAAAAAGAGAAGAAATCAGTGATAGATTATGCTCTAGTTAGAGAAGAAGACGAAGAAGGCATTAGGAGCATGGTAATTGACGAAGAGAAATTGATAACACCCTACAGAATATCAAAAGAAATGGTGTATTCTGATCACTGTGCCATCCTACTCGAAATGAATTGGTTGACCCTAAACAAGAAAGAAAGAAAGGTAAGATATAAAATAGTCTGGAACCATCTAAAAGTCCACAAAGATAAAAAGGAACTCATAAAGATTGCCAAAGAAAAAGCTAATATAAGAATAAAATATTCAAAATGGCAAAAAAAAGTGCAAGAAATATTAAGAAAATGTAGTGTAAAAGAGACAAACAGAAAAAACAAGAGGTCCAAGGAATTAAGGAAATTAATGAAACTTAAAAGAACCTTAAAAAAGAATTGTATTAATGTTGGAAAGGAAAACAATGAGGTCAAGAGAAGAATGAAAGTACAGGAGAGCCTTGTTGACCTATACATACAAGAAGAAAAACAAAAAGAGGAAGGTGTAAGAATAATCAAGCAAGTAGAAGAAATCAAAGCAAAAGGAGGTATGAACAGCACAGCCTTCTGGGAATTCAAGAAGAAAGTGGATGGAAAAAATTCCAGTAAATGTACAGCAATCAGAGGAAAGGATGGAGAAATAATAGAGGATATTGAAGAAATAAAGAAAGAATATGAGAAATTCTACAGTGATTTATTTAAGCTAGAAAATCCCCTAAGTGAAGAAGAGACCCTGGCAGAAGAAATCAACAACATGTTTGATAAATGGCTGTCAGGAAGTGACAGAGTGAGATCCAGCAAGGAAGAAAAAATAACATATCAAGAAGTAGAAGCCATCATAAAAAGCCTGAAAGACAAATACACAATGGACAGGCAAGGATTGAACAATGTTATGATTAAAATGATGGGGAATGAGATAATAGAAAGCCTAAAGCTGATACTCACAGAAATTGACGAAAGCATATGTATCCCTAAAGAGTGGGAAGAGATGTGGATACTTTCAATCCACAAAAAGGGAAATAAAATGGAACTAGAAAATAAAAGAGGCTTATTTATTACAAGCATAATTAGTAAAATATACGAGAAAATAAGGATGAAAAAATATAAGGACAGATTCAAAGAAGAGATGAGTCGATTCCAGTGTGGAGGCATTGAAGGAAGATCTACGGCCGATCATCTGCTTACACTAAATGCAGTAATAGACTATAACGCCTATTTGGGAGGGTCGACATACGTATGGTTCTGTGATGCGTACAAGTGCTTTGATAAGCTAGATCTAAAGGACTGCATAAAAGAAATGGGAAAAATGATAGGATGGAAAGAAGCATTGATAGTTAAAAAAATGAATGAAAAAGGTAGAGCAGCCATCAACTGCCCAGCAGGTACAACAGAAGATATAACGATTGAAGGAAATGTTAGACAAGGAACTATATATGGACCCAAGCTATGCAGTATAGCAACTGACAAAGTTAATAGCATTAGCAGAAAAAATATCACATTGATAAGAAATATTGAAATTGAATCACTTGTATATGTAGATGATATAATGTTTCCCTCAGGAAGGAAAGATGGTATCGAAAGTGCCATAAGTAACTGTCATAGCCTAGAGACCCTAAAGAAATTCACTATAAACACCAACCCCAAAAAATCGGGTGTATTAAGAATTAACAAAAGAAAGAAAGAGAAAGAGGTGGAGATTGAAACAAAAGTGAAGAACGGAAAAGTAAGTTTAGTTAAGGAATATAAGTATCTGGGTGAATGGTATACAGAGAAGGGAAACAAAGAATTGAGTATCAGTAAAAAAACCCAGAGGGTTGCATATATGACCCAAGAAATAAGAAAATATGGGGATACGAGAAAAGTTGGAAAGATGGCATTGGAAGTCAGAAAGAAAATATATGAAACAGTAGTTGTACCAACAATATTTGCCAACGTGGAGACCTGGAGTGTAATTAGGGACAAAGATATGAAAGATCTAGAAAACCTCCAATACAAGATAATAAGAAATATGTATGAACTACCTGCGAGTACTCCATATTGGGGCATACTTGCAGAAACAGGAATATGGCCGGTGTCCTGCAGAATAGAATATAAGAAGTTAATGCTCTTCCATAACATCATAAACTCCGAGGAAAAAAGACTAGTAAGAGAGATAATTGAGGATCAGTTGAAGAACCCGTATGGGAAGTGCTGGAGCAAGAGCGTAGAAGAAATCTGCAGTAAATATGGGATGGAAGTGGAAGAAATAAGAAGTTGGGGGAAAAGGACCCTGAAAAAAGAAATCAAGAAAAGAATTATAGAAAAAATAGAAGAAACTATTGAAGAAAAAAAGAAAATAATGAAAAAATTAAGATTTATTAAAGGAAATGGCCCTATGCCTTATATCAGAGAAATGTATCTGGATAAGGCATCCCTTGTGATGAAAGCAAGATTAAATATGCTCAACTTAAAAGCAAATTTCAGGGGAAAATATGATGACAATTTGTGTGATCTATGCAAAGAGGAAGAAGACACCACCGAACATTTATTTTTATGCCCAAAGTTAGAACAGCTAAAGAATGTAGAAATAAGTTTAGGTATGCTAAAAAATCCTAGCAGGGATCTGGCTGCATTTATAGATAGGGCAATGAATATAAAAGAAGAGTTTAGGAAGCCCAAACTGATTACCACAACAGGTTGCCAAAACTGATGATAGCAAGGTGTTATCGTATCCAATTTCAAAGAATAAGGGAATAAAAGTAAAGATTGTGAACCTCATTATGATATTAATTTATTTAAGGCACAGATGATATAAACTTAATAATAAGAATAAGCTTAGAAGCTTTGCACCTATCTATAAAGAGATAGAGTGCCCCCAAACTTATTTTGCGGAGTGAGCAATAAGGAACCAGGAACCAGGCACGTTTAATCCAACTAATTTTACTGTCGCAAATAAGAAGTTAATCAATTTACTTAAACTTCGTAACTACCATAGTCTATCAAGATTGAAAGCTGTATCAGCAGGTTTGCAACGCCATTTTCCTAAAGGTATATACTTTTTTGTTTTTTTCTTACTTTCATTACGGTTGTGTGGTAGGTTTTGACAAATTTTTGTTTTCGGTCAGAATTTTAACCCTTAACTGTAGTTAGAAATATTAATTCTTCAAAGATTTTGTGTTTCTTACGATTCTTACCTCATTTTTCCATGAATTGGGACGGTATAGATTGTAAGGTATTATTGTAGTTTATTACAGGGTAATGTAACCTAGGGTAAAAGCTAGGACGCATGATCACTGCAGCCCTACCCAACACACTTCGGGCCTTTGGTGTAACCTAGCCTTGACATATATAAAAGCACAGAATATGGGGTGTATGTATGATAGCGGCCACCTGTATGTATTACAGCTAACAAAGAATACGGGAGTTTAAGGGGAGTTTGTTATCCCCCCTCCCCCGTTAGGTAAGTAGGTAAGGACACAGCTTGTAGGATAGGTTGGGGGGAAAGTTGGAGCCATTGTAGGGTGCCGGCCAGGTCCGATTTGAACCATAGAAAATGGGAATATTATTAAGTGGGGTGGACTGTGGCCGCCGTTCTAAAAGCGAATTCGTAGAAAACGGGAATATCCAGAACTGTGGCCGTCGTTCTACCTAACCTATGCTAAAAGCCGTATTCTTACCCAGGGGGGCTTCGCCCCCCCGGACCCCCCCACCCTTACACAACAGTTTCCTTGCCTACGACTACGACGGGAGAAGCTAACTTAAAAAACCCACCTAACCTATGCTAAAAGCCGTATTCTTACCCAGGGGGGCTTCGCCCCCCCGGACCCCCCCACCCTTACACAACAGTTTCCTTGCCTACGACTACGACGGGAGAAGCTAACTTAAAAAACCCACCTAACCTATGCTAAAAGCCGTATTCTTACCCAGGGGGGCTTCGCCCCCCCGGACCCCCCCACCCTTACACAACAGTTTCCTTGCCTACGACTACGACGGGAGAAGCTAACTTAAAAAACCCACCTAACCTATGCTAAAAGCCGTATTCTTACCCAGGGGGGCTTCGCCCCCCCGGACCCCCCCACCCTTACACAACAGTTTCCTTGCCTACGACTACGACGGGAGAAGCTAACTTAAAAAACCCACCTAACCTATGCTAAAAGCCGTATTCTTACCCAGGGGGGCTTCGCCCCCCCGGACCCCCCCACCCTTACACAACAGTTTCCTTGCCTACGACTACGACGGGAGAAGCTAACTTAAAAAACCCACCTAACCTATGCTAAAAGCCGTATTCTTACCCAGGGGGGCTTCGCCCCCCCGGACCCCCCCACCCTTACACAACAGTTTCCTTGCCTACGACTACAACGGGAGAAGCTAACTTAAAAAACCCACCTAACCTATGCTAGAAGCCGTGTCCTTACCTACGAGTACGACGGGAGAAGCTAACTTAAAAAACCCACCTAACCTATGCTAAAAGCCGTGTCCTTACCCGGGGGGGCTGCGCCCCCCCGGACCCCCCCCCCCCTTACACAACAATAATATTAACTAAGTAGTTATATACTGAAATCCATGAGTACTTACATAATTATAATTCGTAATCGCTGAATTCCGAGTCTTCGGGGTACGCGCTGACGATCTTCTTTCTGACTTTCGATGGGCGGGAGGGACCGGGAGATATGGATGGTCCGGGAGAAGTGTGTGTAGCGGCCGTTGTTGATGGGGTTTGGCAAGTTTTGAGAGGGTAAACACGATTGATTAATTTCAAGAATGCCTTCAGTTGACACTCTGATCCCTCTAGATATCGCTTGCGAACACAGTAATTTGAAAAATAACTGTCATACATGTGTTTCCGTGTGCCGAAAGCAGGTATGACAGACCTTTTCAAAACGTGCCACTGCGATTCTATAGAGTTAGTGTGTACACTGCGATCGTCCGGGTTCACAAAGTGAAGGCTATGATTAACTGTGAGATGCTGAAAAAATTGATTCTTTATATCCTTATAAGCCTTCCAACAATCCGAAATAATAGTAGTTTCGGGATGGACGAATTCTACTAATATAGGAATCAACGTCGCAGCCGAACGATGATCGACAACCTGGAAAAACGTCTCACGTGTTTGCCGATCAATCCCTCCAAACACCCAAACACTGTCGACCGGATCTCCCCGGCCGTACTTCTGTTTGCCAAACTTGCTCTCATCTATCTCCACCACGTGACCAGGACCGCCAATCTTCTTATTGTCTATCAAAAGAATATCGGAACACACGTCCCGGCAAAAGTTGTACCAATCCACGAGAGTATGAGAGGCAAACTTTTTATACGTCTGGCGAATGGTGTATTGGGGAAATTTATAAACGAAACCGCAGACGAGGATAAAAACATCCTGGCACGACAACTGGGATCTTTCAAAAAAACTGCCACGTTTCAAACTAATCTTTTTCCGGCACTTGTGATAATTACACCGCCAAAAGTACGTGTTTTCACCGTTTCTTGATTTGCCGTCGTACTTCTTAGTGACTTCGCCGATATTGCACTTAGAACACACACCGGAAAAATCACCTAACAGGCCTTTGAAATACCAGTAATCACTAAAATTGTTAGTGGCCATGAAACTAAACACTTGAAAAAAAGTAGGGTCGTTAATTTGGTCAAACTTAATTATATCTTCACAAACACGAGATGTAGCACTGGACGACATGGTGACTGCACTAGAAAGAACGAGCGTGCTTCGTGTGAGGTATGGTATGATCGAGATTTTTGAATTCTTGAATTCTGATTGGGCAAAAAAATGCCCTTAGGCTAATCCGCAGGTCAAGTGGGGTCTCATTGGGTCGTTTCAAAAGTACCGCGGCCGAGATTAGTTCGGTAATTTGCCACTACAGCGGTGCTATCGCTATCGTAACGCCAACTACAGCTAGTTTTTTGAACTACGGGAGCGAGAAGATTCGTGGCCGGAGTAAGAACTCGAGGCACATTTAAATTTTCAGGTAATTTAAGGTTTTCGGCAAAAAACATAAAATTGTGCGATTAAGCACATATTTAAGATCCGTAGACCATTTCCAAACGATCTTATTCTATACAAGATAACAGTGGGAGCGATAATAAACAAAATATGGGGGGGGGTGGCCGGCACGCTACAAACTACCCGGAAAGTTTATGATAGTTGATGTCCATTTTTAATCCACGAGGTAGGAACTGGCCGTTGATGTATAAAGGCTCCCCGAATATAATTAGGGGTGTATGTATGATAGCGGCCACCTGCATGTATGATGAAGGCTGACATAGAATACAGCAGTCTAAGGGGTCGCAGGGTGCTGCACCCCCTGATGTCCATTTTTCAAGCAAACATGAGGAACTGGCCGCTGATATACAAAGGCTCCCAACATCCGGGAACCTAACCTAAACTTCCCCACCTAACCTAACCTACAAGCCATGTCCTTACCTAACAGGTACAACCCCTCTTAGCCTGCCTCATTCCTAATGATAGGGTTGAAAATAAGGGACTTATGGACATGGCCATCATGATACATACATCCCCTTACCCATACATAACATTAATTATCTTAAACTCCATTCCTTTTGTTTGCGTAGTTGAAGTAGTCTTACTCCAAAATTTGTTGAATTCATCATTCTTGTAATTTCCTGCAAAACTACTTCAAGGTAGCAACTTGCTCAAAGAACTTCACATTATTAACTTTTGCCCCCATATCTATCAGTTATTTGACACTGGGATCCACATCAGTTGAATTTGGTATTTCACTCAATGTTGTCCATTTGAAATAAGAAAAACTTCTATTGGTTTCATTCACTTTACCAAATACTCTAAGCATTAGTTGTACAGATTGGTAATTACTTCATTACAAAAAATGTTTCACTCTACAAGAACTGTATGAACAGACCAAATTTGTTAGAATTTCTACTATAGAATTGCTTGAATGTGTATAGGAAAATATAGTCATTAATGAGTGCATATGCCAGAGGTGAATCTCAATCATAACAAGTGCCAATACTGTACATGTAATATAGCAAAAGTTGATAGCTTATGATTGAAAAATGCTAACTTGCTGTATATGCAAGATAAGAATAACAAATACTACAGAGTAAATAACTATGTAATTACAGTACAGGTATCTGTTACTTCATGGCTATAACAGCGCGAACACATTTTGAGTCCAAGTGAAGGGAGGGCGAAGATCTTCGAAGGAAGGCAGTAACTGCCCTGACAAACTTTTACAACCCACTGCTCTGCTCACAGTCACTGCCCCAATGCACAATGCATCCCCTTACTCGTGGCAACCGGAGGAGGAAACTAGAACTCAGCGTCCCCTTCTTCCTTTTTACCTCCTGCCCCTCCTTCCCTGTTTACTCTCTTATAGGAAGAAGCAACTGGAGGTTCCTATTACGATCTTTGAATTGTGACAGGTTATTTCAATCTCTAAACAAATGGATTCTACAACAGCAATTGAAACAGTTTAGTAACTGTTTCAGTCTACAATAAATACCTTTGCTTCATTCTCGAGCTAGTAGTGTACCAAGTCAAAGTCTTGTGCTTCGGACTGTCAACCTCTCCCCAAGTGTTCACGCAAGTATTCACTCTGGTCTCAGCTTGGGTCCTCTCAAACAGGATATATATACTGTCGAGTTATCTGGCTGTTGCTTCAAGTTTGAGATTGACTGCTCTCCTTTTGGGCATTGTAGGAAATTGTGAAAAGTCGAGTCGTACACCAAAGCAGAGGATGTAGTACATAGATCGCCTCGGCAGGCTCAGAGAAGTTGTGCAACCATTCTTGTTCAAGTTAGAACTACCATTGGGCTGTGGCTATGTCTTCTAGGACACCTTTCGTCATTGGGGAAACTCGTTCCACACGGGCGTCTCCACCAGCAGTCACCCCTATGATGTCTGAAGCATCACTGGCTGGCAACCACTGATCTCCTATTCCAATGGAGCTGGAGGTACTGGACAATCTTTCCTGGTGGATGAATAACAAAAACCTCACCAGTGCAGTTCCACTCAACTCTCCAACTCCAGAGATGATTCTGTACTTGGATGCATCCAAGGAGCAGTGGGGCACACACCTGATTGACCAAACTGCTTCAGAGGAAAAGCTCATGTTTACCTGTTCGAAATTCAAGCAGTGTTCCTAGCATTGAAAGTTCGTTAACAGAGTTTGATGAGGCAGTCAGTAGTGCTGATGAGCAACAACTTTACTGTTGTACCTCTATTTTCAGTTTTCAAACCCATGAGAACAGTACTATGCCGCTTGGATCACATGGACGCCTTTGCCTTTCCCTTGTTCATCGGTCCTCTCTTAATCAAGAGAAGCACCTGTCATTTTCATCTAGGAAAGGTTGTTGCTTAGTCTTGAACATAGTCTTATGACTGAGAGGTCTAGGTCTTTCATCCTCGTGGGAGTTATCTATGCTCATAAGTAGTATCAAGCATTCTTTCCTACCCCAGGACTTCAGCCCTCCAAGTGGGATGTAACCCGAGTGCTCTGATAATTCTCCAAAAAGATGAGCCAGGCCTAAATTTGGTTCACAGGGATCTATGGACGAGTTTCATATTAAAGGACGATTGTTTGTATTGGTGTTGGAATAAATCACAAATTCACAATTAATTTTCATTTGTTCTAACTATACAAACCTGAATCCTTTAAGGTACACATCTCACCTCAAGCAACCCACAGTCTTCTGACTGATTGGTGGATGGGGTTTCCCTGCCACTTACCAGTAGTTGTAAAGCTGTTCCAACTTTGCTGAAGTCATACTCTTATTAAAGGACTCAGGTCTGTATTGTTGTATTGTTAGAAAAAAGTAATTCAAAATTTGTGATATTAAATCTCTACAGAATGTTGTTCCATCAGTTACATTAATGTACACATTATTTGTGGTAAATTTGTAGAAAAACACGGGACAACATATTTAAGAGAAAAAAAAACATTTATGACTGGAAATGATGTGCTTTCAACAAATTTGACCTTTATTTCCACTGCAAATAAGCCATTGTACTGTTATGGAACCCCCCCCCTCTAGGACACAGGTGGGAACCTTGGATTTTGGGTCTGCAAAAACAAGACAAAACATGGTTATTCAACACTTTTGGGATTTGTAAAAGGGTAAAGAGCCTAACAAACATGCCTAACCTAACTTAGTAGTCCCTAGGTCACAACTCCTAGTGGGGGGGTTGCAGCCACCGGACCCCCCTTCCCAGGTCACAAAACGCGATTATTCAACACTTGATATTTTTATAACGGAACAGAACTTAACAAAATCACCTAACCTAACCTAAACTAGCTGTTCCCAGGTCCACATCCCCTAGCCTGGGGCAAGCCACCTCGACCTCCTTCCCAGGTCGCAAACTAAAAGCCATTCACAAATAAATCCTTATATTATGATAAAGTAAATCGCAAATAATTCCTTACCTTATGATTGACACCTACGTCTTTTTTTTTTTTTCTTTTTTTGACATTCTTTACAGAAGTGTTGTATTAGTAAAGTTTATCCTATGTATTTCTATAATACTGTAATACCAAATTTAAAAATAAATTGTACTTCCCTCTTGTCCATACATCACTAAAGGCGTCCCTGTTTAGTCGATCCTAAAAGTAGCTCCACAGCACTCACAACATTTTTTCTTAAGAATTAGATTATGTCTTTGAGCATATTCAACCACCAGTTCAATACCACCTCTAGAAAAATGATGATAAAATTCTTCATAACCAACATTGCACTGCACACAATCCGTAGGAATTGGGGTATTGTCAAAATTAATGCCAGATGAGCCAGCCACTGCCTATGCCATAGCTACAACAAAACTAATTGCTGTTTTTCCTTCATAATTCGAAGTATTCAGTCAAACACGATACCAGTGGACGTTAAGGTAACTTTATTACTCCGCTGAAATACGGTACTAGTGAAACTTGATTTTTCAATATTAAACTTACCCGATAATCATGTAGCTGTCAACTCCGTTGCCCGACAGAATTCTATGGAGGGATACGCCAGCTATCACAATACTAGAAGGGGGTGTATTTACCAGCGCCACCTGTGGCCAGGTACTCAAGTACTTCTTGTTGACACCTCCTCAATTATTCCTCTGTCGTGCTTCCGGCAAGACGTTCTGGGATACGCTTATGTTCTTGGAGTATTTTCACGACTTTGGTGAAGTATTTCTCTTTGATTTCGGCTGTCGCTTTACTGGAAACTTCTATATTAGCTTAGTTAGCTTTTGGAATTAATTTGATTAATTATGGTGACGAGAGAGTATGAACTCTCGTTCACCTTTCAATGGCCGACCCTTCCCTTAGACGGAAGTGTTGGTGTCTAAGAGAGTATAGACTCTCTTTCTTTATTTTGCTTAACAAAAGTTATAGATTTATTTTATATCTCTCCGCCTCTTATAGGCCTCTTCGATTAACTTCCTTTTATTATAAACTCATTAAAATTAATTTTTATATTTGTTTATATTCGACCTTCCTAATAGTAGGCGGTCTTTTACCGAAGTTAATAAACTTTGAGCCCGTCATTTCGGTTTTACCTGTTAACATATTATGCTATTTCCGCCACAGAGTTTGAAAGAATTTCTTTGATAGTCTCGTACTGTTTTCAAGTTGAACTAACGTTTTGTTTTGTCTCTGCAGTTGTTGACGTTCAGAACGTTCAACTTGCACTCTATCGTTACGATAGAGAAAGAATGTTCACGGTTTCACGTTGCAGTAAGAGTAACCGTGTCTAGCGTTTGTTCATTCTTTCTTAACTTAATGGTTTTGATCCTAATAAAGGAACTTTTCAGTTTTTTCCTTTAACAATAATATGTTTTAACGATATATATGATTGGGCTCTTCTCTCAGGTTCTAAGTCAAGAGAGAGAGAGAGAGAGAGAGAGAGATAGAGACGGAGGGAGAAAGAGGATAAACGTTTCATTCAAGCCTGCCAGGCGTACGAGTAACGTCGTTATCGTTTTTGCTCTTCTCCCTAGTCTCTTTAGGGGAAGAAACTAAACGTTTCTAGAGTGATCTAGTGTTTAGTCTTTTTCCAGCCACTGAATTATCTTTCATTAGATTTTTCTGTTACATTGTAATTCTGTTTTCGCAATTACTAACTTTGAGAAAGGATAGAATTGCGTATTTCAGGTACAAACCACTTAAAGTTTCGAGTTCAGTGATATAAGTGCAAACAGAAATCAAAGTGATAAGTGATTAGTGCGTGAGGGTACTTTTGTGCGCGCCAGTCGTACTCCCAGTCCGGGACCTCTTGCAAGCTCCCAAGCCCAGGGGAGAAGCAATGTCGAAGGGCATAAGGGTTCAGCAGGCCTTGATCGGCGCACAGAAGTATCCTCGGTGGTTGTGGGCGTGTCTTACCGAGACCGTCACTCCCACCCGCAGACGATTGAGCCCTTATTTTGCTCGTCTGCAGAAGAGATTAGGGGAGAAAATAAAGGCAGAGTAACGCTGGTCTCAGGTCTCAAGACCTCTTAAACGTTAAGTCCAGACCTATGCCAGACGTACGAAGTTAAAGTTCACAACCCGAATGCAGTCATTGGGTTAGCTCTGACTCTCCTCAGTCATCAGTTGATTACACTCCGCCTAAGAGGAGTAAGGTTCTGCCGCAACAGATCTCTGCTGTTAAGGCTTTACCTCAGCAGACCTTAGTGTCTGCCGACCCCAAGTTGACTCTACTGCAGTTCATACAGTCACAACTTTCGGTCTTGATGCGTGAGTGTCGGGCTGAGAGTGTTGCGCCTCCGCCTACACTCCCCCCCGCCTATGATCGCTCCGCCTGATCGCAGTACCACCTGCCAGGCGTACGATGTTGTGAACTCTACTACAGTCCATGCAAGCACAGCTTTCGGACTTGATGCGTGAGTGTCGGGCTGAGAGTGTTGCTCCTCCGCCTCCGCCTACACTCCCTCCACCTACACTCGCTCCGCCTGATCGCAGTACCATCTGCCAGGCGTACGATGTTGTGGACTCTACTACAGTCCATGCAAGCACAGCTTTCGGACTTGATGCGTGAGTGTCGGGCTGAGAGTGTTGCGCCTCCGCCTACACTCCCTCCACCTACACTCGCTCCGCCTGATCGCAGTACCACCTGCCAGGCGTACGATGTTGTGGACTCTACTACAGTCCATGCAAGCACAGCTTTCGGACTTAATGCGTGAGTGTCGGGCTGAGAGTGTTACTCCTCCGCCTCCGCCTACACTCCCTCCGCCTACGCTCGCTCCGCCTGATCGCAGTACCACCTGCCAGGCGTACGATGTTGAGCCACGTGCTGAGTTTGCTGTTCCCTGTGGTGTTCAGCCTCCGCCTTCCTTAAGGCAACCTTTACAATGGGATCAGGAGGATTATACCTCTCTTCCTCCGCCTCCACTTGCTGCTCCACCAGTGATGCAACACTCGGTTGAGGTACAACAACCTCTCCCGTCCATGAGTCAGTCTCCTCAGCTCTCGCTGCAGCGAGCTCAACCCTCCACAAGGCAAGCACCACAACACCTTAGCCTTGCGCCTCAGGAGCCTCAGCTTGCGAGACATTTACCTTGTTCTGCGCAGCCTCTTCCTCATCGCGCTCCGCTCACACCACAGGAACTGGAACTTGCTACTCCGCTTCCGCCAACCGCTCAGCAAGCGCAACCCTTGGGTTCAACCACTCATGCTAGGAGTCAGCCTCCTCCACCCATGCGCCTTCCTTCTGCTTGTCTTTTATTCAGCCTTTGCAGACTGAGCCTCAGGTGTTCCCTCAACGGAGTCTTGAAGAGGAAACCACAACTATTGTTGTTCCAGCTCGTTCTGACTCTGCTGTTCAGCATACCTTACCTCCATTTTTTCATACCATGGTTTAAACCCCATGCAAGCATGCATAAAGCACTCTAGCACTGGTCATGGAATTTCTGAGAAATGTTAAACGCCATGCACACGCTCTGCTTTCCTTACAGCAGGCTCTGCTTACAGCAGGCTCTGCTTACTACATGCTCAGCATACAGCATGCTCTGCATTCAGCATGCTCTGCATACAACATGCTCTGCATACAGCATGCTCTGCATTCAGCATGCTCTGCATACAGCATGCTCTACATACAGCATGCTCTGCATACAGCATACTCTGCATACATCATGCTCTGCATACCTTACCGCATGCTTCTCAACACATCTTGGGTTGTTGCCAACTCACTAGACAGTCAAGCAGTTTCATAACGTTGCCTTCTAGTCTGCTGCTTTTGCACCAGTGAACCCTCACTCAGAGAACTTAGCTATTCTAGGATAAGGTCCCTGTAGATGAGAAAGTTCTTTTCTCCCTCCTTCTGATATTCCCTTGAGGACTCTGTCATTTGGAGGGAGCCTTTAGCTGCATAACCTCTTATGGACTTTTATTTAAGCATAACATGCTTACAGGGAAGGTAATGGTTCCACTTCAGTCGCTAATCCCGTCTGTTACCACACCTGCTCCCATAGACCTTGAGCTGTGTTGCATGCCATGCAGTCCAAGCTTAGTCCTTGTTAGAGGATTTTTTGTTTACGGAGTCAATGTGTCACGGGGAAGACGTTCAACAACCAACAGAAGTGACTTGTTGTGACGCAGTGCGGCAACCTCAGCAACCCGTTAAGGAGTTGTCTGTACGACCCAGACAGTCTAGACAGATTCGGGTTGTCACTGTACTTCCTCGCTTGCCCATGATTGACAGTTTACAGACTGTGCAGCAGTATCATGATCTTGTGTCCGGCTCCGTCAGACGACTGGCTTTTAAGAGCTCCCACAAGTCGTCGCTGTCTGGAGATTTTCAAATGGACTATGGATCTGACCAAGGAACTGGGCCTCCTGGTCAATTTTGAGGAGTCTCAGCTCGTTCCATCCCAGACCATTGTCTCCTTGGGTATGGATCTTCAGAGTCGAGCTTTTCGGACTTGTCCGTCGGCCCCAAGGATCTTCCAAGCCCTAGAATGCATCCAGAGCATGCTGAGAAGGAACCGATGCTTAGTCAGGCAGTGGATGAGTCTAACAGGGACACTTTCATCGCTGGCCCTGTTCATCGAGTTAGGGAGACTCCACCTCCGCCCCCTTCAGTATCATCTAGCTGCTCACTGGATAAAGGACATGACGCTAGAGACGGTCTCAGTTCCTGTTTCCGAAGAGATGAGGTCTACTCTAACGTGGTGGAAGAACAGCATTCTTCTCAAGGAAGGTCTACCATTGGCTGTTCAGACCCCCGACCACCGTCTCTTCTCGGACGCATCGGACACGGGCTGGGGTGCGACACTGGACGGACAGGAATGCTCGGGAACATGGAATCAGGAGCAAAGGACACTTCACATCTATTGCAAGGAGTTGTTGGCAGTTCATCTGGCCTTGATAAACTTCAAGTCCCTCCAGCTAAACAAGGTGGTGGAGGTGAACTCCGACAACACCACAACCTTGGCTTACATCTCCAAGCAGGGAGGGACTCATTCGAGGAAGTTGTTCGAGATCGCAAGGGACCTCCTCATTTGGTCAAAGATCGAAAGCTCACGCTGGTAACGAGGCTCATTCAGGGCGATATGAATGTCATGGCAGATCGCCTCAGCCGGAAGGGTCAGGTCTTCCCCACAGAGTGGACCCTTCACAAGAATGTTTGCAGCAGACTTTGGGCCCTGTGGGGTCAGCCAACCATAGATCTATTCGCTACCTCGATGACCAAGAGGCTCCTCTTGTATTGTTCTCCGATTCCAGACCCAGCAGCAGTTCGCGTGGATGCCTTTCTGCTGGATTGGTCCCATCTCGACCTGTATGCATTCCCGCCGTTCAAGATTGTCAACAGGGTACTTCAGAAGTTCGCCTCTCACAAAGGGACACGGCTGACGTTGGTTGCTCCCCTCTGGCCCGCGAGAGAATGGTTCACCGAGGTACTGCAATGGCTGGTCGACGTTCCCAGGACTCTTCCTCTAAGAGTGGACCTTCTGCGTCAACCTCACGTAAAGAAGGTACACCCAAACCTCCACGCTCTTCGTCTGACTGCCTTCAGACTATCGAAAGACTCAAGAGCTAGAGGCTTTTCGAAGGAGGCAGCTAGAGCGATTGCCAGAGCAAGGACGACATCCACTCTCAGAGTCTATCAGTCTAAATGGGAAGTCTTCCGAAGCTGGTGCAAGGCCAATGCAGTTTCCTCAACCAGTACCACTGTAACCCAGATTGCTGACTTCCTGTTACATCTAAGGAACGTAAGATCCCTATCAGCTCCTACGATCAAGGGTTACAGAAGTATGTTGGCAGCGGTTTTCCGCCACAGAGGCTTGGATCTTTCCTCCAACAAAGATCTACAGGACCTCCTTAGGTCTTTTGAGACCTCAAAGGAACGTCGGTTGTCCACTCCAGGCTGGAATCTAGACGTGGTCCTAAGGTTCCTAATGTCATCAGGATTTGAACCGCTCCAATCAGCCTCTTTTAAGGACCTCACATTAAAAACTCTTTTCCTCGTGTGCTTAGCAACAGGTAAAAGAGTAAGTGAGATCCACGCCTTCAGCAGGAACATAGGTTTCACATCTGAAACGGCTACATGTTCCTTGCAGCTCGGTTTTTTGGCTAAAAACGAGCTTCCTTCCCGTCCTTGGCCTAAGTCGTTCGAGATCCCAAGCCTGTCCAACATGGTGGGGAACGAACTGGAGAGAGTACTTTGCCCAGTTAGAGCTCTTAAGTACTATCTAAGAAGGTCAAAACCATTACGAGGACAATCAGAAGCCTTATGGTGTGCTATCAAGAAGCCTTCTCTACCAATGTCTAAGAACGCAGTTTCTTACTACATCAGGCTTCTGATTAGAGAAGCAAATTCTCATCTGAAGGAAGAAGACCTTGCTTTGCTGAAGGTAAGGACACATGAAGTGAGAGCTGTGGCTACTTCAGTGGCCTTCAAACAGAACCGTTCTCTGCAGAGTGTTATGGATGCAACCTATTGGAGAAGCAAGTCAGTGTTCGCATCATTCTATCTCAAAGATGTCCAGTCTCTTTACGAGTACTGCTACACCCTGGGACCATTCGTAGCAACGAATGCAGTAGTAGGCGAGGGCTCAGCCACTACATTCCCATAATCCCATAACTTTTTAACCTTTCTCTTGAATACTTTTTATGGGTTGTACGGTCGGCTAAGAAGCCTTCCACATCCTTGTTGATTTGGCGGGTGGTCAATTCTTTCTTGAGAAGCGCCGAGGTTAAAGGTTGTGATGAGGTCCTTTAGTATGGGTTGCAGCCCTGTATACTTTAGCACCTTTGAGTTGATTCAGCCTCCCAAGAGGAACGCTGCGCTCAGTAAGGAAGACGATCTTATTAAAGGCAGAGTAACGGTTCAAGTCGACTTCCTTACCAGGTACTTATTATTTCATTGTTATTGTGGATAACTGATTATATGAAATACGGGATACTTAGCTATCCTTTAGTCTTGTACACTGGTTTTTCACCCACCCCCCTGGGTGTGAATCAGCTACATGATTATCGGGTAAGTTTAATATTGAAAAATGTTATTTTTATTAATAAAATAAATTTTTGAATATACTTACCCGGTAATCATGATTTAATCGACCCTCCCTTCCTCCCCATAGAGAACCAGTGGACCGAGGAATAATTGAGGAGGTGTCAACAAGAAGTACTTGAGTACCTGGCCACAGGTGGCGCTGGTAAATACACCCCCTTCTAGTATTGTGATAGCTGGCGTATCCCTCCATAGAATTCTGTCGGGCAACGGAGTTGACAGCTACATGATTATCGGGTAAGTATATTCAAAAATTTATTTTATTAATAAAAATAACATTTTCAACTGAAGTCATTCGTAATTGGTTATGAAACCATGACGTCATAATGATGTCATAGCTCTCAGCCAATAAATTGTAATTGGAACTGTTTGTGTTTGCGTAAGAAAGTCAGATAAAGGGCTCATTAAAAGTAAACATTGTCGTAGAGGAAACGTCTCTCCCTACTTAGGAAAAAATTGAGGTGAAAACTTATCAACCTCATTTAATTCCCCCTTGTTCAATCTCACATATAAAGACTATACTTTTTATATTTAGCTTTTCATATGCTCTTTCCATGTAGGAGACTATTTTTTTATATCGACTGCGGCATGCTTCTGAAGCTTTACCAAGGATCCCCATATTTTGCGCAATTTTTCGTGGATTTATAATGTCTCAGAGAATAATGTATAGAGAAGAAAAGGTAAGTTTTACCATTATATATCAATTCGCCAGTAAATTTTCCCCACCCAAAACCCCTGGTTCCCACAAGGTGTCCCCCATTAACGTAGGATATATTAGGGTATATCTTATTAACTATTTATTTGCGAAGGAATTAAAGGTCATTTTTTAAATAAATGAGTCTTTCTATATATATATATATCCCAATTTTTTTTTTATTTGCAAACTTTACCCTGTGTTTTACTATACTGTAATAGGCTTATATCTTATTTGTTTGTTCCTTCAGGTGTTGCTCACATTACTGCTGAAACAAGATACATCACCGATTGCTGAGTTTTTAAGCATATTTCAGTATGGCTAGTGAATTAAAGTCGTATGTTGAAAAGTTCCTATTAAACCCAGCTGCTTCATTTAATGTTGATGAAGAAGGAAATGAAGGTAAGGTATTCATCATATTTCATTGCACGCATGCTATATGATATAGAATTTAGAAGCCTATTATAATTAGGGCTTTAATAGAACAAGGCTAATGAGTTGATTTTTTGTGTCATGTAGCTAATTAAAGTTAAAGAAGCTAGAAAGCTAGGTGGAAAGAATTAGAAAATTGATGAGTGTATGAAAAGTACCGGTAATACCGTAGACACAGAGCAGTGTACAGTAATGTGAGACTAAAGGGACAACATAGTACTGTCTGCTCCATTCATTACAGGAAAAAAAGTATAAAACTTGATGGTTACATTATTATCTTACATTGCATAGTGAAATTTTTTCCCAGACTAACAAACCTTACGTTATTTATGTGGATTATCTTTTGGCGTAGCTGGAAGGTAGCCATTAGACTAAAAAGTGCGAGGTGGCAACCCTATATGTGGTAGGCAAGGGGTGGCTGAGGTGTACCTAGCCACCTATATCTACTCACACATTGTTTTGTCTGATGAGAAGACTGCGCAACAAAACCAGAGCATCCAAAAATCTAATGATGACCCTCATAGCTCCGCTATGGCATCATGCAGAATGGTTCCCAGACCGTCTGCAATTTCTAGTTGATCTCCCGAGAGAACTACCTCCATGACCAGATCCACTCAAGCAACCAAACGCGAACATCTTTCACAAGACTATCCCGTCTCTTTGGCTTCACGCCTGGAGACTATCCAGTATCTCCTCTCTCGGAGAGGCTTTTTGCAACAAGTTGCAGAGAGGATGTCCAGCTACATGTGCAAATCCTCTGCCTCTGAGTATCAGGCAAAGTGGACAATCTTCTGTGTTTGGTGTCGTGGAAGGAATATCTCTCCACTCTATGCCACTATTCCTGTAATGGCGGAGTTCCTTGTATATCTTTGGGAGGAAAAACTCCTTTTAGTCTTGGCAGTGAAAGGCTATCGCTCAGCCTTAAGCTTTGTGTTAAAACTGAAGGAAGTAGGTATTTCCTCTTTGTTAGTTTTCTTTACTCATACGGAGTTGTGAGATCACTTGCCCCAGTCGGAGATAAGACCACCTCCTTCTTATGTGGTTTGTGTTTTTCAATATTAAACTTACCCGATAATCATGTAGCTGTCAACTCTGTTGCCCGACAGAATTCTATGGAGGGATACGCCAGCTATCACAATACTAGAAGGGGGTGTTCTTACCAGCGCCACCTGTGGCCAGGTACTCAAGTACTTCTTGTTGACACCTCCTCAATTATTCCTCTGTCGTGCTTCTGACAAGACGTTCTGGGATACGCTTATGTTCTTGGAGTATTTTCACGACTTTGGTGAAGTATTTCTCTTTGATTTCGGCTGTCGCTTTACTGGAAACTTCTATATTAGCTTAGTTAGCTTTTGGAATTAATTTGATTAATTATGGTGACGAAGAGAGTATGAACTCTCGTTCACCTTTCAATGGCCGACCCTTCCCTTAGACGGAAGTGTTGGTGTCTAAGAGAGTATAGACTCTCTTTCTTAATTTTGCTTAACAAAAGTTATAGATTTATTTTATATCTCTCCGCCTCTTATAGGCCTCTTCGATTAACTTCCTTTTATTATAAACTTATTAAAATTAATTTTTATATTTGTTTATATTCGACCTTCCTAATAGTAGGCGGTCTTTTCTTGGTACCGAAGTTAATTATCGTGAGCCCGTCATTTCGGTTTTACCTGTTAACATATTATGCTATTTTAAGGTCTTTGAAAGAATTTCTTTGATAGTCTCGTATTTTTTCAAAGTTGAACTAACGTTTTGTTTGTCTCGGCAGTTGTTGACGTTCAGAACGTTTCAACTTGCACTCTATCGTTACGATAGAGAAAGAATGTTCACGGTTTCACATTGCAGTAAAGAGTAACCGTTTCTAGCGTTTTGTTCATTCTTTCTTAACTTAATGGTTTTGATCCTAATAAGGAACTTTTCTTTTTGGGAAATATTTCAGTTTTTTCCTTTAACAATAATATGTTTTAACGATATATATGATTGGGCTCTTCTCTCAGGTTCTAAGTCAAGAGAGAGAGAGAGAGAGAGAGAGAGAGAGAGAGAGATAGAGACGGAGGGAGAAAGAGGATAAACGTTTCCCTCAAGCCTGCCAGGCGTACGAGTAACGTCGTTATCGTTTTGCTCTTATCCCTAGTCTCTTTAGGGGAAGAAACTAAACGTTTCTAGAGTGATCTAGTGTTTAGTCTCTTTCCAGCCACTGAATTTTCTTTCATTAGATTTTTCTGTTACATTGTAATTCTGTTTTCGCAATTACTAACTTTTGAGAAGGATAGAATTGCGTGTTTCAGGTACAAACCACTTAAAGTTTCGAGTTCAGTGAAATAAGTGCAAACAGAAATCAAAGTGATAAGTGATTAGTGCAAAGTATGTCAGTGTTATGCGTGAGGGTACTTTTGTGCGCGCCAGTCGTCCTCCCAGTCCGGGACCTCTTGCAAGCTCCCAAGCCCAGGGGAGAAGCAATGTCGAAGGGCATAAGGGTTCGGCAGGCCTTGATCGGCGCACAGAAGTATCCTCGGTGGTTGTGGGCGTGTCTTACCGAGACCGTCACTCCCACCCGCAGACGATTGAGCCCTTATTTTGCTCGTCTGCAGAAGAGATTTAGAGGAGAAAATAAAGGCAGAGTTACGCTGGTCTCAGGTCTCAAGACCTCTTAAACGTAAAGTCCAGACCTATGCCAGACGTACGAAGTAAAGTTCAACAACCCGGATGCAGTCATTGGGTTAGCTCTGTCTCTCCTCAGTCATCAGTTTGTCGGGCTGAGAGTGCGCCTACACTCCCCCCCCCTATGCTCGCTCCGCCTGATCGCAGTACCACCTGCCAGGCGTACGATGTTGTGGACTCTACTACGGACCTGATGCGTGAGTGTCGTGCTGAGAGTGTTGCACCTCCTCCTCCTCCTGCACCGGTGGTGCACCAACCGCCTGCACCCGTTCAGCCTGTGCTGCACCCGCCTGCACCGGTGGTGCACCAACCGGCTGCACCCGTTCAGCCTGTGCTGCACCCGCCTGCACTCGCTGCACCCAGTCGCAGCACCATCTGCCAGGCGTACGATGTTGTAGACTCTACTACAGTCCATGCAAGCACAGCTTTCGGACCTGTTGTGTGAGTGTCGGGCTGAGAGTGTTGCACCTCCCCTGCACCCGTTCAGCCTGTGCTCAACCCGCCTGCACTCGCTGCACCCAGTCGCAGCACCATCTGCCAGGCGTACGATGTTGTAGACTCTACTACAGTCCATGCAAGCACAGCTTTCGGACCTGTTGTGTGAGTGTCGGGCTGAGAGTGTTGCACCTCCCCTGCACCCTTTCAGCCTGTGCTCTACCCGCCTGCACTCGCTGCACCCAGTCGCAGCACCATCTGCCAGGCGTACGATGTTGAACCTCTTTCTGTGTTCGCTGTTCCCAGTGTTGTTCAGCCTCAGCCTTCTTTAAGGCAACCTTCGGTTTGGGATCAGGAGGATTACCCCACTCTTCCTCCTCCTCCCCTGGCTGCTCCACCGGTGGTGCAACTCTCGGTGGAGGTACAACCTCTTCCACCTGTGAGTCAGTCTCCTCAGCTGCTGCACCGAGCTCAACCCGTGCACCCTGATTCTGCACCTTCCACTGTTGTTGTTCCAGCTCGTTCTGACTCTGCTGTTCAGCATACCTTACCTCCATTTTCTAACCATGGCAACAATATGAATCATGAGTTATGAATGTAAGGTAAACATTATGTTGATTTTTAAATCCCATGCAAGCATGCATAAAGCACTCTAGCACTGGTCATGGAATTTCTGAGAAATGTTAAACGCCATGCACACGCTCTGCTTTCCTTACAGCAGGCTCTGCTTACAGCAGGCTCTGCTTACTACATGCTCAGCATTCAGCATGCTCTGCATTCAGCATGCTCTGCATACAACATGCTCTGCATACAGCATGCTCTGCTTTCAGCATGCTATGCATACAACATGCTCTACATACAGCATGCTCTGCATACAGCATACTCTGCATTCATCATGCTCTGCATACCTTACCGCATGCTTCTCAACATATCTTGGGTTGTTGCCAACTCACTAGACTGTCAAGCAGTTTCATAACATTGCCTTCTAGTCTGCTGCTTTTGCACCAGTGAACCCTCACTCAGAGAACTTAGCTTTTCTAGGATAAGGTCCCTGTAGATGAGAAAGTTCTTTTCTCCCTCCTTCTGATATTCCCTTGAGGACTTTGTCATTTGGAGGGAGCCTTTAGCTGCATAACCTCTTATGGACTTTTATTTAAGCATAACATGCTTACAGGGAAGGTAATGGTTTCACTTCAGCCGCTAATCCCGTCTGTTACCACACCTGCTCCCATAGACCTTGAGCTGTGTTGCATGACATGCAGTCCAAGCTTAGTCCTTGTTAGAGGATTTTTGTTTACGGAGTCAATGTGTCACGGGGAAGACGTTCAACAACCAACAGAAGGGACTTGTTGTGACGCAGTGCGGCAACCTCAGCAACCCGTTAAGGAGTTGTCTGTACGACCCAGATAGTCTAGACAGATTCGGGTTGTCACTGTACTTCCTCGCTTGCCCATGATTGTCAGTTTACAGACTGTGCAGCAGTATCATGATCTTGTGTCCGGCTCCGTCAGACGACTGGCTTTTAAGAGCTCCCACAAGTCGTCGCTGTCTGGAGATTTTCAAATGGACTATGGATCTGACCAAGGAACTGGGCCTCCTGGTCAATTTTGAGGAGTCTCAGCTCGTTCCATCCCAGACCATTGTTTCCTTGGGTATGGATCTTCAGAGTCGAGCTTTTTGGACTTGTCCGTCGGCCCCAAGGATCTTCCAAGCCCTAGAATGCATCCAGAGCATGCTGAGAAGGAACCGATGCTTAGTCAGGCAGGGGATGAGTCTAACAGGGACACTTTCATCGCTGGCCCTGTTCATCGAGTTAGGGAGACTCCACCTCCGCCCCCTTCAGTATCATCTAGCTGCTCACTGGATAAAGGACATGACGCTAGAGACGGGCTCAGTTCCTGTTTCCGAAGAGATGAGGTCTACTCTAACGTGGTGGAAGAACAGCATTCTTCTCAAGGAAGGTCTACCTTTGGCTGTTCAGACCCCCGACCACCGTCTCTTCTCGGACGCATCGGACACGGGCTGGGGTGCGACACTGGACGGACAGGAATGCTCGGGAACATGGAATCAGGAGCAAAGGACACTTCACATCTATTGCAAGGAGTTGTTGGCAGTTCATCTGGCCTTGATAAACTTCAAGTCCCTCCAGCTTACAAGGTGGTGGAGGTGAACTCCGACTACACCACAGCCTTGGCTTACATCTCCAAGCAGAGAGGGACTCATTCGAGGAAGTTGTTCAAGATCGCAAGGGACCTCCTCATTTGGTCAAAGATCGAAAGCTCACGCTGGTAACGAGGCTCATTCAGGGCGATATGAATGTCATGGCAGATCGCCTCAGCCGTAAGGGTCAGGTCTTCCCCACAGAGTGGACCCTTCACAAGAATGTTTGCAGCAGACTTTGGGCCCTGTGGGGTCTGCCAACCATAGTTCTATTCGCTACCTCGATGACCAAGAAGCTCCTCTTGTATTGTTCTCCGATTCCAGACCCAACAGCAGTTCGCGTGGATGCCTTTCTGCTGGATTGGTCCCATCTCAACCTGTATGCATTCCCGCCGTTCAAGATTGTCAACAGGGTACTTCAGAAGTTCGCCTCTCACAAAGGGACACGGTTGACGTTGGTTGCTCCCCTCTGACCCGCGAGAGAAGGGTTCACCGAGGTACTGCAATGGCTGGTCGACGTTTCCCAGGACTCTTCCTCCTAGAGTGGACCTTCTGCGTCAACCTCACGTAAAGAAGGTACACCCAAACCTCCACGCTCTTCGTCTGACTGCCTTCAGACTATCGAAAGTCTCTCAAGAACTAGAGGCTTTTCGAAGGAGGCAGCCAGAACGATTGCCAGAGCAAGGACGACATCCACTCTCAGAGTCTATCAGTCTTAATGGGAAGTCTTCCGAAGCTGGTGCAAGGCCAATGCAGTTTTCCTCAACCAGTACCACTGTAACCCAGATTGCTGACTTCCTGTTACATCTAAGGAACGTAAAATCCCTATCAGCTCCTACGATCAAGGGTTACAGAAGTATGTTGGCAGCGGTTTTCCGCCACAGAGGCTTGGATCTTTCCTCCAACAAAGATCTACAGGACCTCCTTAGGTCTTTTGAGACCTCAAAGGAACGTCGGTTGTCCACTCCAGGCTGGAATCTAGACGTGGTCCTAAGGTTCCTAATCTCATCAGGATTTGAACCGTTCCAATCAGCCTCTTTTAAGGACCTCACATTAGAAACTCTTTTCCTCGTGTGCTTAGCAACAGGTAAAAGAGTAAGTGAGATCCACGCCTTCAGCAGGAACATAGGTTTCACATCTGAAACGGCTACATGTTCCTTGCGGCTCGTTTTTTTTTTGGCTAAAACGAGCTTCCTTCCCGTCCTTGCCCTAAGTCGTTCGAGATCCCAAACCTGTCCAACATGGTGGGGAACGAACTAGAGAGAGTACTTTGCCCTGTTAGAGCTCTTAAGTACTATTTAAGAAGGTCAAAACCATTACGAGGACAATCAGAAGCCTTATGGTGTGCTATCAAGAAGCCTTCTCTACCAATGTCTAAGAACTCAGTTTCTTACTACATCAGGCTTCTGATTAGAGAAGCAAATTCTCATCTGAAGGAAGAAGACCTTGCTTTGCTGAAGGTAAGGACACATGAAGTGAGAGCTGTGGCTACTTCAGTGGCCTTCAAACAGAACCGTTCTCTGCAGAGTGTTATGGATGCAACCTATTGGAGAAGCAAGTCAGTGTTCGCATCATTCTATCTCAAAGATGTCCAGTCTCTTTACGAGTACTGCTACACCCTGGGTCCATTCGTAGCAACGAATGCAGTAGTAGGCGAGGGCTCAGCCACTACATTCCCATAATTCCATAACTTTTTAACCTTTCTCTTGAATACTTTTTATGGGTTGTTCGGTCGGCTAAGAAGCCTTCCACATCCTTGTTGATTTGGCGGGTGGTCAATTCTTTCTTGAGAAGCGCCGAGGTTAAAGGTTGTGATGAGGTCCTTTAGTATGGGTTGCAGCCCTGTATACTTTAGCACCTTTGGGTTGATTCAGCCTCCAAGAGGAACGCTGCGCTCAGTAAGGAAGTCGAACTTAAAAAAGAGACAGAGTAACGGTTCAATTCGACTTCCTTACCAGGTACTTATTATTTCATTGTTATTTGAGATAACTGTTATATGAAATATGGGATACTTAGCTATCCTTTAATCTTGTACACTGGTTTTCACCCACCCCCCTGGGTGTGAATCAGCTACATGATTATCGGGTAAGTTTAATATTGAAAAATGTTATTTTCATTAGTAAAATAAATTTTTGAATATACTTACCCGATAATCATGATTTAATTGACCCTCCCTTCCTCCCCATAGAGAACCAGTGGGACCGAGGAATAATTGAGGAGGTGTCAACAAGAAGTACTTGAGTACCTGGCCACAGGTGGCGCTGGTAAGAACACCCCCTTCTAGTATTGTGATAGCTGGCGTATCCCTCCATAGAATTCTGTCGGGCAACAGAGTTGACAGCTACATGATTATCGGGTAAGTATATTCAAAAATTTATTTTACTAATGAAAATAACATCTTACCCGATAATCATGTAGCTGTCAACTCCGTTGCCCGACAGAATTCTACGGGAGGGATACGCCAGCTATCACTATACTAGAAGGGGGTGTACTCACCAGCGCCACCTGTGGCCAGGTACTGCAGTACTTCTTGTTGACACCACCTCAATTTTTCCTCTGTCGTGCTTCCGGCAAGGCGTTCTGGGATACGCTTATGATCTTGGAGTATTTTCACGGCTTTTGGTGAAGTATTTCTCTCAGATTTCGGCTGTCGCTTTACTGGAAAACTTCTATATTAGCTTAGATAGCTATTATTTAGACCTGATTAACGGTTAACGATCTTTTGCTTGATTTGGAATCCCCACTTGGCTAACTCTTTTGATTCAAGATGTCTGACATTTCACAAGCCCCCACCCATAGACGATGTAGGTCTTGTAATAGGCGTATTCCGAAGGCCTCGGTAGATCCTCACACCGCTTGTTCTGACTGTAGGGAAAGGCCCTGTCAGTTAGAAGATCGATGTGAGGAATGCGCCGGACTTTCGGAACTTGATTTTGTCCGTCTTCTTAAGTATTCAACCAAGTTAGAGAGAGAGAGAGTTAGGAGGAGTTCTCACTCTTCACTTTTTTCCTCACCTCATGATCCCCTACCTTTTCCTCCCCCTGTAGTGGCTACCCCCGAACCTACTATTTGCCCTCAACCTGATATGTCTGTTGTTTTGCGTGCCATTCAGGCTTTAGGTGACAAAGTAGAGTCAGTGGTTAGTGATCACAAGTCTCTTATGGCCGAAGTCAAGGAACTTAAGGTCAAGAGTGCAGTGGGTGGTATTAGTGCCAGTGCTGTGACGAGTGCTAGTGTCTGTGCAGTGCCAAGTGCTAGTGTCAGTGCAGTGCCAAGTGCTAGTGTCAGTGCAGTGCCAAGTGCTAGTGTCAGTGTCAGTGTGGTGCGTGAGGATACTTCTGTGCGTGCCAGTCGTCCTCCCAGTCCGGGACCTCTTGCAAGCTCCCAAGCCCAGGGGAGAAGCAATGTCGAAGGGCAAAAGGGTTCGGCAGGCCTTGATCGGCGCACAGAAGTATCCTCGGTGGTTGCGGGCGTGTCTTCCAGAGACCGTCACTCCCACCTGCAGACGATTGAGCCCGTCTTTTACTCGTCTGCTGATCAATTGTCAGGGAAGAAACGTTGGACTCAGGTCTCAAGACCACTCAAACGCAGAGTCCAGACCTCAAGAGCTCAACCTGGTTGCAGTCATTGGATCAGCTCTGACTCGCCGCAGTCATCAGTTGAATGCACTCCTCCTAAGAGGAGTAAGGTGCTGCCGCAACAGATCTCTGCTGTTAAGGCTTTACCTCAGCAGACCTTAGTGTCTGCCGACCCCAAGTTGACTCTACTGCAGTCCATGCAGTCACAACTTGCGGTCTTGATGCGTGAGTGTCAGGCTGAGAAGGTTACACCTCCTCCTGCGATCGCTCCGCCTAACCGCAGTACTGCCTGCCAGGCGTACGATGTTGAGGCTCCTCAGGATACCTTACCACGCTCTGAGTTTACTGTTTCCAGTGGTGTGCAGCTCCCTCCGCCTTCCTTAAGGCAACCTCAGCAATGGGAACAGGAAGCTTATACCTTACTTCCTCCGCTTCCACTTGCAGTTCCACCAGTGAGGCAACACTCTCTTGAGGTACAACAACCTCTCCCATCCATGAGTCAGACTCCTCAGCTCTCGCTGCAGCGAGCTCAACCCTCCTCAAGGCAAGCACCTCAACACCTTAGCCTTGCGCCTCAGGAACCTCAACTCGCGGGACAATTACTGCGTTCTGCGCAGCCACTACCTCATCGCTCACAGCTCACACCTCAGGAACCTCAACTCGTTCCTCAGGAACCTGCTACTGCGCATCCACCAACCACTCAGCAAGCGCAACTCTTGAGTTCAGACACTCATGCCAGGAGTCAGCCTCCTCCACCCATGCGCCTACCTTCTGCTACTTCTTGTGATCAGCCTTTGCAGCCTGAGCCTCAGGTGTTCCCTCAACAGAGTCTTGAGGAGGAAACCACAAGTATTGTTGTTCCAGCTCGTGCTGATTCTGCTGTTCAGCATACCTTACCGATCTCTTCGCTACACTCTGGTGATGAGGTGTCTGATGATGAGGCTGCACACCTGGATCCCTCATCAGACGTGGATGAATCCAAGTCTTCTCCACCTTCTATTGACTTTCGTAAGGTCTTGGCTCTTTTTAGGGAGGTATACCCAGACCACTTTGTCTCTGCTATCCCCCGCTCTCCGCCATCTGAGTTTTCGCTGGGCATGCAGCCAGCTAAGTCTACATATACTAAGCTCGTCTTAGCAAGGTCCTCTAAGAGAGCGTTAAGGATTTTAGGGGAGTGGTTGCAGTCTAAGCAACAACTTGGAAAGACTTCGTTCATATTTCCTCCGACTAAGCTCACTTCTAAAGCGGGCGTTTGGTATGCCACAGGAGAGGAACCAGGCTTGGGAGTACCTGCCTCTGCCCAGGCTGACTTCTCAAGTCTGGTAGACTCTCCTCGTAGAACAGCAATGAGGCGCTCTAAGGTTTGCTGGACCTTCTCAGACCTTGATCACTTCCTGAAGGGTGTTTTTAGAGCATTTGAGATGTTCAACTTCCTAGACTGGTGCCTGGGGGCCCTCAGCAAGAAGACCTCCCCTGCGGACAAGGATTCTGCCATGCTCTTAATGTCCTGCATGGATAAGGCCATTAGGGATGGATCTGGCGAGCTTGCATCGATGTTTGTGTCAGGGGTTCTTAAGAAAAGGGAGCAGCTTTGTACCTTCCTTTCCTCCATCATCACACCTTGTCAAAGGTCTCAACTCCTTTTCGCTCCGCTCTCGAAGTTCCTTTTTCCCGAAGAGCTTGTTAAGGACTTGTCTGCTGCCCTGATACAAAAGGACACACATGATCTTGTGGCCTCATCGGCTCGTAAGACTAAGGTTGCCACCTCAGTCCCCAGGACTTATCGCACCCCAGTGGCTGATACTCCTGCTACGAGGTTCATTCCGCCCTTTCGTGGTAGAGCCCCCAGCCGAGGAAGCTCCCGTCCAGACTCTTCCAGGAGCAAGTCTAGGAAAAGTTCCAAGGCTTCTAAAGGAAAAAACTGACTCTCCGCATCTCCAGACAGCAGTAGGAGCCAGACTCAAGATCTTCTGGCAAGCCTGGGAAAAGAGAGGTGCAGACGCCCAGTCTGTCAGTTGGCTGAGGGAGGGTTACAGGATACCATTCTGCCGCAAACCCCCTCTGACCACATCTCCCATCAACCTCTCTCCCAACTACAAAGAAGAGGACAAGAGGCTAGCGTTGCACCAGGAGGTGTCGCTCCTTGTACATAAGAAGGCAGTGGTTATAGTCCGGGACCATCAATCCCCGGGCTTCTACAACCGTCTCTTTCTGGTGGCCAAGAAGACAGGAGGTTGGAGACCGGTGCTGGACGTCAGCGCGCTCAATGCGTATGTCATCAAGCAGACGTTCACGATGGAGACGACGAAGTCGGTCCTAGCAGCGGTCAGGCAGGAGGACTGGATGGTCTCGTTGGACCTGAAAGATGCCTACTTTCACGTTCCTATTCATCCAGACTCCCAACCTTTCCTGAGATTCGTTTTTGGAAAGGTTGTCTACCAATTCCAAGCCCTGTGTTTTGGCCTAAGCACAGCTCCTATGGTGTTCACGCATCTGATGAGGAATATAGCAAAATTCCTCCACTTATCGGACATCAGAGCCTCCCTTTACTTAGACGACTGGCTGTTGAGAGCCTCCACGAGTCGTCGCTGTCTGGAGAGTCTCAACTGGACTTTGGACTTAATCAAAGAACTGGGTCTGTTAGTCAACCTAGAAAAGTCTCAGCTCATTCCCTCCCAATCCATTGTGTACCTGGGAATGGAGATTCGGAGTCAGGATTTTCGGGCTTTTCCATCGGCCCCAAGGATAAGCCAAGCCCTAGATTGCATCATGAGCATGCTGAAGAGGAGCAGTTGCTCGGTGAGACAGTGGATGAGTCTCACAGGGACCCTTTCATCGCTGGCCCTGTTCGTCGAGCTAGGGAGACTCCACCTCCGCCCTCTTCAATTCCATCTTGCAGCTCATTGGGACAAGGGTTTGACTCTCGAAGCAGTCTCTATCCCAGTCACCAAAGAGATGAAGACCACTCTCTTGTGGTGGAAGACCAATCTCCTTCTCAGGGAGGGCCTATCGTTGGCTATTCAGACCCCCAATCTTCATCTCTTCTCAGATGCATCGGACTCGGGCTGGGGTGCGACCTTGAACGGACAGGAGTGCTCGGGAACGTAGAACGAGGAACAGGGAACGCTCCACATCAACTGCAAGGAGCTACTAGCAGTTCATTTAGCCCTGTTGAACTTCAAGTCCCTCCTGCTAGGCAAGGTGGTGGAGGTGAACTCCGACAACACCACAGCCTTGGCTTACATCTCCAAGCAAGGAGGGACCCATTCGAGGAGCCTATACGAGATCGCAAGGGACCTCCTCATTTGGTCAAGAAGTCAAAACCTCACTTTAGTCACGAGGTTCATTCAGGGCAACATGAACGTCTCAGCAGATCGCCTAAGCAGAAGGGATCAGGTCATTCCCACGGAATGGACCCTCCACAAGAGTGTGTGCAACAGACTTTGGACCTTGTGGGGTCAGCCTACCATAGATCTGTTTGCCACCTCCATGACCAAGAGACTTCCGCTGTACTGTTCCCCAGTTCCAGACCCAGCAGCAGTTCATGTGGATGCTTTTCTGCTGAACTGGTCTCATCTCGACCTTTACGCATTTCCACCGTTCAAGATAATAAACAAAGTCCTTCAGAAGTTCATCTCGCACGAAGGGACACGGCTGACGCTGGTTGCTCCCCTTTGGCCTGCAAGAGAATGGTTCACAGAGGTACTTCAATGGCTGGTCGACGTCCCCAGGACTCTCCCTCTAAGAGTGGACCTTCTACGTCAACCTCACGTAGACAGGTTGCACCCAAACCTCCACGCTCTTCGGCTGACTGCCTTCAGACTGTCGAAAGATTCGCTAGAGCTAGAGGCTTTTCGAAGGAGGCAGCCAGCGCGATTGCCAGAGCAAGAAGGGTTTCCACTCGTAGAGTCTACCAATCTAAGTGAGATGTCTTCCGGAGCTGGTGTAGAGCCAATGCAGTATCCTCTACCAATACCTCTGTGACCCAAATAGCTGACTTCCTATTACATCTTAGGAATGAGAGATCCCTTTCAGCCCCTACGATTAAAGGGTACAGGAGTATGTTGGCTTCAGTTCTCCGCCACAGAGGTTTGGACCTTTCTTCCAACAAGGACCTTCAAGACATCCTTAAGTCTTTTGAGACTTCTAAAGAGCGTCGTCTACCCACTCCAGGCTGGAACCTAGACGTAGTCTTAAGGTTCCTTATGTCACCTAGGTTCGAACCTCTCCAGTCAGCTTCCTTCAAGGACCTTACCCTCAAGACTCTTTTTCTCGTCTGCCTTGCAACAGCTAAAAGAGTCAGTGAGGTTCATGCCTTCAGCAAGAACATTGGTTTCACGACCGAATCTGCAACATGTTCTTTACAGCTCGGATTCTTAGCTAAGAATGAACTTCCTTCGCGTCCTTGGCCTAGATCGTTTGAAATACCTAGCCTCTCCAACATGGTAGGTAACGAGCTAGAGAGAGTTCTTTGCCCTGTCAGAGCTCTCAAGTATTATCTTAATAGGTCTAAACCTATTCGAGGACAGTCAGAAGCCTTATGGTGTGCCATCAAGAAACCTTCGAGGCCCATGTCCAAGAACGGGGTTTCGTATTATATAAGGCTTCTGATTAGAGAAGCCCATTCTCACTTAAAGGAGGAAGACCTTGCTTTGCTGAAGGTAAGGACCCACGAAGTAAGAGCCGTAGCTACTTCGATGGCCTTTAATAAAAACCGTTCTCTGCAGAGCATAATGGATGCAACCTATTGGAGGAGCAAGTCAGTGTTTGCATCATTTTATCTTAAAGATGTCCAGTCTCTTTACGAGAACTGCTACACCCTGGGACCATTCGTAGCAGCGAGTGCAGTAGTAGGTGAGGGCTCAGCCACTACATTCCCTTAATCCCATAACCTTTTTTAACCTTTCTCTTGAATGCTTTTATTGTTGTTTTTATGGTTGTTACGGTAGGCTAAGAAGCCTTCCGCATCCTTTTTTGATTTGGCGGGTGGTCAATTCATTCTTGAGAAGCGCCTGGGTTAGAGGTTGTGTAGAGGTCCTTTAGTAGGGGTTGCAGCCCTATATACTTTAGCACCTTTGAGTTGATTCAGCCTCCAAGAGGAACGCTGCGCTCAGTAAGGAAGACGAACTTAAAAAGGAGGCAGAGTAACGGTTCAAGTCGACTTCCTTACCAGGTACTTATTATTTCATTGTTATTTGAGATAACTGTTATATGAAATATGGGATACTTAGCTATCCTTTAATCTTGTACACTGGTTTTCACCCACCCCCCTGGGTGTGAATCAGCTACATGATTATCGGGTAAGTTTAATATTGAAAAATGTTATTTTTATTAGTAAAATAAATTTTTGAATATACTTACCCGATAATCATGATTTAATTGACCCTCCCTTCCTCCCCATAGAGAACCAGTGGACCGAGGAAAAATTGAGGAGGTGTCAACAAGAAGTACTATAGTACCTGGCCACAGGTGGCGCTGGTGAGTACACCCCCTTCTAGTATTGTGATAGCTGGCGTATCCCTCCATAGAATTCTGTCGGGCAACGGAGTTGACAGCTACATGATTATCGGGTAAGTATATTCAAAAATTTATTTTACTAATAAAAATAACATTTTTCAATATTAAACTTACCCGATAATCATGTAGCTGTCAACTCCGTTGCCCGACAGAATTCTACGGGAGGGATACGCCAGCTATCACTATACTAGAAGGGGGTGTACTCACCAGCGCCACCTGTGGCCAGGTACTGCAGTACTTCTTGTTGACACCACCTCAATTTTTCCTCTGTCGTGCTTCCGGCAAGGCGTTCTGGGATACGCTTATAATTTTGGAGTATTGTTCACGGCTTTTGGTGAAGTATTTCTGCTGAATTGGTCCCATCTCGACCTTTACGCATTCCCACCGTTCAAGATCATCAACAGAGTCATTCAGAAGTTCGTCTCGCACGAAGGGACACGGCTGACGCTGGTTGCTCCCCTTTGGCCTGCAAGAGAATGGTTCACAGAGGTACTACAATGGCTGGTCGACGTCCCCAGGACTCTCCCTCTAAGAGTGGACCTTCTACGTCAACCTCACGTAGACAAGGTGCACCCAAACCTCCACGCTCTTCGTCTGACTGCCTTCAGACTGTCGAAAGATTCGCTAGAGCTAGAGGCTTTTCGAAGGAGGCAGCCAGTGCGATTGCCAGAGCAAGGAGGGTATCCACTCGTAGAGTCTACCAATCCAAGTGGGAAATCTTCCGAAGCTGGTGTAGAGCCAATGCAGTTTCCTCTACCAATACCTCTGTAACCCAAATAGCTGACTTCCTATTACATCTAAGGAATGAGAGATCCCTTTCGGCTCCTACGATTAAAGGGTACAGAAGTATGTTGGCTTCAGTTCTCCGCCACAGAGGTTTGGACCTTTCTTCCAACAAGGACCTTCAAGACATCCTTAAGTCTTTTGAGACTTCTAAAGAACGTCGTTTACCCACTCCAGGCTGGAATCTAGACGTAGTCTTAAGGTTCCTTATGTCTCCTAGGTTCGAACCTCTCCAGTCAGCTTCCTTCAAGGACCTTACCCTCAAGACTCTTTTCCTCGTCTGCCTTGCAACAGCTAAAAGAGTCAGTGAGGTTCATGCCTTCAGCAAGAACATTGGGTTCACATCCGAATCTGCAACATGTTCTTTACAGCTCGGATTTTTAGCTAAGAATGAACTTCCTTCACGTCCTTGGCCTAGATCGTTTGAAATTCCTAGCCTTTCCAACATGGTGGGTAACGAGCTAGAAAGAGTTCTTTGCCCTGTCAGAGCTCTGAAATATTATCTTAATAGGTCAAAACCTATACGAGGACAGTCAGAAGCCTTATGGTGTGCAATCAAGAAACCTTCGATGCCCATGTCCAAAAACGGAGTTTCGTATTATATAAGGCTTCTGATTAGAGAAGCCCATTCTCACATGAAGGATGAAGACCTTGCTTTGCTGAAGGTAAGGACCCACGAAGTGAGAGCCGTAGCCACTTCGATGGCCTTTAATAAGAACCGTTCTCTGCAGAGCATTATGGATGCAACTTATTGGAGGAGCAAGTCAGTTTTTGCATCATTTTATCTTAAAGATGTCCAGTCTCTTTACGAGAACTGCTACACCCTGGGACCATTCGTAGCAGCGAGTGCAGTAGTAGGTGAGGGCTCAGCCACTACATTCCCTTAATCCCATAACCTTTTTTAACCTTTCTCTTGAATGCTTTTATTGTTGTTTTTTGGGTTGTTACGGTAGGCTAAGAAGCCTTCCACATCCTTTTTTGATTTGGCGGGTGGTCAATTCATTCTTGAGAAGCGCCTGGGTTAGAGGTTGTGTAGAGGTCCTTTAGTATGGGTTGCAGCCCTGTATACTTTAGCACCTTAGAGTTGATTCAGCCTCCTAAGAGGAACGCTGCGCTCAGTAAGGAAGACGAACTTAATAAAGGCAGAGTAACGGTTCAAGTCGACTTCCTTACCAGGTACTTATTATTTCATTGTTATTCTGAAATAACTGATTATATGAAATACGGGATACTTAGCTATCCTTTAGTCATGTACACTGGTTTTCACCCACCCCCCTGGGTGTGAATCAGCTACATGATTATCGGGTAAGTTTAATATTGAAAAATGTTATTTTCATTAGTAAAATAAATTTTTGAATATACTTACCCGATAATCATGATTTAATTGACCCACCCTTCCTCCCCATAGAGAACCAGTGGACCGAGGAAAAATTGAGGTGGTGTCAACAAGAAGTACTGCAGTACCTGGCCACAGGTGGCGCTGGTGAGTACACCCCCTTCTAGTATAGTGATAGCTGGCGTATCCCTCCCGTAGAATTCTGTCGGGCAACGGAGTTGACAGCTACATGATTATCGGGTAAGTATATTCAAAAATTTATTTTACTAATGAAAATAACATTTTGAGGTCCTTAAAAGGACCTCCCAATGAACCATTATGCCATGCAACAGATCGTAATCTCACTTGGAACACGGCCTTTCTACTCGCTTTATCCTCAGCAAAGAGAGTTATCGAACTTCGTGGTTGCTGATACATCGGCCATTCAAGGGGATGGGGGGATTTGACACTCGGGTTCATCCCTGAGTTCGTTGTAAGGACTCAAAATCCAGGGGTACTGGACCCTAGATTCGGGCTCTTTCAGATTAAGAGTCTACGTTCTGTAACCAATGACCCAGGTGAATTGTTACTATGCCCAGTGAGTAGTTTGAGATATCTTAAATGCACTGCAGCAACACGAGCCCTACTAACTAACTTATTTGTTAGCTGAGGAAGGATTAAAAGGAGGATTACGAAAAACACTATCTCGGCATGGATTCACAAAGTCATTGACGGTGCTTTGAGTCCTGAACCTCCTATAGCATGAAGACCAAGAGCTTATGATGTCGGGGGCATCAGCACGTCCCTGGTATTTAAACTCAACTTTTCCGTGTTGCATGTATTACAGGCGGGCATGTGGAAGCGTAAAACGACCTTCACCGCTCACTATTTACAAGACGTGACCCACAAGAAACTCGATATGTTTACTATCGGTCCTGTGGTGGTTGTTCAACAAGTGGTTTAGAATACCTCAGGCTTCTTGTTGGACAAGTAGCAGCTGGTTGAGGGCATTGGTTATCCAGGTTAAGTCTAGGTTGAATGAGCGTATGTCTGGCCTTTTCCTTTCTTCATCTTCCCCTCTCATGGGGACAGCGCCATGGGTCCCTCAGCAAGGTAACTTCAACCTCTGCAGGTAATAACCATTACCCCTCTGTAGCCTATTATAGTCATAAATTAATATACTTGTACACGTCCCCATTGCTTCCTGCGAGGTATGCATTGGGAAACGTCTTATTTGCAATAGCTATTTAAAACTGAATTCTCCTAGTTGTTCATATGCTGTGTCTCACAACTATTTGAGTTGCTCAGGACACTATCATTCTCATTTGGTATTGATAAGCGAGGTGGCAAGGTTTCCCTCGATTACAGTCAAATACTGTACTAGGTAAACCTAGGTTAATGACTAGCCAGAAGTCGGACTTCCACCTTCCTAAGCGTGAATCATCCACATAAATAACGTTAGGTTTGTTAGTCTGGGAACAGATGACAATTTCAGAGATAATTTGTATTTTTCCATAACTAATACAATCCTGGAGTTGTTTATATAAATTGTCCTGCCATCAACTGTCCCCCAATAAGTCCTGCCTGCAATCAAAAAGTGACTTAGTTCACCGATGTGTGAGTAAATATAGGTGTACCCCCCAGCCACCCCCTGCCTACTCACTACAGTGGTTAGGCAGGGTTGCCACCTCGCACTTTTTAATCTACGCCTAAAGATAATCCCTATAAATAACTCCAGGTTTGTATTAGTTAGGGAAAAGTACATTTGTTCCGTAACTGGAATACAAACCACGCTATTTAATAGTGGTATTACTTTCGGCGTAGCTGAAATGACGAGCCATTAAAATTTAACGAGGGTTTACTACCCACACCGCTAGTTAGCGGGGGTAGGGGAGGGTAGCTTGCTACCCGCGCCCCCCCCACCTCACACACACCTGTGCTTGAACTCACTTTGCTCTCGGCTCGGATGGTAGTCGGACGTGTCCGCTGTCATCCTCGTCACTCATTGGCAGCCATTAATGCTTTTTTGCTTTTTCTTTGACAGTTTTGTGTGTGAAGTTGGCCTCTGCTATTATGCGCACCTGCCCTGGATTACCCGACCGCCCCTGTGGAACATTCATGTCGGTGGTCGAAACCGACCCTCATGCCCTTTGTCCTTCCTGTAGAGGTCAACGGTGTGATAGAGATAACAAGTGTAGGGAGTGATCTACCTCCCAGTGGGAGAGGTTTTCGCGGCAACGGAAGAAGTCCAAACGGGATATTTCTCCTTCGAAGGTTTCTTTGAAAGGAGAAAAACCCAAGGCCTCTTCTTCCGTTGCTCAAACCTCCTCCGAAGCTCCCACTCGGTCGGTCTCTTTCAAGAGACCGTCGAGTGGTAGCGTAGACCGTTGTACTGTTTTCCAAACTTGGGGTTCGAGAGATGGCGTTGCTTACCCTAGCGAAGCAACTCCACCTCTCCCCCTCGGAGGAGGATTTGTCACTAATCCCTTTATTTCTGCTTTGGTCTTCCTTGGGGCTCGAGGGTTCGCCTTCCAAGGAAGTCTTACTGGACTACATCCGATAGGGTGCCGCTGTCGAGCAATCGCCGCCTCCGGCAGAGGTTGATCCTCTGTCAATTGTCGACTTTGTGGTGTCAGAGGTATCCAATGCGGTATCACCCATCACCTCTGCCTCTTCAAACTCTACAGTTGCTGACGGCTTAGTTTCTCCGGTTCCTGTTCAACCAATGAAGGAGAAACTAAATCCAATAGTCTCTCCTGGTGGTGTTTCTCTCCCTCGGGGGAGTTCACTTACAGAGACTCCTCTTCGGAGGACTGCAGAAGGTCAGCTTGCTGATTCAACGGCCCCCAGAGGGCGTATTCGTCGCAAGACTCGCCCTCCTCTTCGTCAGAGAGGCCTTCCTTCACCTGTGGTGAGGAGGCGCCTCTTTGATTCTACATCTTCGTTGCAGTCCCCCGCAGAGGAGCCTCGTCATCGATCACCGACTGTTCCTGCTTAGGTCCTGGACCTTTCTGCAGATCGTTCGCGATCCCCTTTGGTGGAAGGTCGTCCTTTCAAAGGACACATCGCCTTCTACCCGTCAGACCTGCCGACCTGCCGTCGCCTTTCCTGGATGCTGATGCGCGCTACGCGCCAACTAAACCTGACCTCCACGCTCGTTAGGCCTCGTCATCTAACCCTAGTACAGGGCATCAAGGGCGTATGCGCCAACGCGCGCATACTTCCCATACGCACTATGCACCTGAGCATACGCGCCCACGGTCTCCTGCGCGTCGGGCTTTGCCTGAGTAAACAGATACCCGCTCACGCCCAGCTGCTCGCCAACCCTCATCTGCACGGCACCTCTCCTCTGTACGCCATCAACCTCCTGCGCGCCAGCGCTCTCCTGTACGCCAGTGCTCTCCTACCCGTCAACGATCTCCTGTGCGCCAGCGGTCGCCCGCACGCCAGCGCCCACGCCCAGCAGTCGTCTCTCCTGCGAGCGCACGATCTTCTGATCTGGGCGCTGTTGGGAAGTCTAAGTTGACTTCTCCCATGCGCCAGCACTCGCCTACGCGCCAGCTTTCTCCAGCACGCCAGCGCTCGCCATCGGGCCGACACGCGCATTCACCTGCACGCATCCATGACGATAAGCGCGCGCGCCCTCGCCCATCCTCTCCTGCAGTTGCGCGCCATCATTTTGACGCACGCCCACAAGACGCGCGCCCACGAGCAGTACAGACTTCAACTGTGCGCCCGCGCACCAGGGGTATCCTTCCTGCGCGCGCTCGCCCTACGACTTCTTCAGGGACACACGAGCTCTCGCCCGTGCACTCAACGCCCTGATCCTGCGCCCCCACGCGTGCACGAATATTCTCCCGTGTGCGCTCCTGTGCGCCCACTGTCTCCCGCGCGCGCACCAGCAGTCTCCCGCGCGCGATTCCTGGTATTCTCCATCGCGCGAGCATCAATATCCTCCCGCGCGCGAGACTGCTGAACAACGCACGGCAAGCTCGCCATCACCTCATTCCCCTCCCTGCAAACGCATAACAGCGCGTATTGTGGCGGAAAGGAAACATCCAGGGGGGTCCAGGTTCCCTAAGCCTTTCCAGGCGAACCCACCTATGAGAACTCCTCCCAGGGATCCTTCTATCCCTGTCCCTTCAAAGGGGGTGTCTGACAGCGCGTCTGTCAGCCAACAGCCTTGGTTCGGTGCACTAATCAGAGCAGTGACACAGGCGTTCAAGCCTGTTTTCTCTGAATTAGGTCACATATCCTTGGCTGTCTCTACCCCTTTGAAGAGAAAAAGAGGAGTTCCGGACGTGGTAACTTCTCCAAGGGCTAAGTTGACTCCACGCAAGCCTTCGAGGTAGGTTCCTTCTTTCCCCCAGACTATCTCTCCATCCCTGTTGGACGAGGATTTCCCGTCCTCAGGGGAATCACGTGACGTGAGACTTTCCCCCATCGCACCAATGAGGGAAGCCTCTCCTTGCGCTGAGTTGTCTTCTCAAGTGGGGGCTGGAAGGAACTTACCATCTTCAATGTTAGTCCTACATCCTTCCCAGGAAGGAATCTAAGGACTCCAAGACATTGACAAAGTCCTCTACAAGAACCAGGACAGAGCCAACTAGCCACTCGGAGAATGTCCACGACTCTCCCCAAGAAGAGCCTTTGGGGACAGGAGACTTTGCTGGAAGTCCAACTTCAGGAGGAGAACAGCAAGAGTCAGAACATGCGTTATGGCAAGTTCTGACTAATGAGGGCTCTCAATGGGTTTTCCGACCCAGAGATCCCTCCTCGAGAGGGCAAGGACACGGTCTTGGACCGTGTATTCGGTACTCGGAAAACCTCTAAGGCCAGTGCAGCTCTGCCCTGGTCTTAGGGGGTTAAGAGTACCAGAGACAAGATTGCTGTACAGCTCTCGAGATGTCCTCCTCCAACTGTTCCATTGCCACCAACAAACTCCTTCCACCTCCTTGCGTACAGCAGAGGAGGTACTTTGAGATCTTGGAGGAGTCTTGTTTAGCTCTTCCTCTCTACCACTCGGAAGAGCTTACCAGGGGAGTCCCTCTTGAGAGAGACTCCAACCGGCAGGTCTCGTTCTCAGCAACCGAGATCCTTAACCAGGAGAAGGTTGCGAAGTGTACTATGCAAGCCACTTCGTGGCTCGACATCTGGTTATGGACCTTAGGTATCCTGATACTTTCTGAGGATTTCTCCAAAGAACGTACCAGGAAAGCTATGGAGACGTTCCTTCTCTCAGGCACTCGCACGATCGAGTTTCTGGCCCACCAAGTCTCGAACTTGTGGGCAAACACATTCCTGAAACATCGGGATGCAGTGGCTGAGAGATTCCATCAGAAGGTCCCTAGCACCGAGATCAATAGGCTCAAACATTCTTCTTTAGAAGGATTCATCCTGTTTGATGTGAAACAGGCCGCTGAGAGGTGGAGGAAGTCTCATCAAGACTCCCTCCTTCATAGGGCTTTAACATCTAAGCCCTATAAGCCTCCAGCACCCCAGCAGGCCCGTCCAACCAAGACCGCTAAACCAACGACAGCAGCGAAGACCGTGGTGTCTAAGCCCTTTCCTGTCAAGGATAGGAAAGGCAAAAAGTCCTCCAGGGGAGGCGAGAATCCTAGAGGGAGCAGCCGAGGCCGCAAACGCTAGGATTGGCAGTCCCCCTGCATGTCCACCAGTGGGAGGGTGCCTACAAAGTTGCTCAGACAGGTGGAAGCAACTCGGGGCCGATTCCTGGACGATTTCCGTTATCAGTCAGGGATATCGCGTCCCGTTCACATCTCTACCTCCCCCTGACAACGAATCCAGTGTCATTGAGCTCCCTTGCCATGGGATTGGCAAGGGGGCAAGCCCTTCTGGCAGAAGTCCAGACCCTGTTGAAGAAGGGCGCTCTCCAAGAGGTCCTCGACGAGTCTCCAGGCTTCTTCAGTCGACTCTTTCTTGTAAAGAAGGCGTCTGGAGGCTGGAGACAGTCATCGACCTCTCAGCTCTGAACAAGTTTGTCAAACAAACTCAGCATGGAGACGGCAGACACGGTGAGACTAGCAGTGAGACCGTAAGACTTCATGTGTATACTGGACCTAAAGGACGCGTACTTCCAGATCCCAGTCCATCCGTCTTCAAGGAAGTACTTAAGATTCAGCCTAGACAACAAAAAATACCAGTTTAAGGTGCTGTGTTTCGGTCTCTCCACAGCACCACAGGTTTTCACCAGAGTGTTCACCCTAATATCTTCATGGGCTCACAGGATCGGCATCCGTCTCCTCCGTTATCTGGACGATTGGTTAATCCTAGCAGACTCGGTGTCATCCCTTCTTCAACACCGGGACAAACTTCTGAGACTGCCAAGATCTGGGGATCATAGTAAATCTCGAGAAGTCCTCACTGCTTCCCACTCAAAGACTGGTATATCTAGGCATGATTATAGACACCAATCTCCACAAAGCCTTCCCATCAGACGACAGGATAGCAAGGCTGAGGAAGGTCGCAAGTCCTTTTCTCAGACGAGAAGAACTTCCAGCCCAATCGTGGTTACGTCTCCTCGGTCACCTTTCATCGCTGGCTCGTCTAGTTCCCAACGGTCGCTTCAAGATGAGATTCCTCCAGTGGTGACTCAAGTCCCAGTGGAATCGAAGTTACGATTCCCCGAACGCCCAGATCCCTATGGGACCTGCGGAACTGACGGACCTCCAGTGGTGGGTGGCAGACGAGAACCTACAAAAAGGAGTGGATCTTCTCGTCCTCTCCCCGCATTTGATGCTGTTTTCGGACGCTTTAAAGAAAGGGTGGGGCCCCCACGTGCTGCACCACACGACCTCAGGCCTTTGGTCAGAGTCAGAAAAGTAACTCCATATAAATCTCCTAGAGATGAAGGCGGTCTTCCTGGCCTTTCAACAGTTCCAACAGTACCTGGCAAGTCACTCTGTGGTGGTGATGAGCGACAACACCACAGGAGTGGCCTATATCAACAAACAAGGAGGTACTTTTTTGTAGCTGCTATCCCATCTAGAAGTAGAGATACTGAGATGGGCCGAAATCCACTCAATACCACTATCGGCATGCTTCATTCCAGGCAAAAGGAATGTGCTCGCCGACAATCTGAGCAGAGTCTTAGATAGTGAGTACCGAGTGGTCTTTGGATCATCAAGTAGCCAACAAAGTCCTGACTTTGTGGGGTTCTCCGACTGTGGATTTTTTTGCAACGGCCCTGAACTTCAGGCTCCCCTGTACTGCTCCCCAGTCCTAGACCCCGACCCCAAGGCTCTCTGACAAGATGCTTTCCAACAATGGTGGGACAACATCGACGTTTATGCCTTTCCCCCGTTCTGTATGATAAGGAGGGTGCTCAACAAGACCAGAACATCGGTCAATCTTTCAATGACCATCATAGCTCCGCTATGGCATCACGCGGAATGGTTCCCGGACCTTCTGCAACTACTAACGGAGCTACCAAGAGAACTCCCTCCACGATACAATCTGCTCAAACAACCACATGCCAATATCTTCCACAAAGCCGTAGCTTCACTACTACTTCACGCCTGGAGACTATCCAGCATCTCCTCTCTGAGAGAGGATTTTCGCAACAAGTTGCTGTCAGGATGTCGTGTATTTGCGGGAAGAAATGCGCCTTTCAGTCTCGGCAGTGAAAGGCTATTGCTTAGCCTTAAGTCTAGCTTTCAGGCTGAAAGGAATGAATATTTCTTGATCGCTAGAACTTTCTCTACTCATACGTAGTTATGAACTTACCGGCCCTCAGTCGGAAGTGAGACATCCTCCATGGAACGTGGTTCGAGTTCTCAGGTCTCTTAAGAGACCTCCCTATGAACCATTACGCCATACATCAGATCGGCACCTAAACTAGAAGACGGTGTTCCTGTTAGCTTTGGCCTCAGCCAAGCGAGTCAGCGAACTTCATGGTCTCTCGTATGATATTGCCCATTCAAGGGGTTTGGGGGAGGTAACTTTCAGCTTCGTCCCTGAGTTTATTGCTAAGACTCAGAATCCTGGAGTGGCGGATCTTTGATTGGACTCCTTCCGGATTTCTAGTCTTCGTTCTGTAACAGATGACCCAGACCATCTCTTACTATGCCCAGTAAGGAGTTTGAGGCTATACCTCAAAAGAACAGCTGCAGTCCGTCCTCATGTGCCAGCACTATTCGTCAGCACAGGAAGGACTAAGAGGAGAGTCACCAAGAACGCCATCTCTGCATGGATTCGTAGGGTCATTGATCTGTCCTTGAATCCAGATCCTCCTCCGTCATGTCGCCCTAGAGCACATGATGTCAGGGGCATAGCTACGTCCCTGGCCTTCAAAAGAAATTTCTCTGTGAAGCAGGTTCTTCAAGCGGGGGTGTGGAAGCGTAAAACAACGTTCACACCCCACTACCTGCAAGACGTGACCCACAGGAGGCTCGATACGTTCTCTATCAGTCCTGTGGTGGCTGCACAACAGCTGGTTTAAAACCTCAAGCTCCTTATTGGACAAGTAGCAGAAGGTTGAGGGCATTGTTACCTGGTTTTTAGTCTGGATGAATGAAAAGGTTTGACTGGCCCTTATTCTTTTCTTCATCATCCCCTCTCTAGGGGAAAGCAGCATCCTGGGTTCTCTGCATAGCTGCAGGTAAACCATGCTCCCTTGTGTTCCTAGTATTAAGTTAATACTGTTACGTCCCCATACCCTGACGAGGTGGTATTGGGAAAGTCCTAGTCTACAAGTTTCCATCTAAAGAACTTCAGAACAACTTCCTAGGACGAGTCACACTTCTTCATACCTTCGCACACAGGTTGCATAGGCCGCATTCCTTGCATAGCAAGGATCTAGCGAGGTGTAGGGGCTCCTTATTTCTTGGGTGCTTACACACTCAAATAACGAGCCCCCGGGCAAAGCTAAAAAGCCAGAACTGGCTTGGACGTCCACCCATCCTAAGGGGTGAGTCACCCCTATTAAATAGCGTGGTTTGTATTCCAGTTATGACAAATTCGTAGATAATTTGTATTTTTCCTAACTATACAAACCTTAGCTATTTAACCAAACTTGCCCACCAGCCCTATCCCCCTTGAAGTCCTACCTCCAAGCAAAGTGAGTTCAAGCACATTTGTGTGTGAGGGGGGGGGGGGGTAACAAGTTACCCTCCCCTACCCCCGCTAACTAGTGGTGTGGGTAGTAAACCCTCGTTAAATTTTAATGGCTCGTCATTTCAGCTACGCCGAAAGTAATACCCCTATTAAATAGCTAAGGTTTGTATAGTTAGGAAAAATACAAATTATCTACGAAGTTGTCATATTATCTCCCAATTTGTCATTTAAAGTTGTACTTTGAGAAGTAAGTTGGCCAGGGTACCAGCCACCTATTGAGATACTACTGCTAGAGGTTATGGGTCCTTTGACTTGCCAGACTGTACTACATAGGATCCTTCTCTCTGGTTACAATTCATTTTCCTTTTGCCTACCCATACACTGAATAATCTGGCCTAGTCTTTACATATTCTTCTCTATCCTCATACACCGAACAACACTGAGATTACCAAACAATTCTTCTCTCAAGGGGTTAAGTAATTGGTAAAGGTAGAAGAGACACTTTAGATATAGTATGCAGCTCCTCTTAGAAAACGACACTCCTAAATCAAACCATTGTTCTCTTGTCTTGGGTAGTGACATAGCCTCTGTACCATGGTCTTCCACCGTCTTGGGTTAGAGTTCTCTTGTTAGAGGATACATTTGGGCACACTATTCTATCTAATTTCTCTTCCTCTTGTTTTGTTAAAGTTTTTACACTTTATATAGGAAATATTTATTTTAATGTTGTTACTGTTCTTAAAATATTTTATTTTTCAATATTAATCTTACCCGATGATCATGTAGCTGCAACTCTGTTGCTCGACAGAAAAAACCTACGGTCGGGATACGCCAGCGATCACTATACAGGTGGGGGTGTACAACAACAGCGCCATCTGTCGAGTAGGTACTCAGGTACTTCTTGTCAACAAGAACCAATTTTTCCTCTGTCGTGCCAATGGCAGGACCTACTAAATACGCCGTCCCTACTGGATTTGTTTTCACAACGATTTGGTGAAGTACACTATTCCAGTTTTGAGCTTTTGCTATGCAGGGGTTTTATCTTCATTTCAAAACTTGAATTCGTTTTCGATAGATTTAATTATGGTGACAAAGAGAGTATGGACTCTCTTTCACTTTTAAATGGCCGACCCTTCCCTTAGACGGAAGTGTGATTAGGTTTTTGGTAATTTTGCTTAACAAGTTATAGATCTATTTATTTTATATCTCTCCGCCTTGATAGGCCTCTTCGATTAACTTTCCATTTATTATAAACTTATAAAAAAGTAATTTTTATGTTTGTTTATATGCGACCTTTCCTATAGTAGGCGGTCCTTACTTGGAACCGAAATTAATTAACATTGAGCCCGTCATATCGTATTTAACCTTTTAAGAATTTAATACTTTTTAATTTTAATGTTTTATGAAAGAATTTCTTTGATAGTCTCGTATTGTTTTCAAAGATGAACTAACGTTTAGTTTTTTAGTCTCCGCAGTTGTTGACGTTCAGAACGTTCAACATGCGCTCTATCGTTACGATAGAGAGAGAGTGTTTCACGGTTTCACGTTGCAGTAAGAGTAAACCGATTCTAGCGTTTCGTTCATTCTTTCTTAGCTTAAATGGTTTAAATTCTAAATAAAGGAACTTTTTATTTGGGAAACCTTTCAGTTCCTTTTAGCAAATAACATGTTTTAACAATATATAATTGGCTCTTCTCTCAGGCGCTAAGTCAAGAGAGAAGAGAGAGAGAGATAGAGACGGAGGGAGAGAGAGGAGAATAAACGTTTCGTTCAAGCGGGTAACGTTGTTCTCGTTTTTTACTCTTCTCCCTAGTCGCTGTAGAGGAAGAAGGTAAAACGTTTCTAGAGTTTTATTCTTGTTCCCAGGCTTTAGGCGGTGAGAGATTGTAAACGTAGTTTATTTGATCTAGTGTTTAGTCTCTTTTCCAGCCACTGAATTCGTTTTTTTTACTCTTCTCCCTAGTCGCTGTAGGGGAAGAAGGTAAAACGTTTCTAGAGTTTTATTCTTGTTCCCAGGCTTTATGCGGTGAGAGATTGTAAACGTAGATTATTTAATCTAGTGTTTAGTCTCTTTTCCAGCCACTGAATTCTTTATCTTTATTTATGTTTTTCTGTTGCATTGTAAAACTGTTTTCGCAATTACTACCTTTTAATGAAGGATAGGATTGCGTGTTTCAGGTAGAAATCAGTTAAAGTCTCGATTTCAGTGAAATAAGTGCAAACAGAAAATCAAAAGTGATAAAGTGATATGCGCAAAGTGTTACAGTGTTGCGTCCGAGGGTTCGTCTGTTCGTGCCAGTTGTTCACCTAGTCCGATACCTCTTACAAGCTCCCAAGCCCAGGGGAGAAGTAATGTCGTACGACTTATGGGTTCCACAGGCCTTGATCGACGAACAGACGTTTTTCCCTCCGTGGTTTCGGACGTATCTACACACGTTGCCGACGTGAGATCGCCCCACCCACACAAAGACGAGAGAGCCCATTTATTCCTCGTCTGCGGAAGAGGTTTCTCGTAGAAACCATGGACCAAATCTTGCAGCTTTTAAGTGCAAGTCGGTCCCTTCCGCGCAAGTCCAACGGCCTAAGTGTAGCCACTGGGTCAGTTCGGACTCGCTGCAGTCATCCGACGACTGCACACCTCCCAAGAGAGGCAAGGTGGTACCGCAACAGGCAGTAACTCCGTCTGTTGCCGCACCAGCTGTTTTAGACCCTCAGTCACAACGGACAGTAGCTCCGTTTGTTGCCGTTTTTTTTTTTTTGTAGACCCTAAGTGGTCTTTACTGCAGTCTATGCAGACTCAGTTAGCTGCGGTTATGCAGGAGTTTCGTGCGGAGAAGGTTTACACTGCTCTCGTTAGCCTACAACCTACCACGGTTGTGCGCCCAGCTCACGCTGAGGCTGCCTGCTCCCACACTCCGGCTGCGGAGAGCTCCACCTCCGATGCGCAATCGACCCTGCCAGACGCATGTTAACGTTAGCCGACATGCGGCTCCCTCCGTTAACATGCGTGAGCTACCGCATCAGCAGTGGGAAGGTGGAGTCAAGCTGCCGTGTTTTGACGCGATGCGTTAGTTTCCGCAACCCACGGCAGTCCCCTCCACGCACCACCACTCCGCTTTGGTTGTTGCCTGCTCCCACACTCCGACTGCGGAGAAGGTTGACGATGCACCCGTTTGCCTACAACCTGCCACGGTTGTGCGCCCAGCATGGCTGCCTGCTCCCACACTCTTGTTGTGAGAACTCCTCCACCCATGCGCAGTCTACCCTGCCAGACGCATGCTTACTCCCACAGACACACGGAGCACTCCGTTGCCGTGCGTGAGCTACCACAAGCTGCCGTGTTTTGACACGGTGTGTCAGCCTCCGCAACACACTGTGGTTACCGCCACTCGCCCGCAGCAGACTAGTCAGTCAGGAGTTTAGGCTTCCCCACACAGCTTTGGTTGTTGCCAGCTCACAGACTGTCAAGCAGTTACATGACATTGCCTTTTGGTCTGCTACTAATGCACCAGTGCTGTATGTCCTCACGCACCTGTTGTGGTTGACAGTTCAGTTTTTTGACAGTTCAGTTTTTTGACAGTTCACAGACTGTCAAGCAGTTACATAACGTTGCCTTCTGGTCTGCTGCTTAGGCACCAGTGAGACCCTCACTGAGATAACCTAGCTTTTCTCAGACATGGTTCCTGTAGATGAGAAAGTGCTGTTCTCCCTCCTTCTGATATTCCTTTGAGGACTCTGTCATTTGGAGAGGAGCCTTAAGCTGCTTAGCCTCCTATGGACTCTAATTAAAGCATAACAAGGCTTCCAGGGATGGTAAATGGTTCCGCTTCGGTCGCTAACCCCGTCTGTTGCCACACCTGCTCCCATAGACCCTAATGGGCTTTGTTGCAAGACATGCAGTCCAAGCTTGTGTCCTTGATAGAGGATTTTTTACGGAGAACCTCCTAGCCAACAACCTTCCTACCGGTTGGTTGTACGCCCTGTTGACGCTGAGGTATCCTACTCACGTCCGCCAGTTGAGGTGGTTCCTCCACCGGTGCGACCCAGTGTGGGTTGCCAGTCGCACGTTGACGTTAAGCGACTCTCGGAGGTGGTTGTGGACGTTCAGTGTGTCACTAGGAAGACGTTCAACAACCAGCAGAGGTGACTTGTTGTGACGCAGTGCGGCAACCTCAGCAACCCGGTAGGGGGTTGACTGCACAACCCAGACAGTCTAGACAGTTTCGGGTTGACTCTGTTCTGCCTCGCGTCCCCATGGTAGACAGTTCACAGACTGTGCAGCAGTACCATGATCTTGTGTCCGGCTCCGTCACGCATCCACCAGGGCGACCGGATTCAGCGAGTCAGACGTTGCCCACTCCGTTGCCGTTTCCTCATCAGTTTCGGATGAGGAACCCTCTGATGAGGACATTGCTGAACAAGACGATTAATCCCCAGAACTGTTGAAAGGGTCTTCCCCTGACTGTTCAGACTCCCAACCACGTTCTCTTCTCGGACGCATCGGACGTAGGCTGGGGTGCGACATTAGGCGGTAGGGAATGCTCGGGATTATGGAACTCGAGTCAAAGGACAATGCATTTCAACTGCAAGAAGCTACTGGCAGTACGTCTGACCTGGGAAAGCTTCAGGTCTCTCCTTCAAGGCAAAGTGGTGGAGGTGAACACGGACAACACCCTGCTTTGACGTACATCTCCAAGCAAGGAGGGACCTACTCTGTGATATGGTACGAGTTCGCAAGAGACCTCCTCTCCTGTTCAACAGGTCTAGACTTTTCACTAGTAACGAGGTTCATCCAAGGCAACTTGAATGTCATAGCACATTGTCTCAGTAGGAAGGGACTAATAATTCCAACATATTGGACCCTCCACAAGGATGTATGCAAGAGACTTTGGGCCACCTGATGCCAGCCAACCATAGATCTCTTCGCAACCTCGATGACCAAGAGGCTCCCAATACTTTGCTCACCTATCCCGGACCCAGCAGTAGTTCATATAGATGCCTTTCTTCTAGATTGGTCACATCTAGATCTATATGCATTCCCTCCGTTCTAGATTGTCAACAAGGTACTGCAGAAGTTCGCCTCTCAAGAAGGGACAAAGTTGACGCTAGTTGCTTCCCTCTGGCCCGCGAGAGAATGGTTCACCGAGGTACTTCGATGGCTAGTAGACGTTCCCAGAACACTTCCCCTAAGGGTGGACCTGCTACGTCTGCCACGCGTAAAGAAGGTACTCCAAGGCCTCCACGCTCTTCGTCTGACTGCCTTCAGACTATCGAAAGACTCTCGAGAACTAGAGGTTTTTCGAAGGAGGCAACTAGAGCGATTTCTAGAGCAAGGAGAACAACCACCCTTAGAGACTACCAATCGAAGTGGGAAATCTTCCGAAACTGGTGCAAGTCAGTATCCGTATCCTCGACCAGTACCTCTGTAACTCAAATAGCTGACTTCCTCTTATATCTGAGGAAAGAACGATCTCTTTCAGCTCCCACTATCAAGGGTTACAGAAGCATGTTGGCATCAGTCTTCCGTCACAGAGGCTTAGATCTTTCCAGCAATAAAGATCTACAGGACCTCCTTAAGTCTTTTGAGACCACGAAGGAGCGTCGTTTGGTTACACCTGGTTGGAATTTAGACGTGGTACTAAGATTCCTTATGTCAGACAGGTTCGAACCACTTCAATCAGCCTCCCTGAAAGATCTCACCTTTAAGACTCTTTTCCTGATATGCTTAACCACAGCTAAAAGAGTCAGTGAGATTCATGCCTTCAGCAGGAACATCGGACTCTCATCCGAAACGGCTACATGTTCTACGACTTGGTTTTCTAGCCAAACACGAGCTGCCTTCTCGGCCTTGACCAATATTGTTCGATATTCCAAACTTATCGTATGGTTGGAAATGAACTAGAAAGAGTATTATGTCCTGTAAGAGCTCTTAAGTTCTATTTTAAAAACCTTTAAGAGGCCCGTCTGAAGCTTTATGGTGTTCAGTTAAGAATCCATCTTTGCCTATGTCAGAGAATTCTTTACCCTATTTTATCAGACTCTTAATACGAGAAGCTCATTCCCTTCTGAATGAGGAAGACCAAGCTTGGCTGAAGGTAAGGACACACGAAGTTAGAGCTGTCACAACTTCCGTGCCCTTTGAACAAAATAGATCTCTGCAAAGTATATTCGATGCAACCTATTGGAAAAGCAAATCAGTGTTCGCGTCTTTTATCTTAAGAATGTCCAGTCTCTTTACGAGAACTGCTACACTCTGGGACCATTCGTAGCAACGAGTGCAGTAGTGGTGGGGGCTCCACCACTACAATTCCCTAATTCCAGAACCTTTTTAATCTTTCTCTTGAAATATTTTTGGGTTGTCCGGAAGGCTAAGAAGCCTTTCGCATCCTACTTGATTTGGCGGGTGGTCAAAATCATTTCTTGAGAAGCGCCTAGATTAGAGGTTTTGATGAGGACCTTTAGTATGGGTTGCAACCCTTCATACTTCAGCTCCTAGGAGTCGCTCAGCATCCTATGAGGATCGCGAGGCTCAGTAAGGAAGACGTACTTAAAAAGGCAGAGTAATTGTTCAAGTCGTCTTCCTTACCAGGTACTTATTTATTTTATGTTTGTTATTTTGAATAACTGCTAAAATGAAATACGGGATACTTAGCTTCTTATGTTAACATGTATGCTGGTCTCCACCCACCCCCCTGGGTGTGAATCAGCTACATGATCATCGGGTAAGATTAATATTGAAAAATGTTATTTTCCTTAGTAAAATAAATTTTTGAATATACTTACCCGATGATCATGAATTTAAGGACCCTCCCTTCCTCCCCATAGAGACCCAGTGGACCGAGGAGAAAATTGGTTCTTGTTGACAAGAAGTACCTGAGTACCTACTCGACAGATGGCGCTGTTGTTGTACACCCCCACCTGTATAGCGATCGCTGGCGTATCCCGACCGTAGGTTTTTTCTGTCGAGCAACAGAGTTGCAGCTACATGATCATCGGGTAAGTATATTCAAAAATTTATTTTACTAAGGAAAATATTTTTCCTAGTTTCCTTTCCTCACTGGGCTATTTTCCCTGCTTATAGCTGGCTAGGGGGCATGGCTTCTAGCCAAATTGAAATCCTACTCTTATTGAAGGACTCAGGTTTGTATTGTTAGGAGTAAACAGAATAATTAAAAGATGTGTGATGTTAATATTTCAATGTATGAGCTTAAGATACGTACACTTTAAGGTTTTGAGATGTAGGAGTGAGTAATTTATCACTATCAATGGGTAAACTCATTCAGATATTAAAAGAGAGTGTTGCTTAGACCATTATTTTATTGCTGCCAAATTTGAGTGAAATGTGAGCTGTCTGAAGGAATTCAAATTTTAGGAATAGACATACGGTTAGCCAGATTTGTTATGAATGAGGACTGCTGTCCCTCCCACCGGGGCAATGTGGTATTCAGCACATGAACTCTAGAAAGTTTGTTTGATTGAATTAAAAGCAATATTTCAAACAAAATGATTTCAGTACTTACCTGGTGTACACCTAAGTTTCCATCCCCTCTTCACAATTACTTATATTAAAAAATGAATGAGAATTATCTTAAAGTGAAGCTTTACATAAAGAATTAACAGCACATGAACTCCACGTAAGTATTGGGATAATTGTTTTAGTTTAAAAATCATGTTTTAATGTAAAAATACTTATTTTGGGGATATTACTTTTAAAACTATTTTCATTTTGTTTCAGAAACTTCTGCCCAAATTATAGAAAGTGTAGCTGCTGATGAGTGTGCTGAGCATCAACAGTCTAGAAGTAAACTTAGAGCCAGGAATGAAGCGCTTTTGTTGGGAGCAGATTCTCGATATAGAGGAAAAAACGTAACTAGAAAAGACTTGAAGGAAAATATCACATTTGATCCTAGCCTCACAAAATATTTTGCTGCTGGTACAGATGAAGAAGATAGTGATAGTGAAGATGAGGAAACTTATCACAAAGAAAATAGTAGGTTGTCAAACTTAGATTCTGGTGGTAGTACTGACGGGGAAAAAGAAGAAACACATAACAGTCGGCTAGAGGATTCAAAGTTGACGTCTGATGTAGAAAAAAGCAATTCAGAAAAATCAGAAAATGAGGATAGTTCTGAAAATGAAAGTTTGGAAGAAGAAACATATGGCGATAGTCCAAGGGAAATAGATATGGATGAAGATAAGGAAGAGGACGGTTTCATGTAAGCCTTTGTTCACTAGAACAATTCTTGTTATTTTACCGAACAATTCTTGTTATTTTACCAGTGCCTTAACTTGCCTTTAAAGTAATAAGTAAACCAGAAAAATTCAAGTGAACCTATAGTGATTGCTATAGCAGTAGTTAGGCACGTGTTCATACAACCTATATGTAACTAATTTAATCTGTGTTACTGCCTGATAAAGATTTTGGGGATAAGTACACATTTCATGCTCATAATCGAATAAAATGCCAGCTAAGTTGGTCTCACACTTCATATCTTCTGTTCTATTCTCAACTAACAAGTGTTTTGTTTTTTGTCGTAATTTAATTATTCTTACCTGTGAGTCAGTCCCATAGCTAATATCTTAGAAGTGCTTCTTAAGTTTAAAAAGAAAAATTTAAATTATCTATTATACCCCTCCCTATGGGGGACCAACTAGCATGACATAGCACTCATACAGCAGGACAGGAACTGTACCTGCTTGTTACTATGAACTCCATCCATCCATATACCAAAGACACTTCCCCTAATTTTGGGGGGTAGCCGACATCAACAAGAACAAAACAAAAAAGGGGACCTCTACTCTCTATGTTCCTCCAGCCTAACCAGGGACTCAGCCGAGTTCAGCTGGTACTGCTAGGGTGCCACAGCCCAACCTCCCACATTTCCACCACAGATGAAGCTTCATACTGCTGAGTCCCCTACTGCTGCTACCTCCGCGGTCATCTAAGGCACCGGAGGAAGCAGCAGGGCCTACCGGAACTGCGTCACAATCGCTCGCCATTCATTCCTATTTCTAGCACGCTCTCTTGCCTCTCTCACATCTATCCTCCTATCACCCAGAGCTTTCTTCACACCATCCATCCACCCAAACCTTGGCCTTCCTCTTGTACTTCTCCCATCAACTCTTGCATTCATCACCTTCTTTAGCAGACAGCCATTCTCCATTCTCTCAACATGGCCAAACCACCTCAACACATTCATATCCACTCTAGCCGCTAACTCATTTCTTACACCCGTTCTCACCCTCACCACCTCGTTCCTGACCCTATCTACTCGAGATACACCAGCCATACTCCTCAGACACTTCATCTCAAACACATTCAATTTCTGTCTCTCCATCACTTTCATTCCCCACAACTCCGATCCGTACATCACAGTTGGTACAATCACTTTCTCATATAGAACTCTCTTTACATTCATGCCCAACCCTCTATTTTTTACTACTCCCTTAACTGCCCCCAACACTTTGCAACTTTCATTCACTCTCTGACGTACATCTGCTTCCACTCCACCATTTGCTGCAACAACAGACCCCAAGTACTTAAACTGATCCACCTCCTCAAGTAACTCTCCATTCAACATGACATTCAACCTTGCACCACCTTCCCTTCTCGTACATCTCATAACCTTACTCTTACCCACATTAACTCTCAACTTCCTTCTCTCACACACCCTTCCAAATTCTGTCACTAGTCGGTCAAGCTTCTCTTCTGTGTCTGCTACCAGTACAGTATCATCCGCAAACAACAACTGATTTACCTCCCATTCATGATCATTCTCGTTTACCAGTTTTAATCCTCGTCCAAGCACTCGAGCATTCACCTCTCTCACCACTCCATCAACATACAAGTTAAACAACCACGGCGACATCACACATCCCTGTCTCAGCCCCACTCTCACCGGAAACCAATCGCTCACTTCATTTCCTATTCTAACACATGCTTTACTACCTTTGTAGAAACTTTTCACTGCTTGCAACAACCTTCCACCAACTCCATATAACCTCATCACATTCCACATTGCTTCCCTATCAACTCTATCATATGCTTTCTCCAGATCCATAAACGCAACATACACCTCCTTACCTTTTGCTAAATATTTCTCGCATATCTGCCTAACTGTAAAAATCTGATTCATACAACCCCTACCTCTTCTAAAACCCCCCTGTACTTCCCAGATTGCATTCTCTGTTTTATCCTTAATCCTATTAATCAGTACTCTACCATACACTTTTCCAACTACACTTAACAAACTAATACCTCTTGAATTACAACACTCATGCACATCTCCCTTACCCTTATATAGTGGTACAATACATGCACAGACCCAATCTACTGGTACCATTGACAACACAAAACACACATTAAACAATCTCACCAACCATTCAATTATAGTCACACCCCCTTCCTTCAACATCTCAGCTTTCACACCATCCATACCAGATGCTTTTCCTACTCTCGTTTCATCTAGTGCTCTCCTCACTTCCTCTATTGTAATCTCTCTCTCATTCTCATCTCCCATCACTGGCACCTCAACACCTGGAACAGCAATTATCTCTGCCTCCCTATCATCCTCAACATTCAGCAAACTTTCAAAATATTCCGCCCACCTTTTCCTTGCCTCCTCTCCTTTTAACAACCTTCCATTTCCATCTTTCACTGTCTCTTCAATTCTTGTGCCGGCCTTTCTTACTCTCTTCACTTCTTTCCAAAACTTCTTCTTATTCTCTTCATATGACTGACCCAGTCCCTGACCCCACCTCAGGTCAGCTGCCCTCTTTGCCTCACGTACCTTGCGCTTTACTTCCACCTTTTCTCTCTATATTTTTCATACTTCTCTATACTATTACTCTGCAGCCATTCTTCAAAAGCCCTCTTTTTCTCTTCCACTTTTACCTTCACTCCTTCATTCCACCATTCACTGCCCTTCCTCATGCTGCCTCCAACAACCTTCTTGCCACATACATCACTTGCAATCCCAACAAAATTTTCTTTTGCTAACTTCCACTCCTCCTCTAAATTACCAGTTTCTCTTACTCTCACCTCGTCATATGCCATTTTCAACCTTTCCTGATATTTACTTTTTACCCCAGGTTTTATTAGCTCTTCAACCCTCACTAGCTCCCTTTTACATCCACCTACTCTATTCCCCCACTCTTTTGCTACAACCAATTTTCCTTCCACCAAAAAATGATCAGACATACCGTTAGCCATACCCCTAAACACGTGCACGTCTTTCAATCTTCCAAACATTCTTTTAGTTATCAACACATAATCCATTAATGCCCTTTCTACTACTCTTCCATTTGCCACTCTTACCCATGTATACTATGAACTACCCAGTCTAAATTAGTACATATGTGTCATCCATAAGATTAACTTTACTTCTCTCTCTCTCTCTCTCTCTCTCTCTCTCTCTCTCTCTCTCTCTCTCTCTCTCTCTCTCTCTCTCTCTCTCTCTCTCTCTCTCTCTCTCTCATGTGGTGCGTTAATTATTTGTTTCTACAGGAATACACATCTTCATTCTTTAATTAGAAGATTGATTCAAGCACAGCTTGAACAGAGCAGTGAAAACTTAAAATAAGGTGTTGGCAATTAACAGCTGGTGACAGGGAAACCCTGCTCCCTTGCCTGTACACTGAATTGTCACTTTGATTTCTGCCGTCGAATAACTCAGATGTGCTTTCAGCTTCTATTTAAAGTTGGCTTTTAAAATTTTCTTTCTTTCAAGTCTTGGACAAGTCTCGAGTTCTAGAGATTTGCCTTTTTCCCTTAGCAAAACAGGTGAGCCTCTCCCTCAGGAGGAGTCAATAAAGTTTTGTATTCTAGTTCCCGTTACCGATGCTGTGTGACGACTTTCGAAGGGGAATGAATTTAGCTTTTATGACATTGTCATTAGGTCTGAACTTGAGTGGCTGGCTAATATTCCGCCCTTGAGTCAGATTTCCCTGTTGTCCAACCCATATTGAGTTCGAAAAGGAGACCATATTGCAGTGTTGCCAGATGACCTGCATATATCCTCTTCAACTCTGTCAATTTATCAAAGTAATCTTGTTCTTTCCACTATTCACCATCATTTAACCCAAAATGTCCCAATCATGCACATGACATTCCATCTCTATACTCCCAATTATGTCCCTTTTTGGGTTAATATTGAAGTTAAAGACACTACAGTATTACTTAGGCTACTACCTCTGTGAAATACACTGTATCACTGTCCAGAAAAATCCATTGAAATATCATAACTAATACCTACAACTACATTATTTGTTTGCAATGGTTATTTGTCAGACTGGTAGTAATTTATACTCCTTATGTACTAGTGAAGGTCAGTTTTATATTTTGAATATGAAATTCATCAGCAATCTGGTCAGTGTTCCTCAAGACATTCAGAGCAATGTATATTCCTAGATCACTTTGTTTGTTGATCCTTCTCCATGATAACCCAGTACATTGTGCTTGTAAATGACAATCAGTATTTGCATTTGCAGGCTTTAATCTTTAAACCCTACTGATGACAGGGTGATGCGAATTATATTGTACATAAATTTGTTTTCAAAATAATTTGTATTCCATACATAAAACCCATAATTCAATTATAATTACATTCCCCTCCACTAGGTCATCAGCCCATCTGAAAATTATCTCATAACTGACTACAATGCCCTATAACATAAGTATACAATTCACATACTCTACATTTTTTTTTTTTTAAATATGACAATACAGTACAATGATAAATTATTTTTACACCAATGCTTTATTGTGTTACAAAGAATTTACAGGGGGAGGATAGAATGATAGATTAAGATGAAACTAGCATGTACGTGACAAAAAATTAACTTATGATCCATGCCTTCATAAACCTTACAGATAAGCTTTACAGTCAAATACTGGACTTAGTTAAATACGGGAAATTTTAAATGGACATACTGCATTCATTGTGTTACAGAATCAAATCAGTATAAGAATAGGTTGATAATTTTCAATATTAAACTTACCCGATAATCATGTAGCTGTCAACTCCGTTGCCCGACAGAATTCTATGGAGGGATACGCCAGCTATCACAATACTAGAAGGGGGTGTATTTACCAGCGCCACCTGTGGCCAAGTACTCAAGTACTTCTTGTTGACACCTCCTCAATTATTCCTCTGTCGTGCTTCCGGCAAGACGTTCTGGGATACGCTTATGTTCTTGGAGTATTTTCACGACTTTGGTGAAGTATTTCTCTTTGATTTCGGCTGTCGCTTTACTGGAAACTTCTATATTAGCTTAGTTAGCTTTTGGAATTAATTTGATTAATTTTGGTGACGAGAGAGTATGAACTCTCGTTCACTTTTCAATGGCCGACCCTTCCCTTAGACGGAAGTGTTGGTGTCTAAGAGAGTATAGACTCTCTTTCTTAATTTTGCTTAACAAAAGTTATAGATTTATTTTATATCTCTCCGCCTCTTATAGGCCTCTTCGATTAACTTCCTTTTATTATAAACTCATTAAAATTAATTTTTATATTTGTTTATATTCGACCTTCCTAATAGTAGGCGGTCTTTTACCGAAGTTAATAAACTTTGAGCCCGTCATTTCGGTTTTACCTGTTAACATATTATGCTATTTCCGCCACAGAGTTTGAAAGATTTTCTTTGACAGTCTCGTACTGTTTTCAAAGCTGAACTAACGTTTTGTTTTGTCTCTGCAGTTGTTGACGTTCAGAACGTTCAACTTGCACTCTATCGTTACGATAGAGAAAGAATGTTCACGGTTTCACGTTGCAGTAAGAGTAACCGTGTCTAGCGTTTGTTCATTCTTTCTTAACTTAATGGTTTTGATCCTAATAAAGGAACTTTTCAGTTTTTTTCCTTTAACAATAATAGGTTTTAACGATATATATGATTGGGCTCTTCTCTCAGGTTCTAAGTCAAGAGAGAGAGAGAGAGAGAGAGAGAGATAGAGACGGAGGGAGAAAGAGGATAAACGTTTCATTCAAGCCTGCCAGGCGTACGAGTAACGTCGTTATCGTTTTTTGCTCTTCTCCCTAGTCTCTTTAGGGGAAGAAACTAAACGTTTCTAGAGTGATCTAGTGTTTAGTCTCTTTCCAACCACTGAATTATCTTTCATTAGATTTTTCTGTTACATTGTAATTCTGTTTTCGCAATTACTAACTTTGAGAAAGGATAGAATTGCGTATTTCAGGTACAAACCACTTAAAGTTTCGAGTTCAGTGAAATAAGTGCAAACAGAAATCAAAGTGATAAGTGATTAGTGCGTGAGGGTACTTTTGTGCGCGCCAGTCGTCCTCCCAGTCCGGGACCTCTTGCAAGCTCCCAAGCCCAGGGGAGAAGCAATGTCGAAGGGCATAAGGGTTCAGCAGGCCTTGATCGGCGCACAGAAGTATTCTCGGTGGTTGTGGGCGTGTCTTACCGAGACCGTCACTCCCACCCGCAGACGATTGAGCCCTTATTTTGCTCGTCTGCAGAAGAGATTAGGGGAGAAAATAAAGGCAGAGTAACGCTGGTCTCAGGTCTCAAGACTTCTTAAACGTTAAGTCCAGACCTATGCCAGACGTACGAAGTTAAAGTTCACAACCCGAATGCAGTCATTGGGTTAGCTCTGACTCTCCTCAGTCATCAGTTGATTACACTCCGCCTAAGAGGAGTAAGGTTCTGCCACAACAGATCTCTGCTGTTAAGGCTTTACCTCAGCAGAACTTAGTGTCTGCCGACCCCAAGTTAACTCTACTGCAGTCCATACAGTCACAACTTTCGGTCTTGATGCGTGAGTGTCGGGCTGAGAGTGTTGCACCTCCTGCACTCCCTCCACCTGTTCTCGCTGCACCTGTGCTCGCCCAGCCTGCACCTGCTCCGCCTGTGCTCGCCCAGCCTGCACCTGCTCCGCCTGTGCTCGCCCAGCCTGCACCTGCTCCGCCTGGTCGCAGCACCATCTGCCAGGCGTACGATGTTGAACCACTTTCGGAGTTTGCTGTTCACAGTGTTGTTCAGCCTCAGCCTTCTTTAAGGCAACCCTTGCTTTGGGATCAGGAGAGTTACACTCTTCCTCCTCCTCCCCTTGCTGCTCCACCAGTGGTGCAACTCTCGGTTGGGGTACAACAACCTCTCCCCTCCGTGAGTCTGTCTGCTCAACCAGCGCTGCACCGAGTTCAACCCTCATCTAGGCAAGCTCATCTACACCATGCACTTGCGCCTCAGGAGCCTCAGCTTGCTAGAACTTTACCTTGTTCTGCGCAGCCTCAACCTTCTCATGCTCCACTCATCTCTCAGGAACAGGAACGGACTACTCCGCCTCCGTCCTCCGCTCAGCTGGTGCAATCCTTGGGTGCAACTCTTGCTAGGAGTCAACCTCCTTCACCCTTGCACCTGCCTTCTGCTCCGACTGTTGTTCAGCCTATGCAGTCTGAACCTCAGGTTTTCCCTCAAGTTGAGGAAACCTCTGTTGTTGTTCCTACCCGTTCTGACTCTGCGGTTCAGCATTCTGGTCCTTTTGCTTCGCTACCTTCTGCTGATGAAGTGTCGGATGATGAGGAGGCACATCTTGATCCCTCATCAGACGTTGAGGAGTCTAAGTTTTCTCCATTGTCTGTTGATTTTAGAAAGGTCTTGGCTCTAGCGAGACATTTACCTTGTTCTGCGCAGCCTCTTCCTCATCGCGCTCCGCTCACACCACAGGAACTGGAACTTGCTACTCCGCTTCCGCCAACCGCTCAGCAAGCGCAACCCTTGGGTTCAACCACTCATGCTAGGAGTCAGCCTCCTCCACCCATGCGCCTTCCTTCTGCTTGTCTTTTATTCAGCCTTTGCAGACTGAGCCTCAGGTGTTCCCTCATCGGAGTCTTGAAGAGGAAACCACACTATTGTTGTTCCAGCTCGTTCTGACTCTGCTGTTCAGCATACCATGGTTTAAACCCCATGCAAGCATGCATAAAGCACTCTAGCACTGGTCATGGAATTTCTGAGAAATGTTAAACCCCATGCACACGCTCTGCTTTCCTTTCAGCAGGCTCTGCTTACAGCAGGCTCTGCTTACTACATGCTCAGCATTCAGCATGCTCTGCATTCAGCATGCTCTGCATAACAGCATACTCTGCATACATCATGCTCTGCATACCTTACCGCATGCTTCTCAACTCATCTTGGGTTGTTGCCAACTCACTAGACTGTCAAGCAGTTTCATAACGTTGCCTTCTAGTCTGCTGCTTTGCACCAGTGAACCCTCACTCAGAGAACTTAGCTTTTCTAGGATAAGGTCCCTGTAGATGAGAAAGTTCTTTTCTCCCTCCTTCTGATATTCCCTTGAGGACTCTGTCATTTGGAGGGAGCCTTTAGCTGCATAACCTCTTATGGACTTTTATTTAAGCATAACATGCTTACAGGGAAGGTAATGGTTACACTTCAGCCGCTAATCCCGTCTGTTACCACACCTGCTCCCATAGACCTTGAGCTGTGTTGCATGACATGCAGTCCAAGCTTAGTCCTTGTTAGAGGATTTTTTGTTTACGGAGTCAATGTGTCACGGGGAAGACGTTCAACAACCAACAGAAGGGACTTGTTGTGACGCAGTGCGGCAACCTCAGCAACCCGTTAAGGAGTTGTCTGTACGACCCAGACAGTCTAGACAGATTCGGGTTGTCACTGTACTTCCTCGCTTGCCCATGATTGACAGTTTACAGACTGTGCAGCAGTATCATGATCTTGTGTCCGGCTCCGTCAGACGACTGGCTTTTAAGAGCTCCCTCAAGTCGTCGCTGTCTGGAGAGTTTCAAATGGACTATGGATCTGACCAAGGAACTGGGCCTCCTGGTCAATTTTGAGGAGTCTCAGCTCGTTCCATCCCAGACCATTGTCTCCTTGGGTATGGATCTTCAGAGTCGAGCTTTTCGGACTTGTCCGTCGGCCCCAAGGATCTTCCAAGCCCTAGAATGCATCCAGAGCATGCTGAGAAGGAACCGATGCTTAGTCAGGCAGTGGATGAGTCTAACAGGGACACTTTCATCGCTGGCCCTGTTCATCGAGTTAGGGAGACTCCACCTCCGCCCCCTTCAGTATCATCTAGCTGCTCACTGGATAAAGGACATGACGCTAGAGACGGGCTCAGTTCCTGTTTCCGAAGAGATGAGGTCTACTCTAACGTGGTGGAAGAACAGCATTCTTCTCAAGGAAGGTCTACCTTTGGCTGTTCAGACCTCCGACCACCGTCTCTTCTCGGACGCATCGGACACGGGCTGGGGTGCGACACTGGACGGACAGGAATGCTCGGGAACATGGAATCAGGAGCAAAGGACACTTCACATCTATTGCAAGGAGTTGTTGGCAGTTCATTTGGCCTTGATAAACTTCAAGTCCCTCCAGCTTAACAAGGTGGTGGAGGTGAACTCCGACTACACCACAGCCTTGGCTTACATCTCCAAGCAGGGAGGGACTCATTCGAGGAAGTTGTTCGAGATCGCAAGGGACCTCCTCATTTGGTCAAAAGATCGAAAGCTCACGCTGGTAACGAGGCTCATTCAGGGCGATATGAATGTCATGGCAGATCGCCTCAGCCGGAAGGGTCAGGTCTTCCCCACAGAGTGGACCCTTCACAAGAATGTTTGCAGCAGACTTTGGGCCCTGTGGGGTCAGCCAACCATAGATCTATTCGCTACCTCGATGACCAAGAGGCTCCTCTTGTATTGTTCTCCGATTCCAGACCCTGCAGCAGTTCGCGTGGATGCCTTTCTGCTGGATTGGTCCCATCTCAACCTGTATGCATTCCCGCCGTTCAAGATTGTCAACAGGGTACTTCAGAAGTTCGCCTCTCACAAAGGGACACGGCTGACGTTGGTTGCTCCCCTCTGGCCCGCGAGAGAATGGTTCACTGAGGTACTGCAATGGCTGGTCGACGTTCCCAGGACTCTTCCTCCTAGAGTGGACCTTCTGCGTCAACCTCACGTAAAGAAGGTACACCCAACCTCCACGCTCTTCGTCTGACTGCCTTCAGACTATCGAAAGACTCTCAAGAGCTAGAGGCTTTTCGAAGGAGGCAGCCAGAGCGATTGCCAGAGCAAGGACGACATCCACTCTCAGAGTCTATCAGTCTTAATGGGAAGTCTTCCGAAGCTGGTGCAAGGCCAATGCAGTTTTCCTCAACCAGTACCAATGTAACCCAGATTGCTGACTTCCTGTTACATCTAAGGAACGTAAGATCCCTATCAGCTCCTACGATCAAGGGTTACAGAAGTTTGTTGGCAGCGGTTTTCCGCCACAGAGGCTTGGATCTTTCCTCCAACAAAGATCTACAGGACCTCCTTAGGTCTTTTGAGACCTCAAAGGAACGTCGGTTGTCCACTCCAGGCTGGAATCTAGACGTGGTCCTAAGGTTCCTAATGTCATCAGGATTTGAACCGCTCCAATCAGCCTCTTTTAAGGACCTCACATTAAAAACTCTTTTCCTCGTGTGCTTAGCAACAGGTAAAAGAGTAAGTGAGATCCACGCCTTCAGCAGGAACATAGGTTTCACATCTGAAACGGCTACATGTTCCTTGCAGCTCGGTTTTTTGGCTAAAAACGAGCTTCCTTCCCGTCCTTGGCCTAAGTCGTTCGAGATCCCAAGCCTGTCCAACATGGTGGGGAACGAACTGGAGAGAGTACTTTGCCCAGTTAGAGCTCTTAAGTACTATCTAAGAAGGTCAAAACCATTACGAGGACAATCAGAAGCCTTATGGTATGCTATCAAGAAGCCTTCTCTACCAATGTCTAAGAACTCAGTTTCTTACTACATCAGGCTTCTGATTAGAGAAGCAAATTCTCATCTGAAGGAAGAAGACCTTGCTTTGCTGAAGGTAAGGACACATGAAGTGAGAGCTGTGGCTACTTCAGTGGCCTTCAAACAGAACCGTTCTCTGCAGAGTGTTATGGATGCAACCTATTGGAGAAACAAGTCAGTGTTCGCATCATTCTATCTCAAAGATGTCCAGTCTCTTTACGAGTACTGCTACACCCTGGGTCCATTCGTAGCAACGAATGCAGTAGTAGGCGAGGGCTCAGCCACTACATTCCCATAATCCCATAACTTTTTAACCTTTCTCTTGAATACTTTTTATGGGTTGTACGGTCGGCTAAGAAGCCTTCCACATCCTTGTTGATTTGGCGGGTGGTCAATTCTTTCTTGAGAAGCGCCAAGGTTAAAGGTTGTGATGAGGTCCTTTAGTATGGGTTGCAGCCCTGTATACTTTAGCACCTTTGAGTTGATTCAGCCTCCCAAGAGGAACGCTGCGCTCAGTAAGGAAGACGATCTTATTAAAGGCAGAGTAACGGTTCAAGTCGACTTCCTTACCAGGTACTTATTATTTCATTGTTATTGTGGATAACTGATTATATGAAATATGGGATACTTAGCTATCCTTTAATCTTGTACACTGGTTTTCACCCACCCCCCTGGGTGTGAATCAGCTACATGATTATCGGGTAAGTTTAATATTGAAAAATGTTATTTTTATTAATAAAATAAATTTTTGAATATACTTACCCGATAATCATGATTTAATCGACCCTCCCTTCCTCCCCATAGAGAACCAGTGGACCGAGGAATAATTGAGGAGGTGTCAACAAGAAGTACTTGAGTACCTGGCCACAGGTGGCGCTGGTAAATACACCCCCTTCTAGTATTGTGATAGCTGGCGTATCCCTCCATAGAATTCTGTCGGGCAACGGAGTTGACAGCTACATGATTATCGGGTAAGTATATTCAAAAATTTATTTTATTAATAAAAATAACATATTAAGATGAAACTAATGTTACATAAAAACTAAGTTATCATCCTTCCCCTCAAACAATTCACCAAAAACATACATAACTAAAATCATACCCAGTGCACCCAAGTATATACTCAGTTCTAGATGTGACACATACAGTTCATCACATAACACATTTTTCCTCACAAAGTAACCCTGTGTCTCAACTTTCAACTATCTTAATATGGGAAATGAAAAAACAATGATTAATATACTTTTAAGGAATAGGAAAAACAGTTGATATTTTAATCAATTGGGTGAGCTATAGATCTTCTGAGTCTCAAAATTCTGTCTCGGGACACACTGGAATTCAGCAATCTGTTGGCGGGTAATATTGATCTCTCTCAGTACTGGAGATAAGCTAAGACGGGATTCTTCAGATACAGACTGGATGCCTTTAACTGATTGATAAACTTGCACAGAAGCTGATATTTGTGAGTTGATAATGTTCTTTGGTGCAGATTAGAGATGGAATCCATAGACTCAGAAGACTACAAATGCTGAGAAATATTTGTATGGATCGGAAATATGGGCTGTTAAGATGCCAAGAAAAAAGAAAACTTGAGAGAACAAAGAAGAGAATTTTTAGGTGGGTTATGGAAATATTACTACTTGAAATATTGGATAATGATTAAATAAGAGGAAAAGCAGATGTAATAAAGATTAATACAGTAGATGTCACTACTAAGAGGGTGTGGGCCCATGAGGAGAGCTTTGGAGGAACCTGTGAGGAGGGGAATTAGATGGTGAGATAAGGGGATGGATGCAATGAAGAAGAGGCTTTAGAGAGAGTGCATCAGGCAACCGACCCCTAGATTGGGACATTACTTTAATGATAAATTTTTTAGGGTAAACATTGATAAACCAAGCTTCTGGAGAAAAAGCAATATGAACATCGGGTAAGTACAGAAATAAAAAATACTAAAATTCGGATTTTTTATTTATTAAAAATGGAGTGTCATAAATTTGAAAGACCGTAGTTATAAGACTATTTGTTTTTATTTTTATTTGAACATCAGTTCATGTAAATGTCAATGCTTAGCATCATAAGATTAATGACACCTTTTTACATATGAAAGTTTCAATTTACTTTAATTTGCAGCTATGATGGGGATTTTAACAAATTTGCTGAGGATGTTGAGGAAATGAGTGATGAAGACAGTGGTACAGATGAGGACAATGATGGTGATGATAAAGATGTGCAGAAAAGAAAAAAAGTATCAGAAAATAACTCTGGAATAACCATCAAGAAATTTCAGAATGTTGATGAAGAAGAAGAATTGAAGAAGTCTCAGTGCGTGAAAACACAGTTAGGTATGTTATGAATGACACTAGCAGAAAAGGGTATTATTATCATCCTACTGTATCTGAATTTTAGAATTTGTAGAATGAAATGTTAAAAGTAGTGTTTGGTAATTGCAATTCAAATGACATAATTATGGATGTTTCATAGTTGTTGATAGAATAGTGCTAATTTTTTAAAGATCTAGAATTTTCAATATTAAACTTACCCGATAATCATGTAGCTGTCAACTCCGTTGCCCGACAGAATTCTATGGAGGGATACGCCAGCTATCACAATACTAGAAGGGGGTGTACTTACCAGCGCCACCTGTGGCCAGGTACTCAATCATTTGTTGTTTACACCTCCTCAATTATTCCTCTGTCGTGCTTCCGGCTAGACGTTCTGGGATACGCTCATGGTCTTCGAGTTTATTCATGGATATTTGGTGAAGTATTCTCTTAGATTAACGGCTGTCGCATACTGGAATCCTTTTTATATTAGCTAGTTAGCTTTTATATAAACTCTGATTAACGGTTAATGAATTTTTGCTTGTTTTTTGGATCACCCTTTGACTTTCTCTTTGAAACAAGATGTCTGACGTTTCGCAAGCTCCCTCCCATAGACGATGTAGGTCTTGCAATAGGCGTATTCCGAAGGTCTCGGTAGATCCTCACACCGCTTGTTCTGACTGTAGGGACAGGCCCTGTCTATTAGAAAATCGGTGTGAGGAGTGCGCCGGACTTTCGGAATTGGATTTTGTACGTCTTTTAAAATATTCATCCAAGTTAGAGAGAACTAGAGCTAGGAGAAGTTCTTCTCACTCTTCTATGTTTTCCTCACCTCATGATCCCCTACCTTTTCCTACCCCTGTAGTGGCTACCCCCGAACCTACTGTGTGCCCTCCGCCTGATATGTCTGTTGTTTTGCGTGCTATTCAGGCTTTAGGAGACAAGGTAGATTCAGTGGTAAGTGACCATAAGTCTCTGATGGCCGAGGTTAAAGAGCTGAAGGTCAAGAGTGCAGTGGGTGGAAATAGTGCCAGTGCTGTGACGAGTGCTAGTGTCTGTGCAGTGCCAAGTGCTAGTGGTGCCGTGTGGTGCGTGAGGATTTTTCTGTGCGAGCCAGTCGTCCTCCCAGTCCGGGACCTCTTGCAAGCTCCCATGCCCAGGGGAGAAGCAATGTCGAAGGGCTTAAGGGTTCGACAGGCCTTGTTAGGCGCACAGAATTATCCTCGGTGGTTGCGGGCGTGTCTTCCTTAGACCGTCACTCCCACCTGCAGACGATTGAGCCCGTCTTCTCGTCCGCTGATCTTCATGCAGGGAAGAAACGTTGGTCTCAGGTCTCGAGACCGCTTAAACGTAGAGTTCAGTCAGCGAGTGCTCAGCCAGGTTGCAGTCATTGGCTCAGCTCCGACTCGCCTCTGTCATCGGTCGACTGTACTCCGCCCAAGAGGAGTAAGGTTCTACCTATACAGACCCCGACTGTGACTTTACCTCAGTCTTTTATCGCTTCTGCCGACCCCAAGTGGACCCTGCTTCAGTCCATGCAAGTTCAGCTTTCGGACTTGATGCGTGAATGTCGGGCTGAGAGTGTTGCACCTCCTGCACTCCCTCCACCTGTTCTCGCTGCACCTGTGCTCGCCCAGCCTGCACCTGCTCCGCCTGTGTTCGCCCAGCCTGCACCTGCTCCGCCTGGTCGCAGTACCATCTGCCAGGCGTACGATGTTGAACCACTTTCGGAGTTTGCTGTTCACAGTGTTGTTCAGCCTCAGCCTTCTTTAAGGCAACCTTTGCTTGGGGATCAGGAGAGTTACACTCTTCCTCCTCCTCCCCTTGCTGCTCCACCAGTGGTGCAACTCTCGGTTGGGGTACAACAACCTCTCCCCTCCGTGAGTCTGTCTGCTGCACCAGCGCTGCACCGAGTTCAACCCTCATCTAGGCAAGCTCATCTACACCATGCACTTGCGCCTCAGGAGCCTCAGCTTGCTAGAACTTTACCTTGTTCTGCGCAGCCTCAACCTTCTCATGCTCCACTCATCTCTCAGGAACAGGAACGGACTACTCCGCCTCCGTCCTCCGCTCAGCTGGTGCAATCCTTGGGTGCAACTCTTGCTAGGAGTCAACCTCCTTCACCCTTGCACCTGCCTTCTGCTCCGACTGTTGTTCAACCTATGCAGTCTGAACCTCAGGTTTTCCCTCAAGTTGAGGAAACCTCTGTTGTTGTTCCTACCCGTTCTGACTCTGCGGTTCAGCATTCTGGTCCTTTTGCTTCGCTACCTTCTGCTGATGAAGTGTCGGATGATGAGGAGGCACATCTTGATCCCTCATCAGACGTGGAGGAGTCTAAGCTTTCTCCATTGTCTGTTGATTTTAGAAAGGTCTTGGCTCTACTCAGGGAGCTTTACCCTGACCACTTCGTCTCTGCTGTTCCCCGCTCACCTCCATCTGAGTTTTCGCTAGGCGTGCAACAAGCTAAGTCGAGCTATACTAAGCTTGTCCTAGCTAGATCCTCCAAGAGGGCCTTAAGGACCTTAGGGGAGTGGCTTCAGTCTAAACAACACCTGGGCAAGACTTCCTTCATGTTCCCTCCAACGAAGCTCGCATCGAAAGGTTGCGTTTGGTATGCCACAGGGGAAGCACCAGGCTTGGGAGTTCCTGCCTCTGCCCAGGCTGACTTCTCAAGTCTGGTGGACTCGCCTAGGAGGACTGCGATGAGACGCTCGAAGGTTTGTTGGACCTTCTCAGACCTGGATCATCTTCTGAAAGGGTTGTTCAGAGCTTTCGAAATGTTCAATTTTCTCGACTGGTGCCTGGGAGCCCTCAGCAAGAAAACTTCTCCTGCGGACAAAGACTCTGCCATGTTAATTATGTCCTGCATGGATAAGGCTATCAGGGATGGATCGGGTGAGCTAGCGTCGTTATTTGTATCAGGGGTGTTGAAGAAAAGAGAACAACTGTGTTCCTTCCTCTCAGCCAGCATTACACCGTGCCAGCGGTCACAGCTCCTTTTTGCTCCACTCTCAAAGTTCCTCTTTCCCGAGGAGCTAGTTAAGGACTTGTCGGCTGCCCTGATACAGAAGGACACGCACGATCTTGTAGCTTCATCGGCTCGTAAGTCTAAGGTTACCACCTCTGTCCCCAAGACTTATCGCTCTCCAGTGGCTGATACCCCGGCCACTAGGTTCATACCGCCCTTTCGTGGTAGAGCCCCCAGCCGAGGAAGCTCCCGTCCAGACTCTCACAGGGGCAAGTCTAAGAAAGGACCCAGGACATCTAAGGGAAAGCACTGACTCTCAGATTCTCCAGACAACAGTAGGTGCCAGGCTCAAGATCTTCTGGCAAGCCTGGGAGAAGAGAGGTGCAGACGCACAGTCTGTCAGTTGGCTGAGGTACGGTTACAGGATTCCATTCTGCCTCAAACCGCCTCTGACCACATCGCCCATCAACCTCTCTCCCAACTACAAAGAAGAGGACAAGAGGCTAGCATTGCAACAGGAGGTGTCGCTACTTGTGCAGAAGAAGGCAGGGGTTATAGTCCGGGACCATCAATCCCCGGGCTTCTACAACCGTCTCTTTCTTGTGGCCAAAAAGACAGGAGGTTGGAGACCGGTGCTGGACGTCAGCTCTCTCAACGAGTATGTCACCAAGCAGACGTTCACAATGGAGACGACCAAGTCGGTCTTAGCAGCGGTCAGACAGGAGGACTGGATGGTCTCGTTGGACTTGAAAGATGCATACTTTCACGTTCCCATTCATCCAGACTCCCAACCTTTCCTGAGATTCGTTTTCGGAAAGGTTGTCTATCAGTTCCAAGCCCTGTGTTTTGGCCTAAGCACAGCTCCTATGGTCTTTACTCATCTGATGAGGAAATTAGCGAAATTCCTGCACTTATCGAACATCAGAGCCTCCCTCTACCTAGACGACTGGCTGTTGAGAGCCTCCACGAGTCGTCGTTGTCTGGAGAACCTCTCTTGGACTTTAGATCTAATCAGAGACCTAGGTCTATTAGTCAATATAGAGAAATCTCAACTCATTCCCTCCCAATCCATTGTGTACCTGGGAATGGAGATTCAGAGTCGGGATTTTCGGGCTTTTCCTTCGGCCCCCAGGATAAACCAAGCCCTACAGTGCATCATGAGCATGCTGAAGAGGAGCAATTGCTCAGTGAGACAGTGGATGAGTCTCACAGGGACCCTCTCATCTCTGGCCCTGTTTGTCGAGCTGGGGAGACTCCACCTCCGCCCTCTTCAATTCCATCTTGCAGCTCATTGGGACAAGGGCTCGACTCTAGAAGCAGTCTCTATCCCTATCAACCAAGAGATGAAGACCACTCTCCGGTGGTGGAAGCACAATCTTCTTCTCAAGGAGGGTCTATCATTGGCCATCCAGACCCCCCATCTTCATCTCTTCTCGGATGCATCGGACTCGGGCTGGGGTGCGACCTTGGACGGACGGGAATGCTCAGGAGTGTGGAACAAGGAACAAGGATTACTCCACATCAATTGCAAGGAACTGTTAGCAGTCCATCTTGCCCTGTTGAACTTCAAGTCCCTCCTGCTAGGCAAAGTGGTGGAGGTGAATTCAGACAACACCACAGCCTTGGCTTACATCTCCAAGCAAGGAGGGACCCATTCGAGGAGCCTTTACGAGATCGCAAGGGACCTCCTCATTTGGTCAAGAGGTCTAAACCTCACTCTGGTCACGAGGTTCATCCAGGGCGATATGAATGTTTCAGCGGATCGCCTCAGCAGAAGGAATCAGGTCATTCCCACGGAATGGACCCTCCACAAGAGTGTGTGCAACAGACTTTGGACGTTGTGGGGTCAACCTACCATAGACCTGTTTGCCACCTCCATCACCAAGAGACTTCCGCTTTATTGTTCCCCTGTTCCAGACCCTGCAGCGGTTCATGTAGATGCTTTTCTTCTGAACTGGTCCCATCTCGACCTGTACGCATTCCCTCCGTTCAAGATTATAAACAAAGTTCTGCAGAAATTCGTCTCGCACGAAGGGACACGGCTGACGCTGGTTGCTCCCCTTTGGCCTGCAAGAGAATGGTACACAGAGGTACGTCAATGGCTAGTCGACTTCCCCAGGACTCTACCTCTAAGAGTGGACCTTCTACGTCAACCACACGTAGACAGGTTGCACCCAAACCTCCACGCTCTTCGACTGACTGCCTTCAGACTGTCGAAAGATTCGCTAGAGCTAGAGGCTTTTCGAAGGAGGCAGCCAGTGCGATTGCCAGAGCTAGAAGAATTTCCACTCGTAGAGTCTACCAGTCTAAGTGGGAGGTCTTCCGAAGCTGGTGTAGAGCCAATTCAATATCCTCTACCAATACCTCTGTGATCCAAATAGCTGACTTCCTTCTTCATCTTAGGAATGAGAGATCCCTTTCAACATCTACGATTAAAGGGTATAGGAGCATGTTGGCCTCAGTCCTCCGCCACAGGGGTTTGGACCTGTCTTCCAACAAGGACCTTCAAGACATTCTCAAGTCTTTTGAGACGTCTAAAGAACGTCGTCTTTCCACTCCAGGCTGGAATCTGGACGTAGTCTTAAGGTTCCTTATGACATCTAGGTTCGAACCTCTCCAGTCAGCTTCCTTCAAGGATCTTACCCTCAAGACTGCTTTTCTCGTTTGCCTTGCAACAGCTAAGAGAGTCAGTGAGGTTCATGCCTTCAGCAAGAACATTGGTTTCACAACCGAATCAGCTACATGTTCTTTTCAGCTTGGATTCCTAGCAAAGAACGAGCTTCCTTCACGTCCTTGGCCTAGATCGTTCGAAATACCTAGCCTCTCCAACATGGTAGGTAACAAACTAGAGAGAGTTCTTTGCCCTGTCAGAGCTCTCAAATATTATCTGAAGAGGTCTAAACCTATTCGAGGACAGTCAGAAGCCTTATGGTGTGCCATCAAGAAACCCTCGAGACCCATGTCCAAGAATGGGCTTTCATACTATATAAGGCTTCTGATCAGAGAAGCACATTCTCACTTAAAGGAGGAAGACCTTGCATTGCTGATGGTAAGGACCCACGAAGTAAGAGCTGTAGCTACTTCGTTGGCCTTTAATAAAAACCGTTCTCTGCAGAGCATTATGGATGCAACCTATTGGAGGAGCAAGTCAGTGTTTGCATCATTTTATCTGAAAGATGTCCAGTCTCTTTACGAGAACTGCTACACCCTGGGACCATTCGTAGCAGCGAGTGCAGTAGTAGGTGAGGGCTCAGCCACTACATTCCCATAATCCCATAACCTTTTTAACCTTTCTCTTGAATACTTTTATTGTTGTTTTTATGGTTGTTACGGTAGGCTAAGAAGCCTTCCGCATCCTTGGATTTGGCGGGTGGTCTATTCATTCTTGAGAAGCGCCTGGGTTAAAGGTTTGGTAGAGGTCCTTTAGTAGGGTTGCAACCCCTTGTACTTTGGCACCTTTGGGTTGATTCAGCCTCCAAGAGGAACGCTGCGCTCAGTAAGGAAGACGAACTTTAAATAAAAGGCAGAGTAACGGTTCTATTCGACTTCCTTACCAGGTACTTATTATTTCATTGTTATTTGAGATAACTGTTATATGAAATTTGGGATACTTAGCTATCCTTTAATCATGTACACTGGTTTTCACCCACCTCCCTGGGTGTGAATCAGCTACATGATTATCGGGTAAGTTTAATATTGAAAAATGTTATTTTTATTAATAAAATAAATTTTTGAATATACTTACCCGATAATCATGATTTAATCGACCCTCCCTTTCCTCCCCAGAGAGAACCAGTGGACCGAGGAATAATTGAGGAGGTGTAAACAACAAATGATTGAGTACCTGGCCACAGGTGGCGCTGGTAAGTACACCCCCTTCTTGTATTGTGATAGCTGGCGTATCCCTCCATAGAATTCTGTCGGGCAACGGAGTTGACAGCTACATGATTATCGGGTAAGTATATTCAAAAATTTATCTTATTAATAAAAATAACATTTTTACAGAAGCACAGTACAGGTAGTTGGTTGGGCAATAGGTAGATTACTGACAATATAATTAGTAAGAAATTTATATTATTTTCATTAATCTTACCTCAAGAGGTCACATTGCTTATAACTATGAAGCGCAAGCTTTCCACATCTTACAAAAAAAATTCTCTACATACTCTCTTCTATAGATCCCCATTGTAGGGCCCAAACCAAGGGGAGTAGCCCCCAAAAAAGGACTCCCATGGCCCTGCAAGTACCTCATGGTCCTCACAATGTTTACAGTGGCATTGTGACTTGACATCTTTGGCAAGTCTGGTATTGGATTATTTAGGTGTTTTGTGCCCTTAGCTCATATTAGTAGTAGATTTTTTCACAGTTGTCTAGTTTTTTCGTGCTAACTTTTCACTTTAGTTACAGAGGCATAGTTTTGGGAAAATCAATGTGCTAGATGCTGGGATATATTCAGTGCTGGATCATAAGGTTTTATCTGATGTATTTGGCTTTCCATGTATATTGTCTGGTATGGTGTGTTGAACAGAAGTGAAGCTTTTATAGCATTGGGAATGATACCCATCTCTGTCACCATTAAAGTCAAGAAGCTTAACTATAACCTATTTTGAGTCTTTGAATCCTTTTTGTTGTACACCATCAGCATGCTTAAATTTGGCCTGTGTCCGTATCAAATGGTTTTACCTCATCCCTGCACTTTCCATTTATATGGAGAATGTAAGAGATCTTGTTTGATTTTCTTCACTACACTATTAACCTGAAAGCACAAATAAACCTAGTTATGTACAGTAGGGTCCCGAATTATGCGAGAATTTGGTCAATGAAAGGCCTCGTGTAATTGGAAATTCGTATATTTCGAAACACATCATGGCGGCAAACAGCAACCTACCCGTCAATTTTTTTTCACTCCATTTCTAGCTTTCTAGATATATATATACTGTATATACACTGTGTGTGTGTATATATATATATATATATATATATATATATATATATATATATATATATATATATATATATATATATATATATATATATATATATATATATATATATATATATATATATATATATATATATATATATATATATATATATATATATATATATATATATATATATATATATATATATATATATATATATATATATATATATATATATATATATATATATATATATATATATATATACTGTAGCTTTTATCTTAACAATACTGTAAGAAATCCTTCTTATAGATTTTTTTTTATAAAATACTGTACAAAATTTCTTTTATGGATAAATAAAACAATAAAAAGTTGTTAAAGTTTTGATAATTTTCTATGACTGTAGTATTTACTACTGTACTATGCATAGCTTACTGTTTTCAGTATTTTCCGAATGATGTAGAATTATTTCCTATAGATACAAAAAACAAAAAAGGGTTTTCAAGGTTTGATACAGTACGTATCTAGCAATAGTTAAAAATTACAGTATAGTACTGTATATCCATGATGACACTCCCACACGTAAACACGGCCACTAGGCGCATGTGTGCAATAGGCTGCTGTACGATAATCACGCTTTTTTTGCCCTGAGCGGTCATTTCACTAATGATAATTTTTCAAAGTTAATATAATTTCTTTATGCTTATAATTCGTAATTATAGTTAAAAGTAGGGATATTAATTAAATGGTTGAGTAAAAAAAACAATTAATACTACTATTATTTAATTTCAAATGGCTACATAATACTGAATATTCTAATGGGTTCTTTTTATCTTCAATCGTAAATCTTACGCCTGGATAAGCAACAAAAGGAAAGGGATAGGTCTCTCTCTCTCTCTCTCTCTCTCTCTCTCTCTCTCTCTCTCTCTCTCTCTCTCTCTCTCTCTCTCTCTCTCTCTCTCTCTCTCTCTCTCTCTCATATCGTTTCCTGTATAGTTTTCAAATATGTTCGTCATACATTTGTACATTATTTATCCACTTTATTCTCTCTCTCTCTCTCTCTCTCTCTCTCTCTCTCTCTCTCTCTCTCTCTCTCTCTCTCTCTCTCTCTCTCTCGGCGTTTCCTTTCCCTTTATAGTTCTGTGAAATTTCGTTGTCCAGTCATTCGGTAATGAGAAGTCATTTTCGCTTTCGACATCGAAAGAAAACTTTGTTTCTTCAATATACTCATCACTGGAGGATTCAGAACTAGTGCTCTCATTATCAAACAGGTTATCATTATCAAATTCCACAACAAGAATATCATTTATTCATCTAAAGAAATAACCTTCCTCTTTAGACCTTTCATAACAAAAGGAACAACAAATAACCACTTATGCATGAACGCCCGAGCGCACTGATAGGAAACCAGTTCAAACCAGAGTTTTGTAACATCAAGCTACCTTCAGAAAAATAGTTGCCAGACATCATATAAGTTTCTATTCACAGTCCCCATATGCTGAGAGTGTTGCCAAGTGGTGATCCTATACTTACTATACGAGTAAAGTAACATCACGAGACTGACGGCTTGTAAAAGGCAATTAAAGTCATGAACGGAATATACAGTTGAAGGCGGTACCGAGTAGATCGTGGTGAACGGTTTATCACGTGGGTGACGCTTAACAGGTTAAAAAAACATTTTATATAGTTCGGTATTTTCTCTATCCATCCTCTCCCAGAAAACCTTCAAATGTGAATTATCGGAATGTGTGCAGATCTTGGCAGTGCGATAACTAGTTAGCGACTGAGAATAAAAAAAATAAAAAGCCCGATTGACGAATGACGATGCTGATGAAGAGGATATCGAATACCGATTTTTCCCTAATTGATTTTTTCTACGTTCTGTCTAATCCAATGTACAGTACATTCTTATGTAAAGGGCGAACCCCAACATTTCTTGATGCTGCTACACTTTAATTATAGATATTTTACCACCTATTTATAATCTTTATTTATAATAACATCTTTAGTAAAAGCTCTTCATTATCACTTTCAGGAGTAAATGCGTTTATGATCGACGATGAAACGTAAAAAAAAAAACGTTTTCCTTTTAAGAAGGCGTTTTTTTAGGGAAAAAAACACGAAACAAAATTGCTCATATTTCATATATTTTGATTTTCTAAGGATAAATAAAACATTAATTATAACATTATTATTACATAGTACCTGGTAAGATATCTTTTGCCGCAAAAGTTAACCTATAGACAGATGTTAAAATTGGTTAGCGAGTTCGTTATGATCGGCGATGGAACGTACTAAACAAAGTAATGGGTTTGGTTGTGGTGACATGTTTGGCAGTAGCATGATATAAAATAGTCTTTATTTTGATGGTTTTTAATTTAAAGTTTAATGAATAAGGATTTTTCACCATAATCACAACGTAAGTATAAAAATTAATTAGTACAAATATGGAATATTATACATATAGGTGTTGGACAGTTAGGCTAGGCCTAGCGACAAGTTCACACAACAGATGGGCAAACCTTAACATTTTTCACCCAAAACTAGTCTTAAAATGTTTGAACAGAAATCTTTCTCTCACATTCTCCCCCCCCCCCCCTTCTCAGACATGGGGAACCATCACCCCCCCCCCAATACAATTAAGAAAACAATAGATTTCCTACGCTTCGCGGTACTTGACTCGCGGATTTAGAATGCTCCTCGCAAATACAGGAAAATTAATTTTTAAAAACTATCGATCGCGTAATTGAGGAATCGCGTAATTAGAACACGTGTAATTCGGGACCCTACTGTAGGTATAATATATACATTACAAAAGCATGAGGTACATTTGCAGATATCTTCAGATTTAAATCATGTTTTGAGCAAGAGAGACTGGTATACTGTACAAGAAATAAGGGAAATTATCCACATATCGACATAACTCAAAATGGAATTAAATGCCAATACTTTAAGGCATTGTATATCTTAACCACATAATGATATTTTGAAATGTTTAAAACATATTTTGATAAAGAAAGATGGGCCGCAATAGTACTCACAGCATATTTTGTTTGTAGAACATCTGAAAACAGAGAAAATTACTTGTTTGTAATAACTTTGGCAAAATTCCAGGTTATCTGGAAGCTATAAAAGCAAACAAATCCAACATTATTCACATCAAATGAATCATATGTAGGTATTCTTACCATAAAATAATAATTTGAAGGTATTTCATACATTTACACCTGGAAAATGATAATTCATGATTGGGTCTGAAAATACAGTACAGCATTTATAAGACATAACCTTAAACAAATCTAAGCAGATCAAGCTTGCTAGCATTGGTATTGGCTTAATTTGGACACTGAAAAAGGGAAGTCAGTTAGAAGGTAAGGAGCTTCAACTGGGTCCCTTGGAAGATATGCCAGGATGAATGTCTAGCATCCTTGTCAGAGGTTCACTCAGTTAATGTGTATGTTAACTATTAGTTCTTTCCATTCATGTGTGTAAGTATGGTTATGGTTTATGATTTTGCTTAGTGTTAAATGTAGGTAACTTGACTTTTGCTTTCCGCGTGTCTACGTTTGGAACCACACTATTCCTAGACGAAAAAAAAGGAATTTTGACAAAGGAAAAAATATATTTGGGAGGTTCTGTGTGATTCCCAAGGCCCCCCTGACTCCTTAGATTCTTGAAGTGACGTGGGATATAACCAAGGCCTACTCTTATCAGAATAAGATGGTTTCTGGTAGTAAAAAAAGGTCAAGGTGTCATTAACATCTTCCCAGTGATAAGTAGTGCTTCTCAGTGGGTGACGTTTCATCTGGTATAAGACAAATTAAGTAATGGAATTGCTGTTACTGGTTTCTAGAAAACCTTGACTTATTCTTTCTGACTGTGCTTTATTTTTGATACAGTGGCTCTAAAGTATGGAAAATTATATTTCTTTCATATAGTGTATCTTGTTCTATTAGATTCCAATAAAGTAAAGGATTTGTTGTCTGATGCCTTGAATGGAAATAGTGCCTCCTTGTTCTCTGAGAAACAAGGGTCCAGACGAGCGGGTGGCAGTTCTAGCTAAGAATGCCTTGAGTGTAGTGACGGGACACAGAGAAGTATCCTGGAGAAGAGGGATAATCTTCCAAGGGGACCACCTATTCTGCGGGTCCTCGATTTTAGCTAGGAAAGCTCTGTCTGGAGAAAGTAGAACATCACCTGTTGGGAGGAAATCCATATTTTTGGGATTACGTGAGAGAGCTGCTAATTCTGAGATTCTAGCATCTGAGGCCAAAGCCGTTAAGAATAAGGTCTTCCTAAGAAGAGTGATGTAGGGGCAGGATTCGTTATCCGTGTCTGAAGCTAGCTTTAGTACGTTGTTCAGAGACCAAGAGACCTTTTGTGGGCGTACCGAAGGTCTGAGACTAGCACGTGCCCTCGGAATAGATGAAAAATAGGAATCTGCCAGGTCAATATTGAAACCCACGAGGAAGATCTTCAGAGCCGACTTAATCGTGGTTATAGTGCTAGCTGCTAGGCCCTTGTCAAATAGGGACTTGAAGAATGAGATGGCCAAATTAGAGGTCATGCGAGAATGTTCTGAATTCTTAAGGAAATCTGCTAATTTCTTCACGGCCGAATCGTATTGTCTAATTGTGGAGTCCCTTTTGTCTGATTCTATGAAGAGGACAGTTTCCGGGTCAATGTTTGCATCTCTGCGGGCTGCAAACTTCATGAAATCCACAAAGTTAGGGTTTTGGCTATCCTTGAGGAATCTGACACAGTCTGAGTTTGGACTAATTGGGTCAGTTTGGGGAATGGGATCCGGAAGGGTTGGAGTTTCAACTCGAGGAGGAGAGGAAACCAACTGCTCTTTGGCCAGTGCGGTGCTACTAAAGCTACTGCCCCTTGGAAGGAGCGTAGTTTGTGTAAGACTTTCATCAGAAGATTCACTGGAGGGAATAGGTAAATCTTCTTCCAATGGTTCCAATCCAGGGTTAGAGCGTCCATAGCATATGCCTGAGGGTCCAGGTTTGGGGTCACATAACAAGGAAGTTTGTGGTTCAGTTGTGTCGCGAATAGATCCACCTGGAGACCGGGAACCAGCCTGGAAATCCACCGGAAAGAATTCATGTCCAGAGATCATTCTGACTCCAGTGGTTTCGTCCTGGATAGTGAGTCCGCTATCACGTTCTGGACTCCTGCTAGGTGAGTTGCCGACAGGAACCAGTTCTTTTCTACTGCCAAGGCGAAAATCGTGACCAGGACTTGGTTGAGTTTGGGAGATTTTGATCCGCTTCTGTTTATGTAGTGCACCACTGCTGTGCTGTCTGAGATTATCCTGACATGAGTGGACCGTGGAGGGGATAGCCGCTTCAGGGTCAAGAATACTGCCATAGCTTCTAGTACATTGATGTGGAAGTGTCGCATGGCGGGGGACCAGGAGCCCTGAAACATCTGTTGGTTGTAATATCCCCCCCAACCACTCAGAGACGCGTCTGTATGAATCGTCACTTGAGGAGGAGGGAATTGCAGAGGAACCGATTTGGAAAGGTTCTCTGGTTTGGACCATGGCCGGAGTCTCTCTTTCAGGACTGAGGGGATCGACGAAATCTTGTCTCGTAAATGTATTGTAGCTCTCTTTCTCCAAACTTGGTTGATGTCTTTGAGTTTGGCTTTCAAAAAGAGGTCTGTCACTGACGCAAATTGAAGTAAGCCGAGGATTCTTTCTAAGGCTCTTCTGGACACCTGTTTGTGCTTGAGAAAGTTCTTTGTCTTGGATGCTATCTCCCTGACCTTCTTGGAAGGAAGAGAGAGCTTGTGACTTGTGAGGTCCCATTGGATGCCTAACCATTCACCGGGCATCACAGGTATCTCCCCAGAAATAGATTTATCCTTTGTCAAAATACCTTTTCTTTCATGTAGTGTATCTTGTTCTATTAGATTCCCTGTTCTAGCCCAACAGGAAAGTCCTATTATCAAAGAATATTAATTTTCAATATTAAACTTACCCGATAATCATGTAGCTGTCAACTCCGTTGCCCGACAGAATTCTACGGAAGGGATACGCCAGCGATCACTATACTAGAAGGGGGTGTACTCACCAGCGCCACCTGTGGCCAGGTACTGCAGTACTTCTTGTTGACACCACCTCAATTTTTCCTCTGTCGTGCTTCCGGCAAGACCTACATGGATACGCTTATAATTTTGGAGTCTTGTTCACGGTTTTTGGTGAAGTATTGCTCTAAGATTTCAGCTTTCGCTATACTGGAAACTTGTTTCTTAGCTTAGATAGCTTTTAAATTGATTTGATTAATGGTTAACGATCTTTTGCTTTAATTGGAATCCCCCTTGACTGTTCTTTGATTCAAGATGTCCGACCTTTCTCAAGCTCCTCCCCAAAGACGATGTAGGACTTGTATTAGGCGTATTCCGAAGGCCTCGGTTGATCCTCACACCGTTTGTTCCGACTGTAGGGGAAAATCCTGTCAGTTGGAAGATCGATGTGAGGAATGCGCCGGACTTTCGGAACTTGATTTTGTTCGATTCCTCAAGTATACCACTAAGTTAGAGAGAGAGAGAGTTAGGAGGAGTTCGGCTCGCTCTTCGCTTTATTCCTCACCCCATGATCCTCAACCTTTTCCTCCCCCTGTAGTGGCTACCCCCGAACCTACTATTTGTGCTCAGCCTGATATGTCTGATGTTTTACGTGCCATTCAGGCTTTAGGTGATAAAGTGGAGTCGGTAGTGAGTGACCACAAGTTCCTCTTGGCGGACGTCAAGGAACTTAAAGTGAAAAGTGCAGTGGGAAGTGGTAGTGCCAGTGCTGTGCCGAGTGCTAGTGTCAGTATCAGTGTTGTGTGTGAGGGTACTTCTGTGCGTGCCAGTCGTCCTCCCAGTCCGGGACCTCTTGCAAGCTCCCAAGCCCAGGGGAGAAGCAATGTCGAAGGGCAAAAGGGTTCGGCAGGCCTTGATCGGCGCACAGCAGTATCCTCGGTGGTTGCGGGCGTATCTTACAGAGATCGTCACTTCCACTCTCAGACGATTGAGCCTTTATTTTCCTCGTCTGCAGAAGAATTTTCGGGGAGAAAACGCTGGACTCAGGTCTCAAGACCTCTTAAGCGTAAAGTCCAGACCACACGAGTTCAACAGCCCGGACGTAGTCATTGGGCTAGCTCTGACTCACCGCAGTCATCAGGTGACTGCACACCTCCTAAGAGAGGTAAGGCGATGCCTCAACAGACCTCAACTTCTGTTAAGGCTTTGCCTCAACAGACCTCATCGTCTGTTGATCCCAAGATGGCTTTGCTGCAGTCCATGCAGTCGCAGCTTGCGGTCTTAATGCGTGAGTTTCAGGCAGAGAAGGTTACACCTCCTCCTGCGAGCGCTCCTCCTCCTCTACGCAGTCCAGTCTGCTAGACGTACGAAGTTGAGGTTCCTCAAGCTACCTCCATGCGTGAGCTACCGCGTTGGGAGTTGCCAGATACCAGCGTTGTGAAGCAACCTCCACCTTCCTTAAGGCAGGAACCTCTTACCACGCGACAACCTCCTCAACAATGGGGACAGGAGTCTTATGCCTTACAACCTCCTTTTTCTTTGAGGCAAGAGTTTCTTACAGTAAGACCATCCTCGAGGCAGCAACCTCTTGAGGTACGACAACCTCTACCATCCTTGAGGCAGCCACCTCAGCTCTCGCAGCTGCTACCTCCACTTTCCTCGAGGCGAGAACCTCAACTCTCGAGGCAAGCACCTCAAGAACCTCAACTCGTGAGACAGGAGCCGCTTTCTGCGCAGCCGCCACCTCAACTCTCGCAGCTCACACCTCAAGAACCTCAACTCGTGAGACAGGAATCTCTTACTGCGCAGCCACCTCAACCCTTGAAGCAAGCGCAACTCTTGAGACAGGAACCTCATGCAATGAGTCAGCCACCTCAACGCATGCATCTACCACCTTCTCCTCTACTTGACCAGTCTTTGCAGCCTGAACCTCAGGTTTTACTACAGTCGCCTCTCACCACACTTGCTCCTCAAACCTCCGCAGAACCTCCTTCATCCCAGCCTCATGACTTTGTCATTACCAGCCCTCACCCTCTTCAACAGAGACTTGAGGATGAGACCGCAAGTGTTTATGTACCCGCTTGTCAGGATTCTGCCGTTCAGCATACCGCTGTAACTTTACCTCTCGCTTCTCAACACTCAGGTCATGAGGTTTCTGAGGAGGAAGCTGCGCACCTAGATGATCCCTCTTCGGACGTGGAGGAACCCAAGTCGTTACCACCCTCCATTGACTTTCGCAAGGTCCTGGCTCTTTTCAGAGAGGTTTACCCGGATCATTTTGTTTCTGCTACCCCTCGCTCTCCTCCATCAGAGTTTTCTCTAGGCATGCAACCTGTTAAGTCGGCCTACACTAAGCTCGTCTTTGCTAGATCCTCTAAGAGAGCTTTAAGAATGTTAGGGGATTGGTTGCAGTCCAAACAGCAACTAGGGAAGACTTCATTTATGTTTCCTCCTACTAAGCTTACTTCTAAGGCGGGCGTATGGTATGCCACAGGAGAGGAACCAGGCTTGGGAATCCCTGCCTCTGCCCAGGCTGACTTCTCAAGTTTGGTTGACTCTCCACGTAGATCGGCTATGAGGCGCTCTAAGGTCTGCTGGACTTTTTCTGACTTAGACCACTTCTTAAAGGGTGTCTTTCGCGCCTTTGAGATTTTTAATTTTCTCGACTGGTGCCTGGGGGCCTTGAGCAAGAAGACTGCCCCTTCTGACAAGGACTCGGCCATGCTTATAATGTCCTGTATGGATAAAGCAATTCGCGATGGTTCCGGCGAACTTGCCTCCATGTTTGTTTCGGGAGTACTCAAGAAAAGGGAACAACTTTGCACCTTCCTTTCCAATGGTATCACCTCTTGTCAAAGGTCTCAGTTACTTTTTGCTCCGCTTTCTAAGTTCCTGTTTCCTGAGGAGCTTATCAAGGAATTGTCTGCGGCCCTTATTCAGAAGGACACTCATGACCTTGTGGCCTCTTCAGCTCGTAAGGCTAAGGTTGCTCCTTCGGTTCCTAGAACTTACCGCACCCCAGTGGCCGATACTCCTGCTACAAGATTTATTCCGCTCTTTCGTGGCAGAGCCCCCAGCCGAGGAAGTACCCGTCCAGACGCTTTCAGGGGCAGGTCTAAGAAAGGTCCCAAGCCTTCGAAAGGCAAACATTGACTCTCCTCCTCTCCAGACAGCAGTAGGAGCCAGACTCAAGATCTTCTGGCAAGCTTGGGAAAGAAGAGGTGCAGACGCCCAGTCTGTCAAGTGGCTAAGGGAGGGTTACAAGATACCATTCTGCCGCAATCCCCCTCTGACCACTTCTCCCATCAACCTCTCTCCCAACTACAAGGAAAAGGACAAGAGGCTAGCGTTACACCAGGAGGTGTCGCTCCTGTTACAGAAGAAGGCAGTGGTGATAGTCCGGGACCATCAATCCCCGGGCTTCTACAACCGTCTCTTTCTGGTGGCCAAGAAGACAGGAGGTTGGAGACCGGTGCTGGACGTCAGTGCGCTCAATGCTTATGTTACCAAGCAGACGTTCACTATGGAGACGACGAAGTCGGTCCTAGCAGCGGTCAGGCAGGAGGACTGGATGGTCTCGTTGGATCTGAAAGACGCTTACTTTCACGTTCCTATTCATCCAGACTCCCAACCTTTCCTGAGATTCGTTTTTGGAAAGGTTGTGTACCAATTCCAAGCCCTGTGTTTTGGCCTAAGCACAGCGCCTATGGTGTTTACGCGTCTGATGAGGAATACAGGGTATTGCAAAATTCCTCCACTTGGCGGACATCAGAGCCTCCCTTTATTTAGACGACTGGCTGTTAAGAGCCCCCACAAGTCGTCGCTGTCTGGAGAGTCTCAACTGGACTTTGGACTTGATCAAGGAACTGGGTCTTTTGGTCAACTTAGAAAAGTCCCAGCTTATTCCCTCCCAATCCATCGTTTACCTGGGAATGGAGATTCGGAGTCAAGCTTTTCGGGCTTTTCCGTCGGCCCCAAGAATCAGCCAAGCCCTAGAGTGCATTCTGAGCATGCTGAAGAGGGACAGATGCTCGGTGAGACAGTGGATGAGTCTAACAGGGACCCTGTCATCGTTAGCCCTGTTCATCGAGTTAGGGAGACTCCACCTCCGCCCTCTCCAATTCCATCTGGCAGCTCACTGGGACAAGGATTTGACGCTCGAAGCGGTCTCTATTCCTGTCACCAAAGAGATGAAGACTACTCTCATGTGGTGGAAGACCAACATCCTTCTCAAGGAGGGTCTATCGTTAGCGATTCAGACCCCCAATCTTCATCTCTTTTCGGACGCATCAGACTCGGGCTGGGGCGCGACCTTGGACGGACAGGAATGCTCGGGAACATGGAACAAGGAACAGGAAATGCTTCACATCAACTGCAAGGAGTTGCTGGCAGTTCATCTGGCCTTAATGAACTTCAAGTCCCTCCTGCTAAACAAGGTGGTGGAGGTGAACTCCGACAACACCACAGCCTTGGCATACATCTCCAAGCAAGGAGGGACCCATTCGAGGAAGCTGTACGAGATAGCAAGGGACCTCCTCATTTGGTCAAGAAGTCTAAACCTCACACTGGTAACGAGGTTCATTCAGGGCAATATGAACGTCTCAGCAGATCGCCTCAGCAGGAAAGATCAAGTCATCCCCACGGAATGGACCCTTCACAAGAGCGTGTGCAACAGACTTTGGACCTTGTGGGGTCAGCCAACGATAGATCTGTTCGCCACCTCCATGACCAAGAGGCTCCCTTTGTACTGTTCCCCAGTCCCAGACCCAGCAGCAGTTCACGTGGATGCTTTTCTGCTGGATTGGTCCCATTTCGACCTATATGCATTCCCGCCGTTCAAGATCATCAACAGAGTCATTCAGAAGTTCGTCTCTCACGAAGGGACACGGCTGACGCTGGTTGCTCCCCTTTGGCCTGCAAGAGAATGGTTCACAGAGGTACTACAATGGCTGGTCGACGTTCCCAGGACTCTCCCTCTAAGAGTGGACCTTCTACGTCAACCTCACGTAAAGAAGGTACACCCAAACCTCCACGCTCTTCGTCTGACTACCTTCAGACTGTCGAAAGACTCGCTAGAGCTAGAGGCTTTTCGAAGGAGGCAGCCAGAGCGATTGCCAGAGCAAGGAGGATATCCACTCGTAGAGTCTATCAATCCAAGTGGGAAGTCTTCCGAAGCTGGTGCAGAGCCAATGCAGTTTCCTCTACCAATACCTCTGTAACCCAAGTTGCTGACTTCCTGTTACATCTTAGGAATGTTAGATCTCTTTCGGCTCCTACGATTAAAGGGTACAGAAGTATGTTGGCTTCAGTTCTCCGCCACAGAGGTTTGGATCTTTCCTCCAACAAGGACCTACAAGACATCCTTAAATCTTTCGAGACTTCTAAAGAACGTCGTTTGTCCACTCCAGGCTGGAATCTAGACGTAGTCTTAAGGTTCCTTATGTCTCCTAGGTTCGAACCTCTCCAGTCAGCTTCCTTCAAAGACCTTACTCTCAAAACTTTTCCTCGTCTGCCTTGCGACAGCCAAAAGAGTTAGTGAGGTTCACGCCTTCAGCAAGAACATAGGATTCACATCCGAATCAGCAACATGTTCTTTACAGCTCGGATTTTTAGATAAAAATGAACTTCCTTCACGTCCTTGGCCTAGATCGTTCGAAATTCCTAGCCTTTCCAACATGGTGGGTAACGAGCTAGAGAGAGTTCTTTGCCCTGTCAGAGCTCTGAAATACTATCTTAAAAGGTCAAAACCTATACGAGGACAATCAGAGGCCTTATGGTGTGCCATCAAGAAACCTTCGATGCCTATGTCCAAAAACGCAGTTTCGTATTATATAAGGCTTCTGATTAGAGAAGCTCATTCTCACATGAACGATGAAGACCTTGCTTTGCTGAAGGTAAGGACCCACGAAGTGAGAGCTGTAGCCACTTCGATGGCCTTTAAACAGAACCGTTCTCTGCAGAGTATTATGGATGCAACTTATTGGAGGAGCAAGTCAGTGTTTGCATCATTTTATCTCAAAGATGTCCAGTCTCTTTACGAGAACTGCTACACCCTGGGACCATTCGTAGCAGCGAGTGCAGTAGTAGGTGAGGGCTCAGCCACTACATTCCCTTAATCCCATAACCTTTTTAACCTTTCTCTTGAATGCTTTTATTGTTGTTTTTTGGGTTGTTACGGTAGGCTAAGAAGCCTTCCGCATCCTGGTTGATTTGGCGTGTGGTCAATTCGTTCTTGAGAAGCGCCTAGGTTAGAGGTTGTGTAGAGGTCCTTTAGTATGGGTTGCAGCCCTTTATACTTCAGCACCTTAGGGTTGTTCAGCCTCCTAAGAGGAACGCTGCGCTCAGTAAGGAAGACGAACTTATTAAAGGCAGAGTAATGGTTCAAGTCGACTTCCTTACCAGGTACTTATAATTTCATTGTTATTTTGAATAACTGATAATATGAAATACGGGATACTTAGCTTCCTGATATACATGTACACTGGTTTTCACCCACCTCCCTGGGTGTGAATCAGCTACATGATTATCGGGTAAGTTTAATATTGAAAAATGTTATTTTCATTAGTAAAATAAATTTTTGAATATACTTACCCGATGATCATGATTTAATTGACCCACCCTTCCTCCCCATAGAGAACCAGTGGACCGAGGAAAAATTGAGGTGGTGTCAACAAGAAGTACTGCAGTACCTGGCCACAGGTGGCGCTGGTGAGTACACCCCCTTCTAGTATAGTGATCGCTGGCGTATCCCTTCCGTAGAATTCTGTCGGGCAACGGAGTTGACAGCTACATGATTATCGGGTAAGTATATTCAAAAATTTATTTTACTAATGAAAATAACATTTTTTCAATATTTAACTTAGCCGGTGATTATAATAGCTGCAACTCTGTTGCTCGACAGAAAACTCTACGGAAAAATTCGCCAGCGATCGCTACACAGGTAGGGGGTGTACCCAACAGCGCCATCTGTCGTCCAGATACCCAGTACTCATTGTAAACAAAGAACTCAATTTTCTCTCTGTCGAGCTATCGACAAGACGCTCTTATTCGCTGTTGCTAAACTGGAGTTTTTTCACAACTAATTGGTGAAGTACTTTATTCTAGTTTTGAGCTTTCGCTATGCAGGTGTTTTATCTTCATCTTAAATCTTGAACTCGTTTTGGATAGATTTAATTATGGTGACAAAGAGAGTATGGACTTTCTTTGACTTTTAAATGGCCGACCCTTCCCTTAGACGGAAGTGTGTTTAGGCTTTTAGTAATTATCTTATCACGTTATAGATTTTCCTATATATTTTATATCTCTCCACCTTTATTAGGCCTCTTCGATTAACTTTCCATTTATTATAAACATATAAAAATAAATTTTAATGTTTTGTTTATATAGACCTTTCCTGAGAGTAGGCGGTCCTAACTTGGAAACCGAAGTTAATCAACGTTGAGCCCTTTATATCGTAATTAGCTTTTAAAGAGCTAAGGATTTAAAACTTTTTAAATGTAATATTTTATGAAAGAATTTCTTTGATAGTCTTCGTACTGTTTTCAAAGATGAACTAACGTTTAGTTTTTTTATGCTACGCAGTTGTTGACGTTCAGGACGTTCAACATGCGCTCTATCGTTACGATAGAGAGAGAGTGTATCACGGTTTCACTTTGCAGTAAGAGTAAATCGATTCTGACGTTTTGTTCATTCTTTCTTAGCTTAAATGTTTTAAATTCTAATTTAAAGGAACTTTTTATTTGAAAAACCTTTCAGTTTTTTCCTTTAGTCAAATAACATGTTTTTTTGACGAAATATAATTGGGCTCTTCTCTTAGGTGCGAAATCAAGAGAGAAAGAGAGAGAGAGATAGAGACGGAGGGAGAGAGAGGAGAGAAAACGTTCCGTTCAAGCGAGTAACGTTGTTCTCGTGTTACTCGCGTCCTTAGTCGCTGTATGGGGAGGAAGGATAAAACGTTTTTAGGTTTTTATTCTCGTCCCCAGGTTATGTGCGGTGAGAGATTGAAAACGTAGTTATATGAACTAGTGTTTAGTCTCTTTCCCAGCCACTGATTTTTTTATCTTAAAATATGTTTTCTGTTTTTTGCTGGTATTAATGAGCTTGCATTATACGACTGATTTCGCAATTACTACCTTTTAATGAAGGGTAGAATTGCGTGTTTCAGGTAGAAATAAGTGCAAAACAGAAAATCGAAGTGATAAAGTGGTATGCGCAAAGTGTTACAGTGTTGCGTCCGAGGCGCAAAGTGCTACAGTGTTGCGTCCGAGGGTTCGTCTGTTCGTGCCTGTCGTTCACCTAGTCCGGGACCTCTTACATGCTCCCAAGCCCAGGGGAGAAGTAATGTCAAACGACTTATGGGTTCGAGAGGCCTTGACCAACGAACAGACGTTTTTCCCTCTATGGTATCGGGTGTATCTTACCAAGATCTCCCCTACCATAAGACGAGAGAGACGTTGTTTCTCCTCGTCATCCGAAGGCTTTTCGCATAAGAAACCTGTCACAAGGTTTCGAAGCCCTTAAGCGAAAGTCAGTCCTTTCAGGATAGTCCAGCATCCTGGTTACAACCATTAGGACAGCTCTGACCCTATGCAGTCATCGCCGCCTAACAAAAGTGTAACACAGACTCCGAGAGTCTTTTTTTGTAGGCAAAGTATTGCGGTCACAGACGTTACCCTCGTCTCTTACCACAACCATTTCCGTTGATCCTTAATGGGTTGTATGGCAAGACATGCTGTATATGCTTGCCTCCCTTATGGAAGACTATTCTACCGATTAGTCCGTTGAGTCTAGCCATTTATCTCATCGATATCCTGGCTTTCAGCCAACCTAACGTTCCTTTGTGCTTACTGTTGACGTTGGCGTAGCTTAGTCACGTCAGTCAGGTTGTTTAGAACCACACTCGATGCGGTCTCGTGTGGTTTTTCAGCCGCATTTGGACGTTAGGCCACTGGCTGATGCTCCTGTTGACGTTCTAGACGTTCACTAACAATCGGAGTTGACTTGTTTTGACGCTGTGCGTCAACCTCCGCATTCTAGAGTTGTTTTGACTGCTCAGTCTAGGCAGTCAAAGCAGTCTCGAGTGGACGCTGTGCGTCCTCACACACCTGTTGTGGTTGACAGTTCAGTTGTTGACAGTTCACAGACTGTCAAGCAGTTACATGACGTTGCGTTCTGGTCCGCTACTAATGCACCAGTGAGTGTGGACTCTGCTTGTAAAGCATTGCCACCACGGTAGGTCTCTCCCTTGCTTGAGACTCAGCTTTTATCGGACAAGGTTCCTGTAGATGAGGAAGTTGCTGTTCTCCCTCCTACTGATATTCCCTTGAGGACTCTGTCAGATGGAGAGGAGCCTAAAGCTGCTTAGCCTCCTATGGACTTTAATTAAATCATGATGATTTTTTTTAAGGATCTTTGTCCGGATCTTTTTGTAACTGCTGCTCCTCGTTCGCCTAAACGTCAGAGCTTACACTAGGCTTAGCTACTTCGAAGCCGTTGTTTTTAAGCTAGTGCTCTCTCGCTCTCCTAGAGAGCGTTACGTTGGCTAGGCGACTGGTTTTTCACCAGGAGGAGTTTGGGGGATACAGCCTTTACTTTCCCTTCTTTTAAACTGGTTTATAGAGCGAGAGTCTGATATGACACGAGAGAAGTTCTCGGCTTGGGAGTTCATGCCTCTGCCCAGATAGACTTCTCAATTCTCGTAGACTCTCCCTGGCGCCTAGCCAGGAGACGCTCCTAAGTTGTTTACAGGTCAACTTCACAGCTGTTTTCGAGCCTTTGAAGTTTTGCTGTACAATTATGTCACGCATAACAAGGCTTTCAGGGATGGTAAACGGTACCGCCTCAGTCGCTAACCCCGTCTGTTGCCACACCTGCTCCCGTAGACCCTAAATGGGCTTTGCTGCAAGACATGCAGTCCAAGCTTGCGTCCTTGATAGAAGACTTTAATGCGGAGAAGGTTGCTACCGAACCTTCTGGCCAACAACCTTCCAACCGGTCGGTTGTGCGCCCTGTTGACGCTGAGGTAACCTACTCGCGTCTGCCAGTTGAGGTGGTTCCTCCACCGATGCGACCCAGTGTGGGTTGCCAGCCGCACGTTGACGTTAAGCGACGCTCGGAGGTGGTTGTTGACGTTCAGGACGTTCAACAACCAGCAGAGGTGACTTGTTTTGACGCAGTGCGTCAACCTCAGCAACCCGGTAGGGTGTTGACTGCACAACCCAGACGGTCTAGACAGTCTCGGGTTGACGCTGTGCTTCCTCGCGCACCCATGGTTGTTGACAGTTCACAGACTGTGCGGCAGTTCCATGATATTGCGTCCGGCTCCGTCACGCATCCACCAGTGCGACCGGACTCAGCGAGCCAGACGTTGCCCACTCCGTTGCCGTTTCCTCATCAGTTTTCGGATGAGGAACCCTCTGATGAGGACGTTGCTGAACAACAAGACGATCAGCCCCCAGAATAGATCAAGCCCTGCTATCCATCCAGAAGATGCTGAAGAAGGAACGCTGCTCAGTCAGGCTGTGGATGAGTCTGGTAGGGACGCTGTCATCCGTGGAACAATTTGTGTCACTAGGAAGACTACACCTCCGTCCTCTTCAATACCATCTAGCTTTTCACTGGAAAAAGGACAAGACGCTAGAAGCGGTCTCGATCCCAGTTTCCGAAAAGATAAAGTCTTGTCTGACTTGGTGGAAGGACAATATCAACCTAAGAGAGGGTCTTCCCCTGGCTGTTCAGACTCCCAACCACGTTCTCTTCTCGGACGCATCGGACGTAGGCTGGGGTGCGACATTAGACGGTCGGGAATGCTCGGGAATTTGGAACTCGAGTCAAAGGACAATGCATATCAACTGCAAGGAGCTACTGGCAGTACATCTGGCCTTGAAAAGCTTCAGGTCTCTCCTTCAAGGCAAAGTGGTGGAGGTGAACTCGGACAACACCACGGCTTTGGCGTACATCTCCAAGCAAGGAGGGACCTACTCTCTGACGTTGTACGAGATCGCAAGGGACCTCCTCACCTGGTCAAAAGGTCCAAACATATCACTAGTAACGAGGTTCATCCAAGGCAACTTGAATGTCATGGTAGATTGTCTCAGTCGGAAGGGACAAATAATTCCAACAGAATGGACTCTCCACAAGGATGTATGCAAGAGACTTTGGGCCACCTGGGGCCAGCCAACCATAGATCTCTTCGCAACCTCGATGACCAAGAGGCTCCCAATATTTTGCTCACCAATCCCGGACCCAGCAGCAGTTCATATAGATGCCTTTCTCCTAGATTGGTCACATCTAGATCTATATGCATTCCCTCCATTCAAGATTGTCAACAAGGTACTGCAGAAGTTCGCCTCTCACGAAGGGACAAGGTTGACGCTAGTTGCTCCCCTCTGGCCCGCGAGAGAATGGTTCACCGAGGTACTTCGATGGCTAGTAGACGTTCCCAGAACACTTCCCCTAAGGGTGGACCTTCTACGTCAGCCACATGTAAAGAAGGTACACCAAGGCCTCCACGCTCTTCGTCTGACTGCCTTCAGACTATCGAAAGACTCTCGAGAGCTAGAGGCTTTTCGAAGGAGGCAGCCAGAGCGATTGCTAGAGCAAGGAGAACATCCACCCTTAGAGTCTACCAATCGAAGTGGGAAATCTTCCGAAACTGGTGCAAGTCAGTATCCGTATCCTCGACCAGTACCTCTGTAACTCAAATAGCTGACTTCCTCTTATATCTGAGGAAAGAACAATCTCTTTCAGCTCCCACTATCAAGGGTTACAGAAGCATGTTGGCATCAGTCTTCCGTCACAGAGGCTTAGATCTTTCCAACAATAAAGATCTACAGGACCTCCTTAAGTCTTTTGAGACCACGAAGGAGCGTCGTTTGGTTACACCTGGTTGGAATTTAGACGTGGTACTAAGATTCCTTATGTCAGACAGGTTCGAGCCGCTACAATCAGCCTCCCTGAAAGATCTCACCTTAAAGACTCTTTTCCTGGTATGCTTAGCCACAGCTAAAAGAGTCAGTGAGATTCATGCCTTCAGCAAGAACATCGGATTCTCATCTGAAACGGCTACATGTTCTCTACAACTTGGTTTTCTAGCCAAAAACGAGCTGCCTTCTCGACCTTGGCCAAAATCGTTCAATATTCCAAGCTTATCGAATATGGTTGGAAATGAACTAGAAAGAGTCTTATGCCCTGTAAGAGCTCTTAAGTTCTATTTAAAACGAACTAAACCTTTACGAGGCCCGTCTGAAGCTTTATGGTGTTCAGTTAAGAAACCATCTTTGCCTATGTCAAAGAATGCTTTATCCTATTTTATCAGACTGTTAATACGAGAAGCTCATTCACATCTGAGTGAGGAAGACCAAGCTTTGCTGAAGGTAAGGACACACGAAGTTAGAGCTGTCGCTACTTCCGTGGCCTTTAAACAAAATAGATCTCTGCGAAGTATAATGGACGCAACCTATTGGAGAAGCAAGTCAGTGTTCGCGTCTTTTTATCTTAAGGATGTCCAGTCTCTTTACGAGGACTGCTACACTCTGGGACCATTCGTAGCAGCGAGTGCAGTAGTGGGTGAGGGCTCAACCACTACAATTCCCTAATTCCATAACCTTTTAATCTTTCTCTTGAAATGTTGTTTTTGGGTTGTCCGGAAGGCTAAGAAGCCTTTCGCATCCTGGTTGATTTGGCGGGTGGTCAAAGTCATTTCTTGAGAGCGCCTAGATTAAGGGTTTTGATGAGGTCCTGTTGTATGGGTTGCAACCCTCGATACTTCAGATCCTAGGGGTCGCTCAGCATCCTAAGAGGATCGCGAGGCTCCGTAAGGAAGACGTACTTAAAAAGGCAGAGTAATTGTTCAAGTCGACTTCCTTACCAGGTACCTATTTATTTTGTTTTTGTTATTTTGATAACTTCTAAAATGAAATAAAAATTCTTAGCTCATAATGATGTAAACATATTTTGCTGGTCTCTACCCACCACCCTGGGTGTGAATCAGCTACTATAATCACCGGCTAAGTTAAATATTGAAAAATGTTATTTTGATTATAAAATAAATTTTTGAATATACTTACCCGGTGATTATAAATTAAAGGACCCTCCCTTCCTCCCCAATAGAGACGCAGTGGACCGAGGAGAAAATTGAGTTCTTTGTTTACAATGAGTACTGGGTATCTGGACGACAGATGTCGCTGTTGGGTACACCCCCTACCTGTGTAGCGATCGCTGACGAATTTTTCCGTAGAGTTTTCTGTCGAGCAACAGGGTTGCAGCTATTATAATCACCGGGTAAGTATATTCAAAAATTTATTTTATAATCAAAATAACATATTTATTGCAATTTAAACCTAAGAGGAGTATACAAATAATTACTTTGATATTAAAATTAAGTTTTTTTAAAAATTTGCTGTGATTAGTATAAGTATGCTTATTATATCTTATTTTCTCTCTTCAGCTGTATTTGACTCTTTGTTTGAATTGAGGATAGGAATGCAGAAAGGACTAAATGGTGCCAATCAATTACCCCAGTTTAACACATACAAGAGTTTTTTACAAGAAAAAGATCCAAATTATATGAAAAACTTGGCTTCTGCAAAGTCCACCACAAAAAAGTTATTGAATATATTGCTTGAAAGTCAGGTAAGGAATTATGTATATATTCAATTATTTCAATATCAAAAGTAACGGATTATAATGGTTTTTATGGTAAATATTAATGTCTTTTCATGGAAATAACAATTGAATCTGTATTGGGTTTAGAATCATTAGTGTATTATTATTATTATTATTATTATTATTATTATTATTATTATTATTACTGGCTAAGCTATAACCATAGTTGGAAAAGCAGGATGCTGTAAGCCTTTAAACTTAGTTTTCCTTACCAGGTAAGATATATTGCAGTTTTTTTTTTTGTATGTTAATTAACACATTTTATAGGTATTAGGTTGGACAGGGCACCAGCCACCCGTTGAGATACTACCGCTTGAGTTATGGGTCCTTTGACTGGCCAGACAGTTACGGTTACGGTTCATTTTCCCTTTTCTTACACCGAATAGTCTGTCCTATTCTTTACAGATTCTCCTCTGTCCTCACACATCTGACAACACTGAGATTACCAAACAATTCTTCTTGACCTAAGGGGTTACTGCACTGTAATTGTTCAGTGGCCACTTTCCTCTTGCTAAGGGTAGAAGAGACTCTTTAGCTGTGGTAAGCAGCTCTTCTAGGAGAAAAACACTCCAAAATCAAACCATTATTCTCTAGTCTTGGGTAGTGCCATAGCCTCTGTACCAAGGACTTCCACTGTCTTGGGTTAGAGTTCTCTGGCTTGAGGGTACACTTGGGTATACTATTCTATCTTGTTTCTCTTCCTTTGTTTTGTTAAAGTTTTGATAGTTTATATAGGAGATATTCATTTTAAATATTATTATTGTTCTGAAAATATTTTATTTTTCCTTGTTTCCTTATCTCACTGGGCTATTTTCCCTGTTGGAGGCTCTGGGCTTATAGCATCCTGCTTTTCCAACTAGGGTTGTAGCTTAGCAGGTAATAATAATAATGATATAATAATTGTTTTCTCTCTATCTCATTATATAAGTTGAGGGGCTTCTTTTATTTCATAATAGAACCAGGCTAGTACACATTCAATTTTTTTCTCATACTGCTTGACATTAAAGAATTTTTTTTTGATCTTGATGAGGACAAAGCAGAGCCTTTATATTACAGCAAAGTTGTATTGTCCCAGTTTTGGTTATTTTGGATTGATAGTGTATATCCTAATCTAACTTAATCTGCTTTGTACTTCCTGGTTCTTGTGGTGACTGGTGGATTCCTTCCCTCGACCGTTTTGCACTTATTGGTGACTTTTTTGAAAACTTGAATTGTTAATTGTGGTCACACAGTGCTATTACCTGCTTATCGTTTACAAGTTGTCATCCTGGAAATTTTATGTTTCACAATAAATAATTTCAAGGAAAATAACAGAAAATTAACAATACAGTAAATTTTATTGTTTCCATTTGCACTTATGAGTCACAGACCTAAAGTAAGAAAACTAATTTTCTCTTGCTAGACTCCTCCTATCTGTGGACCAACCAGTACAGTTTTGTACTCGTGCAATGACACAAAACTGCGCCATATAGTCACCCTGATGCTTTCAAGCATCAATTTAGTCAACCCTCAGTTTTTACAGGTGTTTAGGTAACATAGGCCACCACGAAGATAAAAAAACTATCTCATATTGGTACCTTAGGGACAGTCAATCTCAAGCCACACTGACCACTGCTTACTAGCAGTTGACTACCATCTTAAATAATCCACTACAGTACATTACCTTCACATGGTCCATTTACTGTGCTATAGGTTATATTACAGTGATACCTCGGTACTCGACCATAATCCGTTCGAGATCCGTGTTCGACCTCCGATTTGTTCGAGTACCGAATTTTTTTTCCCCATAAGAAATAATGGTATATATTCTATTCCGTTCCCAAGCACTCGAACAGGCCCAAAATATTAATAAAACGTGTACCTAAACAACAATAATTATCTAAATGTGTATGAAATTGGTCAGAAAATCCTATAAAACAATTTTAAACCATTTACTGTACTAAAATAAAACAATTTTAAACCATTTTCTGTACTGTAGTGAACATACCTTTGAGCAGCGGTTCGATGGCATACAGGGATGGATGTGGAGAGGATGGAAGGGGGAGGTTACTGCTTGGAAGGAGAGTCCCCTTCCATGATGTGGCGGGGTAGTTCTCCTTCAGGAGTTGTTTCTCTCTCCAATGAAAGGGTGGGCAGATCTATTTCAGGGGTTTCTTCTCTTCTTTGTCTCTTCTTTGGAGGAGAAACAGGCTTTGATGTAGCAGCTTTCTTTTCTTTTGTGAAAAACTGGTCTATTGTTAATTGTTTCTTCCTCCTCTGCAGTATTCTTCGAAAATGATACATGACACTATCATTAAACATATGCACTGCCCGGTTTGCTACTGCAATTTCTGGGTGGTATTTTTCAGCAAAAGCCTGCACATCTGCCCACTTGGAACAAATTTCATTGATGAGAGAACTTGGAACATCCTCCCTTACCTCATCCTCTTCTGAAGATTCCTGCTCCACAATCAGATCCTGCTGCTGTTGTTGTTGCAGGTGCAACAATTCCTCCACAGTCAACTCGGTAGAATGGCTTTCTACAAGCTCATCAATATCATCCTTGTCGACCTCAAGCCCCAAACTCCTGCCCATGACAACAATTTCCTCAACGACATCAGTGTCATCAGAAATTACAGGGGTAGCAGTGCTTGGACCCGCCTCTGGTTGGAAACCTTCAAACTCCCTCTCTGTGACACATGATGGCCACAGCTTACGCCAGGCAGAGTTCAATGTCCTATAGGTCACACCTCGCCAAGCTTGGTCAATCATGTTAACAGAGTTGAGGATGCTGAAGTGTTCCTTCCAGAATTCCTTTAGGGTCAACTTCGTGTCACTGGTCACTTCAAAACACTTTCTGAAAAGGGCCTTGGTATAGAGTTTTTTGAAGTTTGAAATGACCTGTTGGTCCATGGGCTGGAGTATGGGAGTAGTATTGGGGGGCAAGAATTTGATTTTGATAAAGCTGTATTCTTCTTTCAAGTCATCCTCGAGACCTGGAGGATGTGCAGGAGCATTGTCCATAACCAGAAGACATTTCATTGGCAAGCTCTTTTCAATGAGGTAAGCCTTAACCTGGGGGGCAAACACTTCGTTTATCCACTCAGTAAAGAATTGTCTTGTGACCCAAGATTTAGTGTTCGAGCGCCACATAACTGGTAGTGCACTTTTACAAATATTATTTCGTTTGAACACCCGGGGGTTGTCCGAGTGGTACACTAACAAGGGTTTGATCTTGCAATCGCCACTTGCATTTGCACACAGCAACAATGTTAGCCTATCTTTCATTGGCTTGTGACCTGGCATCTTCGTCTCGTCCTTGGTAATGTACGTATTGGCTGGCATTTTCTTCCAAAATAACCCAGTCTCATCACAATTAAAGACTTGTTGTGCGATCAAATTTTGTTCATTTATGTACCGATCGAATTCCCCCACGTATTTATCGGCTGCAATTTGATCCGAACTAGCTGCCTCCCCATGCCTAGTAACACGATGAATACCTGTTCTATTACGAAACTTTTCAAACCAACCCCTGCTCGCTTTAAATGTAAATGAATCACTTTCACTGGTACTCGGACTTTTCTTCACTAATTCTTCATAGATATGCAACGCTTTTTCACAAATGAACGCTTCACTAACACTTTCCCCGGCCAACTGTTTTTCTTTAATAAATATTAAAAGCAACTTTTCCATCTCCTCAATCACTTGTGGCCTTTGCTTAGTTACCGCCGTAACTCCCGTTGCAACATTCGCCTTCTTAATCATTTCTTTATGCTTTAAAAACGTAGAAATGGTCGACTTCGCCATTCCGTATTCTACCGCTAAATCGGACACTCGTACACCATTCTCATATTTCGCTATAATTTCCTTCTTCAACTCGATCGTTGTTCGCACTGTTTTCCTCTTCTCCTTCCCCTTAACACTCATTACTTTCTTGGGACTCATTATGAAAGCTAAAAAAGCAATTAAAAGCACTGAAAATCACTAAATCACAACGAATGCTGATCGCGCGTTGTCTGAGTGACGCTCTCGAGAGAACTGATGCTTCCCGAACAAGCGAGAGTGGCCGAGATGGCGCGATCATCACAAAGCCCATGCGGTCGTCACGTGTTCGGCTGGTCGAGTACCGAATTTTTGGTCGAGCACCGCAGCAAAAATTTCTCGAAAATTTTGGTCGAACTCCGAATTGTTCGAGTATAGAGTCGTTCGACTACCGAGGTATCACTGTACGTAGTTATTTAGTATAGTACTGTACAAACTCCTATTTTTTCAATATTTAACTTAGCCGGTGATTATATAGCTGCAACTCTGTTGCCCGACAGACAACTCTACGGTAAAAACTCGCCAGCGATCGCTACACAGGTTGCGGGTGTGCCCAACAGCGCCATCTGTCGTCCAGATACCCAGTACTCAATGTAAACAAAGACTCAATTTTCTCTCTGTCGAGCTATCGACAAGACGTACTTACTCGCTGTTGCTAAACTGGAGTTTTTTCACAACTAATTGGTGAAGTACTTTATTCTAGTTTTGAGCTTTTGCTATGCAGGTGTTTTATCTTCATCTTAAATCTTGAACTCGTTTTGGATAGATTTAATTATGGTGACAAAGAGAGTATGGACTTTCTTTGACTTTTAAATGGCCGACCCTTCCCTTAGACGGAAGTGTGTTTAGGCTTTTAGTAATTATCTTATCACGTTATAGATTTTCCTATATATTTTATATCTCTCCACCTTTATTAGGCCTCTTCGATTAACTTTCCATTTATTATAAACATATAAAAATAAATTTTAATGTTTTGTTTATATAGACCTTTCCTGAGAGTAGGCGGTCCTAACTTGGAAACCGAAGTTAATCAACGTTGAGCCCTTTACATCGTAATTAGCTTTTAAAGAGCTAAGGATTTAAAACTTTTTAAATGTAATATTTTATGAAAGAATTTCTTTGATAGTCTTCGTACTGTTTTCAAAGATGAACTAACGTTTAGTTTTTTTATGCTACGCAGTTGTTGACATTCAGGATGTTCAACATGCGCTCTATCGTTACGATAGAGAGAGTGTATCAAGGTTTCACTTTGCAGTAAGAGTAAATCGATTCTGACGTTTTGTTCATTCTTTCTTAGCTTAAATGTTTTAAATTCTAATTTAAAGGAACTTTTTATTTGAAAAACCTTTCAGTGTTTTCCTTTAGTCAAATAACATGTTTTTTTGACGAAATATAATTGGGCTCTTCTCTTAGGTGCGAAATCAAGAGAGAAAGAGAGAGAGAGATAGAGACGGAGGGAGAGAGAGGAGAGAAAACGTTCCGTTCAAGCGGGTAACGTTGTTCTCGAGTTACTCTCGTCCCAAGTCGCTGTACGGGGAGGAAGGATAAACGTTTTTAGTTTTTTATTCTCGTCCCCAGGCTATGTGCGGTGAGAGATTGAAAACGTAGTTATATGAACTAGTGTTTAGTCTCTTTCCCAGCCACTGATTTTTTTTTTATCTTAAAATATGTTTTCTGTTTTTTGCTGGTATTAATGAGCTTGCATTATACGACTGATTTCGCAATTACTACCTTTTAATGAAGGGTAGAATTGCGTGTTTCAGGTAGAAATCAGTAAAAGTTTTGATTTCAGTGAAATAAGTGCAAAACAGAAAATCGAAGTGATAAAGTGATATGCGCAAAGTGTTACAGTGTTGCGTCCGAGGGTTCGTCTGTTCGTGCCTGTCGTTCACCTAGTCCGGGACCTCTTGCATGCTCCCAAGCCCAGGGGAGAAGTAATGTCAAACGACTTATGGGTTCGAGAGGCCTTGATCAACGAACAGACGTTTTCCCTCTATGGTATCGGGTGTATCTTACCAAGATCTCCCCTACCATAAGACTAGAGAGACGTTGTTTCTCCTCGTCATCCGAAGGCTTTTCGCATAAGAAACCTGTCACAAGGCTTCGAAGCCCTTAAGCGAAAGTCAGTCCTTTCAGGACAGGTCCAGCGTCCTGGTTACAACCATTAGGACAGCTCTGACCCTATGCAGTCATCGGATAACTGCTCGCCGCCTAACAAAAGCGTAACACAGACTCCGAGAGTCTTTTTTTTGTAGGCAAAGTGTTGCGGTCACAGACGTTACCCTCGTCTCTTACCACAACCATTTCCGTTGATCCTTAATGGGGTGTATGGCAAGGCATGCACTATATGCTTGCCTCCCTTATGGAAGACTATTCTGCCGATTAGTCCGTTGAGTCTAGCCGTTTATCTCATCGATATCCGGGCTTTCAGCCAACCTAACGTTCCTTTGTGCTTACTGTTGATGTTGGCGTAGCTTAGTCACGTCAGTCAGGTTGTTTAGAACCACACTCGATGCGGTCTCGTGTGGTTTTTCAGCCGCATTTGGACGTTAGGCCACTGGCTGATGCTCCTGTTGACGTTCAAGACGTTCACTAACAATCGGAGTTGACTTGTTTTGACGCTGTGCGTCAACCTCCGCATTCTAGAGTTGTTTTGACTGCTCAGTCTAGGCAGTCAAAGCAGTCTCGAGTGGACGCTGTGCGTCCTCACACACCTGTTGTGGTTGACAGTTCAGTTGTTGACAATTCACAGACTGTCAAGCAGTTACATGACGTTGCGTTCTGGTCCGCTACTAATGCACCAGTGAGTGTGGACTCTGCTTGTAAAGCATTGCCACCACGGTAGGTCTCTCCCTTGCTTGAGACTCAGCTTTTATCGGACAAGGTTCCTGTAGATGAGGAAGTTGCTGTTCCCCCTCCTACTGATATTACCTTGAGGACTCTGTCAGATGGAGAGGAGTCTAAAGCTGCTTAGCCTCCTATGGACTTTAATTAAATCATGATGATTTTTTAAGGATCTTTGTCCGGATCTTTTTGTAACTGCTGCTCCTCGTTCGCCTAACGTCAGAGCTTACACTAGGCCTAGCTACTTCGAAGCCGTTGTTTTTAAGCTAGTGCTCTCTCGCTCTCCTAGAGAGCTTTACGTTGGCTAGGCGACTGGTTTTTCACCAGGAGGAGTTTGGGGGATACAGCCTTTGCTTTCCCTTCTTTTAAACTGGTTTATAGAGCGAGAGTCTGATATGACACTAGAGAAGTTCTCGGCTTGGGAGTTCATGCCTCTGCCCAGATAGACTTCTCAATTCTCGTAGACTCTCCCTGGCGCCTGGCCAGGAGACGCTCCAAGTTGTTTACAGGTCAACTTCACAGCTGTTTTCGAGCGTTTGAAGTTTTGCTGTACAATTATGTCATGCATAACAAGGCTTTCAGGGATGGTAAGCGGTTCCGCCTCAGTCGCTAACCCCGTCTGTTGCCACACCTGCTCCCGTAGACCCTAAATGGGCTTTGCTGCAAGACATGCAGTCCAAGCTTGCGTCCTTGATAGAGGACTTTAATGCGGAGAAGGTTGCTACCGAACCTTCTGGCCAACAACCTTCCAACCAGTTGGTTGTGCGCCCTGTTGACGCTGAGGTAACCTACTCGCGTCTGCCAGTTGAGGTGTTCCTCCACCGATGCGACCCAGTGTGGGTTGCCAGCCGCACGTTGACGTTAAGCGACGCTCGGAGGTGGTTGTTGACGTTCAGGACGTTCAACAACCAGCAGAGGTGACTTGTTTTGACGCAGTGCGTCAACCTCAGCAACCCGGTAGGGTGTTGACTGCACAACCCAGACGGTCTAGACAGTCTCGGGTTGACGCTGTGCTTCCTCGCGCACCCATGGTTGTTGACAGTTCACAGACTGTGCAGCAGTTCCATGATGTTGCGTCCGGCTCCGTCACGCATCCACCAGTGCGACCGGACTCAGCGAGCCAGACGTTGCCCACTCCGTTGCCGTTCCCTCATCAGTTTTCGGATGAGGAACCCTCTGATGAGGACGTTGCTGAACAACAAGACGATCAGCCCCCAGAATAGATCAAGCCCTGCTATCCATCCAGAAGATGCTGAAGAAGGAACGCTGCTCAGTCAGGCTGTGGATGAGTCTGGTAGGGACGCTGTCATCCGTGGAACAATTTGTGTCACTAGGAAGACTACACCTCCGTCCTCTTCAATACCATCTAGCTTTTCACTGGAAAAAGGACAAGACGCTAGAAGCGGTCTCGATCCCAGTTTCCGAAAAGATAAAGTCTTGTCTGACTTGGTGGAAGGACAATATCAACATAAGAGAGGGTCTTCCCCTGGCTGTTCAGACTCCCAACCACGTTCTCTTCTCGGACGCATCGGACGTGGGCTGGGGCGCGACACTAGACGGTCGGGAATGCTCAGGACTGTGGAACTCGAGTCAGAGGAGCATGCATATCAACTGCAAGGAGCTGTTGGCAGTACATCTGGCCTTGAAAAGCTTCAAGTCTCTCCTTCAAGGCAAAGTGGTGGAGGTGAACTCGGACATCACCACGGCCTTGGCATACATCTCCAAACAAGGAGGTACCCACTCACTGACGTTGTACGAGATCGCAAGGGACCTGCTCATCTGGTCAAAAGGTCAAGACATCTCCCTAGTAACGAGGTTCATCCAAGGCGACTTGAACGTCATAGCAGATTGTCTCAGTCGGAAAGGGCAAGTAATTCCAACCGAATGGACCCTCCACAAGGATGTGTGCAAGAGACTTTGGGCCACTTGGGGTAAAACCATCCATAGATCTCTTTGCAACCTCGCTGACCAAGAGGCTTCCAATCTATTGCTCTCCAATCCCGGACCCAGCAGCAATACATATAGATGCTTTCCTCCTAGATTGGTCACATCTGGATCTCTACGCATTCCCACTGTTCAAGATTGTCAACAAGGTACTGCAGAAGTTCACCTCTCACGAAGGGACAAGGTTGACGTTAGTTGCTTCCCTCTGGCCCGCGAGAGAATGGTTCACCGAGATACTTCGATGGTTAGTAGACGTTCCCAGTAGTCTTCCTCTAAGGGTAGACCTTCTACGTCAGCCACACGTAAAGAAGGTACTCCAAAGCCTCCACGCTCTTCGTCTGACTGCCTTCTGACTATCGAAAGACTCTCGAGAGCTAGAGGCTTTTCGAAGGAAGCAGCCAGTGCGATTGCTAGAGCAAGGAGAGCTTCTTCCATTAGAGTCTACCAATCGAAGTGGGAAGTCTTCCGAGACTGGTGCAAGTCAGTTTCTGTATCCTCGACCAGTACCTCTGTAGCTCAAATAGCTGTTTTTTTCTTATACCTGAGAAAAGGACGATCCCTTTCAGCTCCCACTATCAAGGGCTACAGAAGCATGTTGGCATTGGTCTTCCGGCATAGAGGCTTAGATCTTTCCAAACATAAAGATCTGCAAGACCTCCTTAAGTCTTTTGAGACCACCAAGGAGCGTCGTTTGGCTACCCCTGGATGGAATTTAGACGTGGTACTAAGATTCTTCATGTCAGACAGGTTGGAGCCGTTACAATCAGCCTCCCTGAAAGATCTCACTCTTAAGACTCTTTTCCTGGTATGCTTAGCCTCGGCTAAAAGAGTCAGTGAGATTCATGCCTTCAGCAAGAACATAGGATTTTCGTCAGAAAAAGCCACTTGTTCGCTACAACTTGGTTTTCTAGCCAAAAATGAGCTGCCTTCTCGGCCTTGGCCTAAATCTTTCGATATCCCCAGCTTATCGGAGATCGTAGGCAATGAACTAGAAAGAGTCTTATGCCCTGTTAGAGCTCTTAAGTTCTATTTAAAGCGTACTAAACCTTTACAAGGCCAATCTGAAGCTTTATGGTGTTCAGTTAAGAAACCATCCTTGCCTTTGTCAAAGAATGCTTGGTCAGACTTTATCAGATTGTTAATACGAGAAGCTCATTCACATCTGAGTGAGGAAGACCGAACTTTGCTTAAGGTGAAGACGCACGAAGTTAGAGCTGTAACAACTTCCGTGGCCTTTAAGCAAAATATATCTCTGCAAAGTATAATGGACGCAACCTATTGGAGAAGCAAGTCAGTGTTCGCGTCATTTTACTTGAAAGATGTCCAGTCTCTTTACAAGAACTGCTACACACTGGGACCATTCGTAGCAGCGAGTGCAGTAGTGGGTGAGGGCTCAACCACTACAATTCCCTAATTCCATACCCCGTTTTAATCTTTCTCTTGAAATGTTTTTAATATTGTTTTTTGGGTTATCCTGGTTGATTTGGCGGGTGGTCAAAGTCATTTCTTGAGAGCGCCTAGATTAGGGGTTTTGATGAGGTCCTGTTGTATGGGTTGCAACCCTTGATACTTCAGATCCTAGGGGTCGATCAGCATCCTAAGAGGATCGCGAGGCTCCGTAAGGAAGACGTACTTAAAAGGCAGAGTAATTGTTCAAGTCGACTTCCTTACCAGGTACCTATTTATTTTGTTTTTGTTATTTTGATAACTTCTAAAATGAAATAAAAACTCTTAGCTCATAAAAGTGTAAACATATATTACTGGTCTCTACCCACCCCCCTGGGTGTGAATCAGCTATTATAATCACCGGCTAAGTTAAATATTGAAAAATGTTATTTTGATAATAAAATAAATTTTTGAATATACTTACCCGGTGATTATAAATTAAAGGACCCTCCCTTCCTCCCCAATAGAGACGTAGTGGGACTAGGAGAAAATTGAGTCTTTGTTTACATTGAGTACTGGGTATCTGGACGACAGATGGCGCTGTTGGGCACACCCGCAACCTGTGTAGCGATCGCTGGTGAGTTTTTACCGTAGAGTTGTCTGTCGGGCAACAGAGTTTCAGCTATATAATCACCGGGTAAGTATATTCAAAAATTTATTTTATTATCAAAATAACATTTCTATGAAACACCTGATGTTCTTACTGTTTTTGTCTTTAAAAATTTGGTTATGTCGATGTTACCCCTTAAAAATTAAAAATTCACCCATTTTATTTCTTTTCTATATACTAATGCCTCTAGTAAACAATGAAACTAATGGTGTCTGCTGACAGTAATATGCTGAGCATGTTTTGTCATCTTCAGTCTTCAAGTCTACTTGGAACAATGTTGATGTACACTCCAGATTGTAGATGTTTTGTTTGCTGTTTACTCTTGTAATAACTGAACTCTCATATAGTGCAACTCCCCCCCTCCCCCATTTTCACTTATAAAAAATGATTTTATGTATCATGCTAGTTCCTTTATTGAGAAACTAGTTCTTTTTCTTGTCTTATATCTCAGTAACGTAAATAAGTACTGTAAAAGAGAATGACAAAAGTATTGTTAGTAACGCTATGATTGTTGTGTAAATGCATACAACCACAATAATAACAGAACAAAATATAATGTTTTTGTTAACAACCTATTCATAAAACAACAACTGTTTTGCTTGCATTTCAACCATCATACAATAGCTAACAATTACTGTAGTTACATCACAAATGACATGAAGTAGACTAGGACTGATATACTTTTACATTATACCTTTTTCTATTACGTAGAAAAGGTCTTCAAGGAAATATAATGCTAAATATAAAGAAGCTGTAACTAAAGCTGAGAAAATGAGAAAGTTATGTCCAAAACTGGTGAAAACAAAAAGAAAATTAGTGGGAATTCCTTATAAATGTGCAAATGGCAGATTTAAATGTAAAGGGTCAAATTTAGAGAATAGCATAGCAAAGTTTGTGTGAAAACCAAGAAAATTGTTTTTTTATAACAGGATCTGATATAAGACTTTATGAAATTAAAGAAGTAAGAAAAATGGTCATTCCTGAGTTTATTAACATGGATGCCAAACTTTTTTTTGGACTTTTATATAATGTTAAAGTATTTTTATACCATGCATTTCAAAGACTTGAGTCTCTCATCCAAAAAAACAATAGTTTTATATACCTTGCTTCTCTTCTGATTAGCGAAGTTGAGCGATGTTGGGTTGGTCAGTTTTAGAGTAGATGACCACCTTAAAACTGAATACTGTTTTAAAGTTTGCCATAGCAATTCGGTTTTCATTATTTCTAGATATTGATAAATGAAGACAAGGAATATGCTCCTTGGCAGGACAAGTCCTTAAAGTTACTTTTTAGAGGGTTCACTATTGTAGAGATTTGATTCTCAATGTCCGGTGACAGTTGGGCGAGTCTTTCTAACCTTATTCAAGTTTTACTGTACTTTGGGTAACAGGGTTTCTTTCTTGATTTATGGGCTATATGCTGTGCAGTAACAGCATTGGATGTTTTAAATCATTACATTAAGAAATATTTATTGAAATATACTTTGTTCCAACACAAAATACTTACCGAGAACTACTTTCTTTTGGAGTCACTTGTGATCCCTCTTTCTCGACCAAGGTTTTTCCCGCCGTTAACCCCCTACTCCGCTTTACATAGGCCTACCCCCGCCGCCAAGGAATGTGCCCTGAGGGCAGGATTAGGGCAGGTCACTGCTTCTCCGGGTCATTCTCCTCATTAAGTTCCTTGGTCGTGAGCTGTACACAGCTCACTCTCGTCTCTCTCGATCCTTTGGTGCGTTTGTGTTCCACGTGTTTCCAGCGTGGGGACTTGTGTTTTTTCGCAGTGCGTTATTCTCAAGTGTTACAGTGCGTTCTCCTTGTGTATATCCCCAGTGTACGTATAGCTCACTAGTGTTGTGCCATTCGTGTGCGAACGATGGATCATGTGCGCTGTTGCCCTGGGCCTAGAGCCGGAAAGTCGTGTGGGGCTTTCCTCTCAAAGCCAGAGGTAGATCCTCACTCCCTTTGTTCCACGTGTAGGGGAAAAGTTTGCTCCTCAGCAGACACGTGTCCGGAGTGCGTAAGTTGGGATGATATCCAGTGGGTACGCTACGGTGCTAAAAAGAAGAAATCTTCGAAGCGTTCCCCCAGGAAGATTAGTGTCGTATCTTCGTTACCGTCGGCTAGTGATCGGTCCGACGAAGCCTCAGCTTCTCCGTCTCCTTCTCAGAGGAGAGGACAAGAAGCCTCTAGTGTTGTAGAAGGTCAAGACGTTCTTCCCAGGGAATCCAGTGCGAAGGAAGAACCAAGGGCGGGCCCCTCTAGGGCTAACGAAGGGCCCGGTAGTGCTTCGGGTGAATCAGGCCTTGTGGTGGGGGACCACGCGTCCTCTGAAGACCCCTTATGGGGCAGTGTTGTAGTATCAGAGTCCCCTCCGCCCTCGTGGACCGGTGCGTCGGGCTCTCCCCCGCCAGGGGACAGCCAAACTAGAGTTCGCCGCACAAGTAGCGATGCCTTCGGATGGAAGCTACCGAAGACGCCAGGGAGGTCACCGCTAAGAATGGACGTGACCCTGGACCCCTGGCCCCCTAGCATGGAAAGATTAGACTCTGTGCTGACGATCTCCACGGCGGTTCCCGAGGACTTCCTCCAGCCTTCGATCTCGGGCACCCGGCGTCGAGGAAATTCCCCCGCGGATCACGCTAACAACCGTTACGCGAGAAATGTGGCGCCGTCGGACTCGTCAGAAGTAGACTCATCTTCCGAGGAGGAAGTCGGGGAAACGACGCAGGAGAAGAGAACTGTCCGAGAGTGAACATTCCCGCTCTAGGTCAAGGTCGCGGCCCAGCAAGAAGCGCTCCCGCTCCCATTCTCGTAAGTATAGGAGAAATGTCTCTCCCGGGGGCGCCTGGGTCTACGTACCTTCAGGAGAGTCCAAGAGGCTCCATTCACCAGACCCTCGATCCAGCGAACGTGCATCTAGGCTGCCGCTCTCTACGTACAGCCTAGAACCGCGCGACCTGGCACGCAGGAAAGACCTCTCGCAGAGGCATAAGTCCTCGAGGTCTCCGGTTCACCCCGCCCAGCGGGGGGAAACGCGCTTCTTTGCAGGCAGCCTGACCGAACCAGCCCAGCTGGTGCGGCCATCGAGTAAGAAGGAACGGTTCCCGTTGTCGGGTCAGCCCACCGGGACCGTGACTTCCGCTTCCAGAGCCTTAGGGCAACCAAGTGCCCTCCCTGAGCCGGTGGTACCCACCTTGCAGCGAGATCCACCCTCTTACGGAGCTCACTACAGTTACAGGGCGGCCCCCCTGGACCCAAGGGCTGGACGACCGGTCTGCCGAACCAGCAACCCGGCGCCCCCACTCCAGGCCGAGGCCTCGGCTGACGGAGGAGAAGCTTCCCCGTCGGAGGACTCCGCATATAGAAGAGTGGTGGGCCTCATCAGGAGGCACCATGGGATTACGGAACCCTCGGCGCCAAAGGGGGATTCCTGGAGATCAAGCCTCCTGAGAATTACCCATCACGCCATCCTTCCGAAGTCTTCCCTGGCCCTTCCTCTTGCCCCAGACCTGGTACTAGGGCAGGAGTACATAGACAACTTGGTGGCCAGCAATGCGGAAGCCCCCAAGTCCCAGAGTGCCTCGAAACTGCTCCAGGGCCTCAAAGCGCAGGGGAAAGTATACATTCTGGAAGGGCGGCGCCCAGGCCCCTGTAGAGTGGACCCGGCCTTGGACATCCTAGGACAAGGCGGCTCAGACGAAAGGGCCTCTTCAGCCCCGGTTTCCTTCTCTCCTACGGAAGCCGCCATGATGGAGGAGATGTCGCGGGACCTGGTTAACGTCTCCTCATGGCTGGGCTGGTGGGCCTCCACTTTAGTAAACGTGCAGGCCTCCGTCGACCCCGAAGATCCTGAACAGCAAAGCCTCCTGACGGACCTTCTCACCTCCGGGGGGAAAACGTTTAAGTTTCTCTCGTACCAGGCGCTCGCCCTTACGGCCAACTGGGTCCTAAGGAAACGAGACACGGTCCTAGCTAAGGTATCTTGGAGGATCCCGGACAGAGAGGCCCGAGCCGTACGTAGCCTGCCCTTGTGGGGTGAGTCTCTATTCCCATTAAAAGAGCTGGAGAACCTGATGGAGAAAGTGTCTAAGAAGAAAGAGGCCAACGTCCCCAGACCTGCATCGTCTAAAAGGCCTCCATACAGGAGGGCCGCCTCAGATAGCGCCGTGACTCCTCAGGCCGCCCCCAGCACTTCGAGGAGGGACGCCCCTTCCTCCTCCTGGACAACAACTCCTCAGCTCTCCCGCAGAGGAGCACCAGCTTCTTCCAGCTCCTTCAGGTCGGGTTACTCCTCCTCTAGGAGAGGCAGATCAGGCCGCCCCTCTAGGAGAAGGTAGAGGGAGAGGCCCCCTACTCCCGCCCAAGCCTCGGGTTGGGGGATGCCTCAGACCGCATTGGCAAGCATGGAAGGCACAAGGAGCGGATCCTTGGACGGTGTCCGTCCTGAAGGAGGGCTACAGGCTCTCCTTCATAGCGGATCCACCCCCTCTTATTTCAGCCAGCCAGACAGAATGGTTGGCCCCCAGAGACCCGATGAAAAGGGCCGCCCTTCAAGAGGAGATTTCCTCCATGTTAGAGAAGGGTGCCATGGCAGAGGTCCTTCTCCCAGGCCCAGGCTTCTACAGCCGCCTGTTCCTGGTAGAGAAAGCAACGGGAGGGTGGAGACCCGTGATAGACCTGTCGGCCCTCAACAAGTTCGTCAAGAAGACGGACTTCAAGATGGACACCCCAAAATCCGTCTTGCTGTCCTTGAGGGAGAAAGATTATATGATGACTGTCGACCTCAAGGACGCATACTTCCAGATCCCTGTCCACCCGTCGAGTCGGAAGTTCCTCCGGGTGAAATGGGGTTCCCAGATCCTGCAGTTCAAGACCCTTTGCTTCGGTCTGTGGACGGCCCCTCAAGTATTCACGAGGGTCTTCGCGACAGTCTCAGTGTGGGTTCACGAACGGGGTATCCGTCTCATCAGATACCTGGACGACTGGTTGCTCCTTTCCACCTCAAGGGCCCTCTTGGAGGAGGAAGGGAGAAACCTCCTCCAGTTTTGCAGGAATCTGGGAATCGTAATCAATCTGGAAAAGTCAAACTTAACACCATCCAACAGAATGGGATACTTGGGGATGACGTTGGATACCGTGCAGGGGAAAGTTTTCCCCTCGGAAGACAGGATACGGAACCTCAAGCACATCATTCAGCCGTTCCTGTCAGAACATTCCAGGAGGGCGAGAGACTGGCAGAGACTGATAGGTCACCTGGTCTCATTGGAGAAACTGGTTCCCTAAGGGAGGATGAGGCTCAGACCCATTCAATGGAACCTCAAGAGCCTCTGGTCCCAGACGGACTCGCAGAAAGCGTTAATTCCAGTCCTTCCAGACACGAGAACCTCCCTAGAATGGTGGCACTGCCAGTCGAACTCCCTCAAGGGGATGCCCCTCGGGTCCAGTCCCCCCGAGTACCTCCTGTTCACAGACGCCTCCAACCAAGGGGGGGGGGCCCACCTTCTGGAGGAGACAGCACGAGGTACCTGGTCGGAGAGCGAAGAGCGTCTACACATCAATGTCCTAGAACTAAGAGCAGTCCAGAAGGCATGTCTTCACTTTGCAAGTCGGCTAAAAGGAAACACCGTGGCGTTAATGTGCGACAACGCCACGGTAGTGGCCTACATAAAGAAGCAAGGGGGCATGAGATTGAAAGAACTTTGCGACCTCGCCATAGACATCCTACATTGGGCAGACGAGCAGCAAGTGGTGCCGCTAGCAAGGTTCATCCCTGGGAAGAAAAACGTTCTGGCCGACGGCCTCAGCAGAATGGGTCAAATAGTGGGGACAGAGTGGTCTCTACACCCAGAAGTAGCCAGACTCATCATTCAACGCTGGAGCTCCCCGGTGATGGACTTCTTTGCAACAAAGCTCAACGCCCAACTACCGGTCTATTGCTCCCCGGTCCCAGACCAAAAGGCAGCCCTAGAAGACGCCTTCCAGCACAAGTGGGACAACCTGGATGTGTACGCTTTTCCCCCCTTCACGTTAATAAGACAGGTACTCAACAGAGTAAGGGCCTCCCAAAACCTGAAGATGACTTTGGTAGCGCCCTGGTGGGCGGAGAGAGAGTGGTTCGCGGACCTAAAAGACCTAGCGAGCCAACCACCTTGGCCTCTGCCCGCCAGGTCAGACCTCCTGCACCAACCGCACTTCTTCAGGCTCCACGACAACCCTCTCTCTCTTCGCCTTCATACCTGGAGACTATCGAGGGGCTCTTGAAGAAAGAGGGGTACTCCTCCACGACAGCTAAGAGAATGTCCCTATACCTGAGGAGATCCTCAACCGCGTTATACCAGGCGAAGTGGGCCTCCTTCACGAAGTGGTGCTCGGAGAAACACATTAGACCTCTTAAAGCTTCGGTCCCGGACATAGCTAAGTTTCTGGTGTATCTTAGAGATAAAGTGGGAATGTCAATTCCAGCCATTAAAGGAGTTCGAGCCGCCTTAGGCCAAGTCTTCCTCCTGAAAGGCATCGACCTGGGGACCTCGAGACACATAGCGATGCTGATCAGGAGTTTCGAGCAATCCTGCCCCCCTCAAGCTAGGAGAGTGCCCAGGTGGGACCTAGCCAAGGTCTTGAAGATGCTAAGTCGTCCTCCCTTTGAACCCCTGAAAGATATCGGGGACAAGGACCTCACCCTCAAGACCGTCTTCTTGCTAGCCTTAGCTTCGGCTAAGAGAGTGGGTGAGATCCATGGTCTGTCTTACGACGTTTCGCACTCCAAAGGGTGGAAGGAAGTGTCCTTCAGGTTCGTGCCCTCCTTTGTGGCGAAGACTCAGAACCCAGCAGTCTGGGACCCGAGGTTTGAAGGTTTCTCAATTCCAGCCATTCCCAAGACGGGCATTACGGAAGACTTGAAGTTATGCCCAGTACGGACGCACAGAAAATACCTGGAAAGGACAGCTCATCTCCGACCAGGTATCAAGAACCTCTTCGTTTCCACAGGTGTTAATAGGAAGCAAGTTTCCAAGAACACCATTTCCTTCTGGCTGAGACAAGTCATCGCTAGAGCCTATGAAGAGGATAAAATGGCAGTGCCAGGCACTCCCCGCCCCCATGACATCAGGGGTCTGAGCACCTCCTTGGCCTTTGAGAGAAACATGGCGGTGGGGCAGATCCTACAGGCAGACACTTGGTCGCGAGACCTTTACTGCCCACTACCTCAAGGATTATTCAAGGAAATCCTTGGACGGGTTCTCCATTGGGACAGTCATTGCCGCCATCCAAGCTGTGTAGCGGTAGGCCAGAGGCTGTCCCCAACGATGAACACATTCTTCGCGACTACATCCGGAGAAAATCGTCAGAAGAAGTTTTAAGAGGTAAGTCTTAGATAATAGCGTAAGGTTGCGCAGTTACCCTCACTCCGCACTCTGATAGGCCCCCGCATTCCATAGCCCTCTAGGCACTACGTGCCGAGTCAAGTGTCAGAATAGCACTCCCGCCTCCTAAAGTATAAGTCTCCAAAAGAAAGTAGTTCTCGGTAAGTATTTTGTGTTGGAACAAATCAAAAATTTTAAGTAATTTTTATTTTTCCTAACATACTTACCGAGAACTACTTTCGGGTAATGGCCCTCCCTTCCGTCCCCGAGTGCCATCCTTCCATTGCCAAGTTGGGCTAAACGACGAACTTAATGAGGAGAATGACCCGGAGAAGCAGTTACCTGCCCTAATCCTGCCCTCGGGGCGCATTCCTTGGCGGCGGGGGTAGGCCTATGTAGAGCGGAGTAGGGGGGTAACGGCGGGAAAAACCTTGGCCGAGAAAGAGGGATCACAAGTGACTCCAAAAGAAAGTAGTTCTCGGTAAGTATGTTAGGAAAAATAAAAATTACTTAAGATTTTTGATTTCTTTCAGATGATGCTTGCAAACCAAAATCCTGAAACTAAATATTTGATGTCTGACAGTAAGAAACAGTCCTCTATGGATAGGTGAGTAGTTTTATATGGAGGGTAGTGCTTGTGTTTAGAGGTTAGGACGTTTTTTTGTGCCATCTTTTAATGTCGTCTTTACATATCCAAGTCCCCAAAAATGGTATATAGTGAATTGACAGAACCCAAAGCTGCTCGATTAAAGACGCATGTTCATAAAATCAAGAGTTCTATCTATTTAACTAATTTTTAAGTACAACATTATGTTAATTTTTTATTTCATGATAAGAGAAGTGTCAAACATTGGCAGATATTGATCCTAGGCTGATGGTATATAAGTGATTAGGAGCAAGACAAGTTTTAGCATCTTACATTGAAGTTCAGACTTTTTTAGCCATCATCATCATTGTAATGTATTTTCCATTTGCTATTATATCATCCAAAATATACCTTTTGAGATTCCTTGTCATATCTGAAGCAAGTTTGACTAAATGATAGACAGTACAGTACATGAAATACAAACCTAGTTTTTTTTTTTTTTTATTATCATTTTTTTCGATGGGAAGTGTTTGTTTTTAGGGTCATGCTTTCTGTTGCTGAGATCACCCCCAAATGCTCTAATTATGTATGTAGTAATTCTCAAACATTCGGTTCGATGGTTTTAAAAGCTTTATCAGTCCAACTGTAATGGGCTATTTATGATGTAAGTATACGGGAACTTGGAACTTCTTTTACACAATCCTATTACTTATAATACATAGAGTTTCATGTCTTTTGGATAGTAACTGAATGGTAGGGGATTTTTCTTACCTCGTGATAGGCTAATTATAAGAATGTAAACTATTCGTATGATAATTTTTTTTCTGTTTTTAATTTGATGTTTGATTTTTTCCTTTTAGTGATGAGGAAGTAACAAGCAGTGAAGATGAAATAAAAACAAGAGAGAACAGTGTTAAACGAGGTACTAAGAGAAAATTGAAAGTGGCAGAATACAGTAATATTTTGAATAAGAGGCATGCAGCTTTGTTGCCCTTTAGGGATGAAACCCTTACCAGGTAAGATATATTGCAATTATGCTTGTATGTTAATTAGCCCATTTTGCAAGTCACATGAGGTTTTCATTGGTTTGAGGGAAATTAGTAAACCACACCCCACTGTCAAGTATTTAGTTATAAGTGTACAGTTTGTGTTTACATGTGCAGATGACCCAATGTTAATATTAGAATCGATAGTAACAGGCTGTACAAATGTATAATAACTTGGAAGGGAAAGAATTGAAATCAGCATCATGATGATTGAAAGGGAAGTAAAGGTAAATTGTTTTCACATAATTGGCATAGAGGACGCTTGAGAAATTTGTGGAGTTAAATTCATTACTTAATCAAATGTAACAGATGGTATTATAAGATAAAAACATGATTACAAAACTTACGTGGAATAAGGCATTTTTTTATTTCCAAAATATGAGTAAATTGCAACAGCTGGGAGATGGAGTACCATGTTGTAGTGGAAGGAAGTGTCTTAGAATAGGTGGAATATTTTTATTTTCTTTGAGACACTGAACGATGAAGCGGGTATTTAGAGGGCAATAAGAAAAAAGGAGGCAACAGCATGAATGAAGTTGAAAGAGATTTATATGGAAGACAGTTTCATAGGAAAATCATGTTATGAATGAGGAAATTGGAAATAACAGTTGGAAAATAGCCTGTTTCTTTTGTGTGTTCATTAATTATTTTATATATCATCTATATTACTTTAATTCATTGTATTTCATAGGAAATTCTTATTCTTCAGGTGGTATGAAAAGACTAAGTTGCTTTTAAGTGCAAGAGGACGTGATAAATTTGGTGGATTTGAAGTATCTGCTTTACAGCAATTGAAGAATATTCTCAATAATAAGGCACAGCTCATTAAACGCACACAGCTTACTGGTGTTACAAGAGGGAGTACTTACCATATCTTAGGAACGAATGATGAGAGCATTGCTGAGGTAAGTAGACTAAGTTGAAGTTCATATTTGTTAAGCACAAAAGGGATTTTGACGAAGGAAAAATCTATTTCTGGGGAGAGACCTGTGGCGCCCGGTGAAAAGAGTCCTTCTGTTATATCTTTTCTGATAAAACCTTCCAATTATACCAGAGAAAGATAAAAGCATGGAATGCTGAGGTTACAACCCTCGCGCGAGCACCTTTTGGGTGTCGTGTATAAGGCAAAGGCGCGTGAAATCCACTATTCACAGGTTGTCTTCCATTTAGTTAATTCCTTCGTCAAAGGGATGAGCCGATACAAAGGCCCTAGCCAACCCCCAGCGCCACACCACCCACGCCACGACGCGAGCGCCATCTGAACAACATCCTTCTTTTTGGAATCTTAAGTGTTGAATTTTTTTGTGGTGCTCTCGGTCTTTTTTATCAATCGTGGATTTATTTTGTCATGTCCGAAGCTCCATCTTCACACATTCTAATGTTAAGTACCATAGTTTGTTTTACATACATACATATACCAAGGCACTTCCCCCAATTTTGGGGGGTAGCCGACACCAACAATGAAACAAAACAAAAAGGGGACCTCTACTCTCTACGTTCCTTCAGCCTAACCAGGGACTCAACCGAGTTCAGCTGGTACTGCTAGGGTGCCACAGCCCAACCTCCCACATTATCCACCACAGATGAAGCTTCATAATGCTGAGTCCCCTACTGCTGCTACCTCCGCGGTCATCTAAGGCACCGGAGGAAGCAGCAGGGCCTACTGGAACTGCGTCACAATCGCTCGCCATTCATTCCTATTTCTAGCACGCTCTCTTGCCTCTCTCACATCTATCCTCCTATCACCCAGAGCTTTCTTCACACCATCCATCCACCCAAACCTTGGCCTTCCTCTTGTACTTCTCCCATCAACTCTTGCATTCATCACCTTCTTTAGCAGACAACCATTTTCCATTCTCTCAACATGGCCAAACCACCTCAACACATTCATATCCACTCTAGCCGCTAACTCATTTCTTACACCCGTTCTCTCCCTGACCACTTCGTTCCTAACCCTATCTACTCGAGATACACCAGCCATACTCCTTAGACACTTCATCTCAAACACATTCAATTTCTGTCTCTCCATCACTTTCATTCCCCACAACTCCGATCCATACATCACAGTTGGTACAATCACTTTCTCATATAGAACTCTCTTTACATTCATGCCCAACCCTCTATTTTTTACTACTCCCTTAACTGCCCCCAACACTTTGCAACCTTCATTCACTCTCTGACGTACATCTGCTTCCACTCCACCATTTGCTGCAACAATAGACCCCAAGTACTTAAACTGATCCACCTCCTCAAGTAACTCTCCATTCAACCTTGCATCACCTTCCCTTCTCGTACATCTCATAACCTTACTCTTACCCACATTAACTCTCAACTTCCTTCTCTCACACACCCTTCCAAATTCTGTCACTAGTTGGTCAAGCTTCTCTTCTGTGTCTGCTACCAGTACAGTATCATCCGCAAACAACAACTGATTTACCTCCCATTCATGATCATTCTCGTTTACCAGTTTTAATCCTCGTCCAAGCACTCGAGCATTCACCTCTCTCACCACTCCATCAACATACAAGTTAAACAACCACGGCGACATCACACATCCCTGTCTCAGCCCCACTCTCACCGGAAACCAATCACTCACTTCATTTCCTATTCTAACACATGCTTTACTACCTTTGTAGAAACTTTTCACTGCTTGCAACAACCTTCCACCAACTCCATATAACCTCATCACATTCCACATTGCTTCCCTATCAACTCTATCATATGCTTTCTCCAGATCCATAAACGTAACATACACCTCCTTACCTTTTGCTAAATATTTCTCGCATATCTGCCTAACTGTAAAAATCTGATTCATACAACCCCTATCTCTTCTAAAACCACCCTGTACTTCCAAGATTGCATTTTCTGTTTTATCCTTAATCCTATTAATCAGTACTCTACCATACACTTTTCCAACTACACTCAACAAACTAATACCTCTTGAATTACAACACTCATGCACATCTCCCTTACCCTTATATAGTGGTACAATACATGCACAGACCCAATCTACTGGTACCATTGACAACACAAAACACACATTAAACAATCTCACCAACCATTCAATTACAGTCACACCCCCTTCCTTCAACATCTCAGCTTTCACACCATTCATACCAGATGCTTTTCCTACTCTCGTTTCATCTAGTGCTCTCCTCACTTCCTCTATTGTAATCTCTCTCTCATTCTCATCTCCCATCACTGGCACCTCAACACCTGGAACAGCAATTATATCTGCCTCCCTATTATCCTCAACATTCAGCAAACTTTCAAAATATTCCGCCCACCTTTTCCTTGCCTCCTCTCCTTTTAACAACCTTCCATTTCCATCTTTCACTGTCTTTTCAATTCTTGCGCCGGCCTTCCTTACTCTCTTCACTTCTTTCCAAAACTTTGTTTTGACAGTTTTTTATTGTACCGGGCTTTTGTTTTATATCCAGTATAGTCTGTTTTATTATTCCTGTCTGGCCTTTCATGGCGGCCATTGTTTGTTCACTTGTTTGGGAATTCATCTTTGTCTGCCCGTTTAGTACTCTGTCACTTAGGTTCTTGGTTAAGTCCCTGGCCTTATGCCTTTAGAACCGTTATTATTTTTTCTGTATTTATGCTCATGGTACTTTTTGCTAGCAAGTCCAGCCTACGAACGAGATAGCAATCTAGCTTTGTATTTGTTTAGTACCCGCCCCTCCGAGGCGTTCGTCACTCGACTGTGCTATTCATTTTAAGTTTTAGCAGATGCTATTCTTCGATCGTAGTGTTATATGGATGTACATTTTTATTTTATACGTTTATAATAGTGTTGTGTGATTTTTAGTCCTGTTTTTGTGTCCAAGAGAGCGAGAGCTTGGGGTCCCCGTTTTCTGTTCGCAGTCATGAGTTACCCCTTTCTCTCGTTTTCTTTCTTAGCTCCGGTGGGTGAGCGGATTTCCCGTTTTCCGTTTTGTGCGTTCAACGGGTTCTCCCTCCCTCACCTCTCCCCCTCTGGGTGGATGATAACTTACGAGTTATTTATTTTTCGTGACTTTTCAATTGTTAGCGTTATTTTGGTCCGTGTTTCGTCCTCTCCCCGTTACGGCTCGGGAGTAGTTATGAACGTTTTCCACTCCGCCTTGAGTTCTACTCCGCCATGAGGGATTCTCAATGACTTTCGTTCTATTGTTATAATTATAAATTATTTACTACATGGGACGGGCTTCTCATAGTTTAGATACGACCCTCCGGTGGCCCTTACTCCGGTCACGGCCATATCCACAATAGCCTTTGTTATTACAACTGTGCTTGTTATTCACAATAATTATTCAGGACCTTTCTTCTCCCTCCGGCCTCACTGGAGATCGTAAATACGCTTTACTATGATCTAAGCTTTAGCCTTTAGCTGCGGCTTAGCTTTTATCTTTCAAAATTGAATTATTAGCCACAATTGAATTATTCAGGGCATCTCATTATCCTCCGGCGTCACCGTAGGTCGCCCATACACTTCACACTTATATTTGCCTTGCCTTTAGCTAAGGCTCCTTTATTCATGACATTTCATTACGCTCCGGCCTCACCGGAGCTCCGGTTTCACCGAAGGTCGCCCATACACTTCACACTTATATTTGCCTTGCCTTTAGCTAAGGCTGGTGTTTATATTTATTTTAAGGGCATGTCACTGCTTCCCCGACCCTTGGAGGTCGGCGGATTGCTTTAAGTTAATTATCCTTATGTCATTAACAGACATTAGGTGCATTACAAATATACAAACAATTGAATATTAAAGTGCCAACAATGGTATGGGGCGGTATCAACTTAAAATTAATATTCGGTTATTAGGTCAATGCAATATTGGTGCTTAGGGAATTCAGTGAGTGCCGGAACTCTAGAATAATAGGTTTTTATCCCCTTATCAGAGTTTCAAGAAACACCAGACTCATGTCTCCTTTCTTTTACAGAAGGCCCGTTGCTGGTGCTCTGTCTGGGAGAAATTATTTATTAATGATATTGGCCTTGGTGAGTATCCCCCACTTGACATACCCTTTTTAACGACACTGTTAAAGAATATTTAGTTAACATTCATTGACTATCATGAAGTCTTGTGGTGTAAGAGGCAGCCCAGCTTTATTTGCACGAGGCTGGCTTAGAGGAATAAGATGTTATGGATTCAGGCGAGGTTAACGATGGAGGGCGCTCTGAAGCTAACCCAGAAGCATATAACTCGAGAACTCACTTTGAAACCAGAGGTCTGGAATAAAGAGCTGGTTGTAAGAGTTCAGAAATATGGAAGGTGGCAAAAGTGATGGTGCATCATGCCACTTCTCAGCCATCGTGTGGCGAGCATTAGTCGGAGTATACTCAACGACAGGGGATAAAGAGGTAGGCAGAGTAATCTACATCTTCAGGATAAACCTGGAGGATTAACAGAAAGATCTTCCAATAGCTTGAAATATGAACCTTTTATACGTTGTAGTACTACATCTAGATTCCAAAAGTCTCTCTTGACAACCAAAGGTTTTTTAAATATAAGAACTGAATGAATCTGCTAATAATGCTTGATGAGGATAAATCTAATCCTACAGGTTTGATTACAGTATTCAGCATGGATGTTTAAGAAGAGAAACTGCCCCATTAAAAAAATGCTATTTTGGGGTTACTTCAAACTCTTCCTTTTTTATTTTGCAGCTGATTTCTTTCTTCAAAAGTTATTTGAAGAATTATTTTATGTGCAAAAATTTTTCAAGAGAAAATTTTCCTTGCATTTATGTATTATTTTACCAAGTCACAAAAACAATCAGATAATCACAATTACTCATCAGCAAGTGCTTTAACCTAAAGCATGCTTTGCAATAATGAGTTAACCTAGTGAAGAAAGATGGATCCCTATGTCTTTGTGGTAATTACAGGCATCTTAACATGCAGATAAAACCAGACCACTAACCCCTCCCCAACATCACCACCTACCTTCAGAGTGAATAAGTATTTTCGACCCTCGATCTCTTGAAGGGGTATTGTCAGGTACCCATGAACCTAAAAGACATCCCAAAGACCACTATCGCATATTTATTCAGGTACTCCTACTATAGCCTATGTAATGCAGGGACCACATTTTAACAACTCGTGGATGGCATCTTAGGGAACCTTTCCTTCTACCTATGTTACACAGATGACGCTAATATTCTCTCCCTCCATATAGGACAACCTACATCACTTAAAAATTGTCCTCGACCGCCTGCAGGAGAATGACCTCGTACTCGGTTACAACTAGTGTACCTTTAGTGCCAAAGAAGTAGCATTTTTGGGCTAAAGCATCACTCCTGAGGGTGTTCACGCCCTCCCTGAGAAGGTATTAGTAGTACAGAAGTTTCCCATACCCTCGACTATCAAAAGACGGTAGGAGTTCTTGGGTATGAATAGCTACTATCACCTGTTCTTTCCAGCCATTCCCGCCACTCTTGACGCCATGTACGACAAATGAAAGCAAGCCAATAAAACTAAAATGGACCCCATTTAGGAGGAGGCCTTCCTTAATGCAAAGAAATTCCTATCAACTGCAACTGGTCTCACCTTTTCCGTGCCGTCTGCACCCCTCCTCCTCTCTACCGATGCCAGTGATTTCACTGTAGGGGTGTACATGAGTAAATCTTCATTGGAGCCTTCTAAAGTAGAATTCTTTCCAAGGCAGAATCAAACTACTGTTTGTCTATTTGGTTGTCCGTCACTTCCATGGCACATCCTTCATTCTCACGGACCACATGCCCCTTGTAAATAACTTCACTCCACAGTTTTACACCTGTTCTGGCCATCAATACCAATGTGTCTCTGCTTTTTCTCAATGGACCTGTAGCATTGAACACATCCATTGTAAACTGAATTCTGTCGCTGACGCCCCTTCCAGGAACACGCGGCTGCCATCCACCTGGTAAATTATTACAAGGCCTTGGAAGAAGCCCAATGAAAGAACCCTGAATACCAAACCTTCAGAACATCCTGTATATTTCTCCATTGGGAAGACGTTGCCCTCAATGACTCCAGTGACACCTTTCTCTGTGATGTCAGTACTGGTAGTCTATGCCCATCGATACCTGCCCCCATGCGCTGATATACTGCTGCCTTACTTTCCTGATAAATAGCAAGATTCAGCATCCCAGATCATATTACTTTGAAGGGTACTACTTCCACTTCTTAGTTGTGTACATCACCCTACATCAGACTACTACTTGCAACTCTGCAGTTAACAGAATGTCCTGCTGTATTGGTTCCAGCTGGTTTCTACAACTTTTCATCAGAATGAATACCTCTCTCAAAGACACTAAATGTCTCAGCAGTGGAAATGGTATATGACAACTCATTGGTCGTCCTTGCAGAATTTTCTTTACGTCCACCACCTCCTCCATTGATGTGCAGTGCCGTCAGACTTACAAGTCCCCAGCAAAGCAGCACATACCGAAAGACCTACACAGCAACACGTATTTGTGCGCAATGATGCGTACAAGCCAATGTCCCCATAATACGTACCCATTTTCTGTCATTCGTCATACTCCTAAATCTTTCCTCCTCAAAGTTCATGGTAAAGAGGATTGGATTACCATTGAATGCCTAACATCTGCATGTCCCCTGCAAGATGACCTACCAACATTACAACTATGTTGGGTATGTCTGCTTCCGTGGGGACCCTTGTTATGCATGTGCAGTGAGTAACACATACAAATAAAGAACTGTGCCATATCTACTTTTTCTTCTATGCTGCAAAAGCCATATGATTGCATGTGAAAAAAAAAAGCGGTTGAATGTAACACTAATTTCAACTCTATTATTATTATTCCATTATTGTAATTTCTATTTTTACTCCAATGTCACTCTTATTGACAAAAATTGTTGAATGCATACTTGCAATTGTCACCATAATGTGATCTCTTTGGTGGCCTAAAATACCTCTGTTGTCACTTGATAAAATTAGTTTAATGAGAAATAGCCTTTTGATAAAGCAAAGCCTCCATCATTCTCGTCACAATAGAAATAATTTAGATGTGTACCATTAGCCATTTTGCTAGATATTGACATTGTTAAAATAATTGAAGTTATGGTTAATCTTACTTGTAATTATCATTTATTATGATTTGAGAAGTGCCATAGAATTCCACAAAAGTTAATCATTTACAAACAATTTAGTATTACACATTAAGGAGCTCCTTAACCACTTTTTTTTCGCATGGGTTAAATATAGAAATATACTGGATTCTTTCCCATGTTGGAGTTGTTGGTAATAAAAAAGCAGTTTGGCATTAAACTCCCTCTTAAAAATTATGTAACCAAAATCCTATAAAGGATTAAATAATAACAAAATGGCAAATTGTGTGGAGTAATGAATCTGAAAACAATAAATCAAAACAAAAAGCCATTTGTTTCTCAATGGGAATCATCAGACCAGAAGGGAAAACAATTGTGTTTTTATGGCTTTAAATTGTATTGCTTTTCATAGTTTATTATAAACAAATGATATTGACAGCAATGACCTTTGTTGTAACAATTCCAGAAAACCCAAAATCACTCATTCATTCATTAGACAATATATGTTATCTTTCCCGAACATATTCGCACCAGCTCTGCAAGTCAAGCTTGTATCATTGGGCTGGTAAATCTTCTCATTTTAATAATAATAATTAGTTTTTCCTTGAAACAATTTCAGAGATGATTCAAGAGAAGTTTATTTAGGTATTTATGGATGTCTGCTTATTCCATAGATTTGAATCAAAGCATTATTTACTTAATTCTCAAATGTAATTAAGTCCATCAAGTAATGAAACAGGTTTGGGGTTAGCATGCTTTCTTATTGTACCAGCTTCGACTATAAAGTTATTGGACTGAAGTTTTTCACTTTAGTGAGGGATCTCAGTCAGGATAATATAAATTTTTCTTGGATTAATAAATGGTCCTATGCTGAACGAGTCTCTCTGTACATAATACTTAATGAAATTGATTTTGGTAATTAATGCCTCTTTTGATTTGATCGTAGGATTTCATAGTGATTCACTAGGATTTCATAGTGATTCACTAGGATTTCATAGTGATTCACTAGGATTTCATAGTGATTCACTCACCATGAATACTAATGTGAATGCAGGTGTGTGGACTTGGGGTCCTCTTAACATTTTTCATTCTCAGGAAAACTTAAAATGATTTTGATATTATGCTGGCTTTGGTTTAGCTTGATAATAATATTAAAAATAATAAAACTAATTATTTTTTCAGGCTGAGAGAGAACAGTATGACCCCGAAATTTTTGATGATAATGACTTTTATTCAAGAGCTTTAGAAGATATGCTCAAGTCAAAGATATCCTTGTCAGATAATATGTCGGATGTTTCACGAAAATGGATTGAAATTCAGAAACTGCGGAAAAAAGCCAAGAGAAAAGTGGATACCAAAGCAACTAAAGGACGAAAACTGAAATATGAGGTTAGTGTACTGAAGTTGACAATTTTTTGGTCCATTATTCTGTTCAACTTCCTTTTGAAGTTGTTGAAATATAATTTAAGCTGGAAATAAGAGAGATAAAGGTGATAACTTACCCATGCATGTAGTATTGATTTTATGAAATCGATTTTGTGTCAGTTGTAATTTAATGAGATTGTGGTGCAATTGTATAATGGAGATGTGAATACAGTATGTGCTGCCACCCTCAATAACACATTTCTTCCGAGTAACCAAAGAAAACTCCTTTAAGCATCTTTTGAAAGGACAAAAACTATAAAACAAAATTGTGAAAACTATAGTAAAATTACTGTAGATGTTGATAATGGTGGTACGACTATTACTGTTAAGAAATTTGGATCCATAATATTAAGAGGTGAATGTCTTTTTCACCACCTGTTTATGTAAATGGCTACATAAAATATTGTGATTTTAGGATCTGAGAAGATTAGCTCAGTGAAAGCCTTAAGCAACTAGTACACTCAACTCTTGTTAGCCGCAATTAATTAGTTTCTGAAAACAGCGGCATATATGAAATTCGTGCGTACGAAACAAATTTTTCCCATAAGAAAATGTGGGAAGTGTATCTAATGTGGATCTCAAGTTGCCAACTTTTTTTTTTTCATATTATAACTAAATGAACTGTATTTTACCTAAAATGAATAAATGTATTAATTACACATTTTTGGATAATGCTAAGTTTTAAATATTAAACTTAGCCGGTGAATATATAATAGCTGAGGTCTCCGACGGCTTGACAGATTCCAAAAACTCGCGAGTGATCGCCGTGAAGGTTGCGGGTGTGCCCACCAGCGCCGACTATCGGCCAGATACCGCATATACTTGTAAACATCTCCAGTTCTTCTCTGTCGGTTCCATCGACGAGTTGATTCCACTCGCTTTATGACCTCGAGTTTTCTACCGAATTGGTGAAGTACTTGGTTTTGGTTTTATTGCTTTCGCCGTGTTGGATTATTCAATACTATCTTCAAAAGAAATGCTTTTGAAAGGAGAGGAAAAGTGTTTTGCCCTTGCTTTTTTATCTCTGGTTTTTCCATAGAGTAAAGATGGCCGACCCTTCCCTCAGTGTACGGAAGTGTGTTTAAGGCTTTTAGTAATTATTTTATCACGTTATAAATTATTGTTGATAATTATAGATTTTCCTCTACATATTTTATATCTCACCCGCCTTTATTAGGCCTCTTCGATTAGCTTTCCATTTATACCAAACATCAAAATAAATTTTGTTTTGTTTATATGTGGCCTTTACTTATTCCTCCCCTAGTCCGAGATGTAGGCGGTCCTAAAATGGAAACCGAAGTTAAACAACGTTGAGCCCATTCAACTTTTATTTTCGTTAAGTTTAAATCATTTGCTCTGTAAGAGTTATGAAGTGAATATTTTTTAGAAAATATTTTAAGAATATATTCTTTGAATAGTCTTCGTGCTGTTTTTTTCAAAGATGAACTAACGTTTGGTTTATTTATGCTACGCAGTTTGCGCTCTATTGTTACGATAGAGAAAGAGAATCACGGTTTCACTTTGCAGAAAGAGTAAATCGATTTTGACGTTTTGTTCATTCTTCTTTCAAACTGAAGCGTTTTAAATACTAATTTAAAGGAACTTGTTAATTTTCAATTTCTTAGTCCTTTCAGTTTTTTCCTTTGGTCAAATAACCTGTTTATTGACGAAGGGTGAGTGGGCAATTCTCTTGTGTGTGACAAGAGAGAGAGAGAGAGAGAGAGAGAGAGACGGGGAGAGGGAGAGAGAGAGAGAAAGAGAGAACGATCCGATCTTTATTCTCGTCCCAAGTAAGGAGTTTGGGAGCGAGTAACATTGTTCTCGATTCAGTTTTTTACTCTCGTCCCAAGTCTCTGTATGGGGAGAAAGGATGAAACGTTTTTAGTTTTTATTCTCGTCCCAAGGCACTTACGGTGAGAGATTGAAAACGTAGTCTTTGGTGAACTAGTGTTTAGTCTCCTCCCCAGTCACTGATCCTTTTTAACTTTATATATTTCCGTTTTATTCGATATACAGTATATGTATATGATTTTTGATTTTTGCATGTGTGTTTCATTTTGTACTAATGTGCTTACATTATACGACTCATTTCGTAATTATAACCTTTTGATGTAAGGGAGAATTGCGTGCTTCAGGTAGATATCAGTTTTATTCATGCCTAATGTGAACTTATTGAAAAATACGATATCAGTGAAGTGAGTGCTAGAAAACATGTGCTGTGTTGCGGAGGGTTCGTTTGTTCGGGCTTGTCACTTGCCTAGTCTGAGACCTCTTTCAGGCTCCCCTGCACCAGGGAGAAGGAATGTCGTAGGACCTAAGGGAGTGAGGAGTGTAAACCAACGAACAGACGTTCCCTCAAAGGTATCAGACGTTGCTCGGCAAGCACGTCCTTGCCATAAGACAGGAGAGACGAAGTTTCTCCTCGTCATCCGAAGACTTTTCGCAAAAGAAGCCTTGGCGCAAGGTTTCTAGACCCTTTAAGCGAAAGTCAGTCCCTTCAGGACAGGTCCAGCATCCTGGCTGTAGCCATGGGGACAGCTCTGACCCTTTGCAGTCGTCGGAAGACTGTTCGCCTATTAAACGCAAGCATAACACGGGGTCCGAGGGTCGCGGTAAAGGCAATGTTTTGCCAACACAGACGTTACCGTCGTCTCGGCCCGTTCCGACTCCCGTTGATCCTAAATGGGTTGTCCTGCAGGACATGCAGACTAAGCTTGCCTCCCTTATGGAGAAGTTTGACGTTGAGCAGGTTCACGATGAACCTTCGCTTTCGAGTCGCCGTTACGCTAAACGAGACTCTGGCCGTCAGCCGCCCAAATGAGCATTTACTCGTCCGTTTGACGTTAGTGCTGACGTTTCTTGTACTTTGAAACGTGATGTCAGGAGTTTTTCACGTCAGTCACGTGACATGGATCCTCCCTCGCTGCAGTCTCGTGTTGACTTTCAGCCGCTGCCGCAGTCTCGTGTTGACGTTCAGGACGTTTGCCAACCAGCTCAGTTGCCTCGACTTGACGTTGAGCGTCAATCACCGCAGTCGAAGGTTGTTTTGACTGCTCAGTCTAGGCAGTCAATGCAGTTCCGACGTGACGTCGAGCGTCCATCAACTCCTGTTGTTGTTGTTGGACAGTCACAAGGTTTTCAGTCCTTTCAGCAGCGACCTGACGTCGCTTCCTCTACTGCTACTGCTGCTCCTTTACTTGTTGACATTGCCTGTCAAGCATTGCCGTCGCGGCAGGTCTCTCCTTTTCATGAGACTAGACAATTGTCGGACGAGGTTCCTTCAGATGAGGAAGTTGCTGATCCTCCTCCTACTGATATTCCTTTGGGGACTTTGTCAGACGGAGAGGAGCCTAAAGCTGCTCAGACCTCTATGGACTTTAAAAAAATCATACTGATTTTTAAGGATCTTTTTCCGGTCCATTTTGTAACTGCTGCTCCTCGTTCACCTTCGTCAGAGTTTACGCTAGGCCTAGCTACTTCGAAGCCGTCGTTTTCTAAGCTAGTGCTCTCTCGCTCTTCTAAGAGAGCTTTACGTTTTCTAGGCGACTGGTTGATCACCAGGAGGAGTTTGGGGGAGACAGCCTTTGCTTTCCCTCCTTTTAAACTGGCTTCTAGAGCGAGTGTCTGGTATGACACGGGAGAAGTTCTCGGCTTGGGAGTTCCTGCCTCTGCCCAGGGAGACTTCTCAAGCCTCATAGACTCTCCCCGTCGCCTGGCCATGAGACGCTCCAAGATTTTATGGTCGGCTTCAGAGCTAGACCATCTCCTGTTAGGAGTTTTTTTCGAGCGTTTGAAGTTTTTATTTGTTGGTTGGTCCCTGGGAGCCTTAAGTCAGAAGGTCTCTCCAGCTGTCAATGTTTTGCTTTACGATTATGTCATGCATGAACAGGGCTATCAGGGATGGCTCCAATGACCTGACAGCCACGTTCACTGCAGGAACAAAGCTATCAGGGATGGCTCCAATGATCTGGCAGCCACGTTCACTGCAGGAGTACTTGAGATGTAAGTGCGCTCAATGTGTTCATTGTCAAGACAAACTTCACGATGAAGACTACCAAATCTGTCTTGGCAGCAGTAAGGGAAGGCGACTGGATGGTCTCTCTCGACCTTCAGGATGCATACTTCCACATCCCGATTCATCCAAACTTTCAACAACATCTGAGGTTTGTGGACGGGAAAGTAATGTACCAATGTCGAGCACTGTACTTCGGCCTCATTCCTGCTCCTCTTGTTTTTACAAGGCCCTTGCAAAATGTAGCAAGCTTTCTACCTTTTTTGAGGATTCAGAGCCTCCTTTTTATTTTGACGACTGGCTAATCAGGGCGTCGTCATTATATCACTGTCTGGAGAGCCTCTAATGGATATTAGATCTAACCAAGGAGCTAGGTCTCATAGTGAACGTAGAGAAGTCGTAACTTACAGTACCCCATCCCAGACTATTCTTTATTTGGGAATGGAGATACAGTGTCTGATTTTTCGGGCCTTTTCGTCTCCCACAAGAATGGAACAAGCTCTGTTAAAAGTCCTTCACTTGCAAGAAGAAAACAGTTGCTCTGTAAGAGTTTGAACTAGTCTCGTGGGAACTCTTTCATCGCTGGAGTAGTTTATCTCTCTGAGGAGACTCAACCTATGCCCTCTCCAATTTCACCTAAACCATTGGAACAAGGAGAAGGGCTTAGAGAGTATCTCTTTCCCAATCTCCAACCCAGTCTAGACATGTCTGACTTGGTGGGACAGCAACATCAGACTTCGAGAAGGTCTTTCTCTTGCGATCAAGAACCCAAACCATGTGTTATATTCAGATGCTTCGGTTTTGGGTTAGGGAGCTCCACTGGACAGTCTGGAATGCTCGGGTCTTTGATCCACGGATCAGAAGGAACTCCATTTAAGGCAAGTAACATCTCTCTTTTGGCGAGATTTGTGCAAGGAAAAATGAATGTCTTGGCGGACTACCTCAGCAGAAGAGGACAAGTCATCTATATGGAGTGGACGTTGCATAAGACTGTGTGCGAGAAGCTATGGATGACATGGGGTCAACCCACCATAGATCTTTTTGCGACTTCTCTGACAAAGAGGCTCTCGACTTACTGCTTTCCAGTTCCAGATCCAGAGGCAGCCCACATAGACGCTTTCCTGCTGGACTGGTCTCACCTGGACGTTTATGCCTTTCCACCTTTCAAGATCCTAAACAAGGTGCTGCAGAAGTTCACCTCTCACGAAGGGACCAGGTTGACATTGGTTGCTCCACTCTGGCCCATGAGAGAGTGGTTCACAGAGGTACTTCTATGGCTGGTAGATGTTCCAAGAAGTCTGCCGTTACGGATGGATCTCTTGCGACAGCCTCACGTAAAGAGATTTTATCAAAGCCTCCCCACGCTTCGTCTAACTGCCTTCAGTCTATCGAAAGACTCTCTTGAGCTCGAGGGTTTTCGAAGGAGGCAGCTAGAGCGATCGCGAGGGCTAGAAGATCCTCTACCATCAGGATCTATCAGTCGAAATGGGAGGTATTTAGAGACTGGTGCAAGTCCTCCTCTATTTCCTCTTCCAGTACCTCTGTAGCCCAAATTGCGGACTTTCTCCTGCATCTGAGAAATGTTCGCTCCCTCTCTGCTCCCACTATTAAAGGCTACAGGAGCATGTTGGCGTCTGTTTTCAGACATAGAGGCTTGGATCTGTCAAATAACAAGGATCTCCAAGATCTCCTTAAGTCCTTTGAGACCTCTAAGGAGCGTCGTATGTCAACTCCCGCTTGTAACTTAGACGTGGTCCTAAGGTTCCTAATGTCAGACAGGTTTGAGCCATTGCATTCAGCCTACCTGAAGGATCTCACCCTCAAGACGCTTTTTTTGGTGTGCTTGGCTTCGGCTAAAAGGGTCAGTGAGATCCATGCTTTTAGTAAGAACATCGGCTTCTCTACAAATAAAGCTACATGTTCGCTTCAACTAGGTTTTTTGGCCAAGAACGAACTGCCTTCTCGTCCTTGGCCTAAATCTTTTGAAATACCTAGTCTGTCAGAAATCGTAGGTAACGAAGTTGAAAGAGTACTGTGCCCCGTTAGAGCTCTTAAGTTTTACTTAGCTCGAACTAAACCATTACGAGGTGGTTCTGAGGCCTTATGGTGCTCCGTTAAGAAGCCCTCATTGCCCATGTCTAAAAATGCGTTATCGTACTTTATTAGACTTTTAATCCGGGAGGCACATTCTCATTTAAATGAGAAAGATCGTTGTTTGCTTAAGGTCAAGACGCACGAAGTGAGAGCGATAGCGACTTCGGTGCCTTTAAGCAAAACAGGTCTCTTCGAAGTATTATGGACGCGACCTTTTGGAGGAGCAAGTCGGTGTTCGCTTCATTTTACTTAAAAGACGTCCAGACTCTTTATGAGGACTGCTACACCCTGGGTCCATTCGTTGCAGCGAGTGCAGTAGTGGGTGAGGGTTCTACCACTACATTCCCTTAATCCCAATATCCTTTTAATCTTCTCTTGAAATGTTTTTAATCTTGTCTTGGGTTGTACGGAAGACTAGGAAGTCTTTCTCATCCTTTTTGATTTGGCGGGTGGTCAAATGTTTCTTGAGAGCGCCCAGATTAAGGGTATTGATGAGGTCCTGTTATAGGGGTGTTCGCCCTGGATATAACAGCTCCTGGGAGTCTTTCAGCATCCTGAGAGGATGGCTGGGCTTCGTGAGGAAAGCGGACTAATGAGGCAGAGTAATAATCAGAGTCTGCTTCCTTACCAGGTACCTATACTTAAGTCTGTTTTTTGAATAATTGTCAAAAACTCTAGAGCATATACGCCTTTATTGTATTAATACTGGTCTCTACCCACCACCATGGGTGTGAATCAGCTATTATATATTCACCGGCTAAGTTTAATATTTAAAAATGATATTTTGATTATAAAATAAATTTTTGAATATACTTACCCGGTGAATATATAAATTAAAGGCCCTCCCTTCCTCCCCGATAGAGACCTAGGGGACTGAGAAGAACTAGAGATGTTTACAAGTATATGCGGTATCTGGCCGATAGTCGGCGCTGGTGGGCACACCCGCAACCTTCACGGCGATCGCTCGCGAGTTTTTGGAATCTGTCGAGCCGTCGGAGACGTCAGCTATTATATATTCACCGGGTAAGTATATTCAAAAATTTATTTTATAATCAAAATATCATTTTAAAGAATGAAATTAATATCAATATATCATAAATTGAGGTGATCAATTCGTCGTCATGTAGGTGAAAGCCAGGTTAGCCAACTGTAGATTTGTAAGTCAATGCAATGATGACACTTTATTTACACTGTATACCCTATAAATAAATATCTTTATCATGTATGCATTCCAAATCAGCTGATTTAGGCAAACTACCGAAGGGTATTTTTTATTTCTTAAAAGAATCTAATATTACTTGAACTATCTTTTTTTAATTTAGCATACTAATTTAAATATTTTATTTGAAATACTTCTCTCTCATTTCATTTACTGCCGAGTTTAATTGCACATAAAGATTTACCAGTTTCATCCTTGTTGCCAATGCACAATAATTTATAGGTTTTTAGCTCTGTGGTACTTGATTATGAAGATTAGGAAATTATAATTTTTCTTACTTTTTGAATTTCATATTTTTCTTCTCAAATTTCATAGTCTTGTATTATATTTGGCTGTAACAAAACTATTTTGTGTGTTTTTCAGACACTTTGCCATGTCCTTTAATGAATTAAGCCATTTACATTTAAATGCACAGTTTGCACATTTATAAGTTCCCACCCACTTTTCTTTTACTTTTTTCCGCTTCAGCTACTGCTTGTTATTTTTATATTTTGCGGCATATTTCCTCGAGCCTCTTTTCTCCATAGCAAATAAGGACAATTGTTTAACTGTATATCGTACGATGTTTGAAATACAAACAGAAAACCTGCTATCTGATTCAAAGATTCATAACAAAACAGCAGATTTTTGTTAGGTAGTGACTCTGGCCGTACATTATGCGTTTTATCTTAAGAATTAAAACGGTACTGTTGATAATTCTATCGTTCTCCTCTACTTTTTCAATTTATGGAACTAAGGATAAAGAAATGGAGTAAAAGAGGTTAGTCTATTGTAATTTGGTTTCTCAAAGAAGGAACTCGCATGATACAAGAGATATATGATATAATCATATTTTATGGATAAAAATTTTAGGGTCGTACTATTCAAAGATTTGCTGTTACATTTAAAACAACTCAAGTTTGATCCCTTTCATAAGATGAGCACATTTCTCTTAGTAGTACACACGATGTAAATAAACTTCATTACGGGAATTTGTCCCATTAATAGTATTTGATTTTTACCATTACTTTGCACAATAGTATACAATGTTATTTACAGATTGGTAATGCTTCATTTCATGTTTGTCTTGTACTTTTGATCATTATGCTGTAATTGGCAATTTACTCTCAATTTCTCACTATGCCAATTACTAACACTACATTTCATATTTTTTTAATACGGTACTGCCACATTTGACAAGCTTTTTTCTTCTGTATTTAGGTATTTTTAACGCAATATTTCGCATTTGAATCACGTTGTGTGACGATTTTTCACGATTATGAAACTTGGTGTCAAATTTCAGGTTTTCATGTGTGAAATTTGCGAATACCAAACGCGTATATGTATAACGAGAGTTGAGTGTAGGTCCTAAATCCTTCATTTTTTTCATAATACATGTATACTGATACCCCTTCTTATGTTAGTTCTGACTTTATGTCTGTAATTCTTAGATAATTGAATACAAAAATAGAATCTGTGTTACTCAGTTTTGCTCGACCTTACGTGTCTTTTCATCAACCATTACGATGAAAAATGACAAAGCCAAAAAATTGTAAAGAATTTTATTTATTAAATTTAGTCAATCATTTTGAAAACAGTTGTGTATTCTCCATAGTATAAACAAGAAATATTATAACCACCTCATATGTATGAAGGAAAACATAACATGTTTCAGTTCTTCTTGAAGGCATACAATGCAGGTTCTAGCTTTTCATGTTATCAAATATTACATAGTCATATACTTAACTTTTTTAGTTTTAGGAATTTAGAGCCTCCTTTAGTTTAGGAATTTAGAGCCTCCTTTAGTAATTTTTACTTGTAATATCTTTATACAGTAGTATGGGTATTAGTTTATGTAACTCCAGTGCCAAATGGTTATCAGGCCTTGCTGATGAAGTTTTTTTTTCTTTTTCTTTTTTTTTTTTTACTATTATCATAATTATCCATACATGACTATCACTGCTCCAGTAATATACAATTTGCTTGGCAGTTTAGTGTAGTACAGCATATTAAAAGGCTTATATTTTATGAGGGAGAGGGATAAGGAAATTGATAATGCCAACATAAGATTTCATTGTACTGTACTATAGTATTATTACTGTTTAGTACATTCAATGCTTTATTGTATTTAACATTTAAAGAAAATTTCGATTTTTTAAGTGAATATTGACGTATAGGAAAAAAACCTTCGTTTATATACCCTATTATACTTAAAATTCTGTAACTGGGGAGGGGGTTTGTTTCTACAAGAATCCAAACAGCGACAGCTCAAATACTCCAGTTGAAATCATTAACAAGGTATAAACAACTGCAGGTAGTTACCCTGCCAGTGGTGGGGAGGCAACCACCTCCCCTGTAGCTCACTGTAACCCCAATTGTATTTCAGTCATCAAGAGAGTACACTTGTTCCTCTCTGCTGGAAACTGGCAGTTTTTGCTTTGGAAATTTTCTCTTTCTAGCTTTGCATATGTGTTTGTGACTACTCATCGTGCGTATTTGTCCGCAGTTTAAGAACTCTTGATAACACTTGTGTGTTGATGGTCCTTTACATCCTACCTGGCAATCACTGGGGCGGGATGTCATCTTTCAAAGGGAAGCAGTTCTAGGCGTGTCAAGATTCCTTCTCCTTAGGGGTCCTTAAGACTGCATGCAACCTCTTCCCCTTTCTTCTTTTCGATCAGCTTCCTCCGGAGGCCAGTAAGGAAATAGGAATTACATTAGTCTTTCATGAACCTCAAGGTTGGGAGTTCTTTTTGTTTCTCTTGTGATGCAAGAGATGCTTCCTACCGAGGAAAGTTTGTACTTTTGTTTTGATGATGTGATGTGGCAAATTGAAGAGAGGATCCCAAAACACCGGTCATCCAACCTGGAGAGTTCCTCTGGGACTTTGAGGTTCCTCTGCATAGTTTCATGAGAGAGTTCAGTGTCTATCGGAGTTAGTGGACATGTCCTGGAGGATACGGGATCTCATCGATGATGCCCTTCTTAGAGGACTAAGGTGTCAATGACTTTGAAGACCTCTACACAAGGACCTTCTCAGCTGCAGCTCCAGGCTTCGTCCTTCGGGAGGTCCTTCTAAAGAGCTCTTCTGCTCTTTGGAGCATGCTCTCAAGGTTGCTTGTCTTACATGTTTGATCTTTCATCTTCTGAGGAAGAACTTTGACGACCCCTGGCATCCTTCATCCAAGAAGGTTGGCGAGCAACTTAAAGGAAATTTTTCAGCTACATAACAGTCATCATCTCTTGGTGTGTCCTCTCCATACCCATATTCGTAGGAAGAGGATCACTGTCACCTTTACCATCCTTCATTCTGAATTGCAGAACTTTATGGAATTTCTAGAATCTAAAAATACATTGAGGAGATTCTTACTAGGCTGCCCTTCAGAAGGCCCTCATCAGGACCTTTGCTCATCGAAGCATGCTCACAAAGTTGCTTGTCAACCTTGTCCTGATCCTTCCTCAGGATGGAAGATCACTGGCACCTCTGGTATCCTGCTTCATGGAACTTCTAGATCTGCCATGAAGACGAGGATCTTCTCTTAAGGCTTCATCCGTGCCAGAGCACTCTTCCTCCTCGGAGTGTGCTTACATGGTTGCTTGTCAACCTTGTCTTGAACTTTCCTCTTCGGAGGAGGATTAGTGATGCACAAGGTGTCCTTTATGAAACTTCTAGCAACAGTATATGACTTCATGTCATCCTTCAGAAGAGGTCCCCCTCCAGAACTCTCGCTCTTTGAAGCTTGATCACAAAGTTCCTTGTTAGCCGTGTCTTAATCCTTCCTCTTTGTAGGAGGATCACATAATGCCTCTGGTGTCCTTTTCTTCGACTTTTGTGGTACTTCCTGTACTTCGTAGTCACAGAGTGGTTTGTCTTCCTCCAAGAATCATCAGAGAGGGAATTGTCCTTGCTGGTACCTTCCCAAGGGAGGCGTCCCTCAGCCTTCTTTTCGTCCTGTTCCTTCTGCTGCCCGAGGTGTCTTTTAAGTCCCCACCATAGTCGCCGTTGGAGGGAGAGCCTCTACACCCAGCACTGTCGCCTCTCTTTCCCCACTTGGTTGTGTTCCCTGGTCATGGTTCTCCTGATTGAGCTCTTAATCATACTCCTGGTCACTCTTAATCGTACTCCCTGGTTGCGTTCTTGATCACACTCCTGGTCATGCTGTTGGTCACACTTTTAAACTTGTTCCTCTTAGTTCTCTACCAAAAATGACCTTCCTCAGCAGCTACATTTTGCAGATGTGCATGGTGCCAAATGTGATCCTGCTTTCACTCGATGTGTAATTATCTAGACACGCTACTTCTGGATGTGCTTTCTTCTTTTCCTGCACTAGGGGTGCATCTCTACAGATATGCCTCTTGTGCGCATATCTTCTACAGTAGGTGCTCCTCGCGAGATGCACAGCAATTAGCATTGCATCATTGCCTAATTCTCTTCTCTTCCTAGTATTGCATCGTCGCCTAATTCTCTCCTCTTATTAGTGTAGTTTGCTTACCGAGAAAGATGTTAGGGGGCACACTTCACAGATGTGACAATGGCCAGTGACAACTAGCGGCTTTAGAACTTCTTTGCCTTGTTTTTGTTTTCTTCCTCTGAGGGTACCAGGAGTGCCAGAAGAACCCTCCTTGGATTAGGAGAGACAACAGAACCTCCTCAGCCTATGGTCGATTTGAGAACAGTTCACTTAGATCCCAAATCTGGATACTAGTTCTAGAGGGAAAGTTTTCAACCCTTCTCATCTCAATTGTATCTTACAGCATGTGATGGATGCCATCTGAGGCTTGATCTCCTGCCACGGAAGAAGGATCCTGAGGCACATGACAGTCGGTGTAGTGTTCTTATAGGAACTTTTTAAGTTCCTCTGCACAGTTTTGAGGAAAAAATGTTTCACCAAATCCTTCTGGTAGGGGATACATTAAGGTATGAGGTTCAAGAATCATGTTCTTTGCTTCAAGTAGTCATTCCGTACAAGAGAGGTCTACAGGCACTACTGTTCAGGACAAAAGGCTTTGCTCTGATCCCTTTCCTACCCGGAGAAATTCCCTAGATTATTTGGAATCTCCCAGAGTCCGCTTCTTTCAAAGGATGTCAGCACTTCGGCCTTTAGGGATTTTCATTGTAGGCTGCTTCCTTTTCATTCGCTTTCTTGTAAGAGGAATTGCTCTAGTTACATGTACAGTGATTTGTCTCTTCTAAGATCATTCCTCACCGCCAAAAAGGACTTCGCTCAAAGGGAAGGAAGACTATCTTAAACAATCCTGTTCTGTTCGCCCTATTCTCAGGAGACTCGGGGTACGATAATTGTCTCTGGCATCAAGGTTAGGCTCTCATCCCATTACCCCCGGCAGATATCTTGAGCATAGGCGGATCATAGCAAGGTTAGGCTAAGTTAGTGAAGATAAGTAACACTGGCTGTGATTAGTCCTGTGATGGGTGACTGCTGGTGACCAGTTATAGTTGGCATCAATTCTTATCATCAGTCACCTTCATATCCAACACAGTAGATCACTTGGATTGCATTAGATTACATCTTTAAACGGTCACCCACTCAGTTCTGGTTAAGCAGAACCCCAGACTCCTGAAAATTCTCAACGCCAAACTGGAAGCTAGGTGTGGATTCAGTGTCCCTCCAGTCTCTAAGCTATTGGAATCTAGTTGAGTTTCATGATAGTCTGGTCTTCGTTAGGTGTAGTTGACAAACTGCTTCTCTTTTTGAGATACGAGACACAAAAGAACAACTATCGCTTTCTTCGCAAAGTGCCCCAGCTTTCAGGAACCTTGCTTTCCATAGACTCTTATTTCTCTTAAGGGTAACAATCCGGAAAAAAAGCGGGGTAACAGTTCACCAGTGGCACCTCCGTTGGTGGGTTGCTAATATCTCGGTTGAAGATAACAGAGCCGGACCGTGTAGCTGTATTCTCTAAACTCTGTCATTTCCTTTCTCATCCTCAAGCCTTAGAAGAGTTCTGCGTTGGAGCTTAGCCGCTTCGCTAGTCATCCCAGGAAATTCAAACTGTGGTGAAGAAGTTATTGCTTCAAGCTCCTCATTCCCAGCTTCTTCTATCAGTCAAGTTTGATTGTCAAAAGTTTGAACTTTTCTGATTGAGCTCTTCCTAATTGTGCTAGTTTCCAAGCTGAAGGGGACAGCCATGAGCGACCAAGGCATTAGAGGACGGTACCTCAGCAGGGAAGTTCCAAGTTCTGTAGCATCACACCTTCACAGATACATGTGGTTTTGTCAGTGCAGACAGGACACGTTCTTATGAGCTTGTTCTCGGCTGGAAAGACACAGTTAACTGGGCCCAACGCCCTTCCTTCCAGATGCATAACTCAGCTGCTGTAACTTCTTCGCGATTGTGTAAGCACAGAGCAGCTCTTACTTCCTTATCACTCGCCCATCTATGATGCCTCGACTATTTGGAAGTCCAAGCCGGGCATGACGCCGTTAGTCTCCAGGTGAATTTATATAGCCAGAAGTGTTCCAAGTCTCTCTGGTCACCAGCTGCTTTTCATTTGAACATATGCCAGAATCAGTCAGGGGTTCAAGTGCTCCATTGATCACCTTTGAAAGGCCCATGTCTCTCATCTTTTGTCTTCACCCTGCCTTTGAGATAACACTAGACAAGCCTAGACTCCCTGTAGGTCTGATCAGGACGCTCAAAGCTCTCGCAACGCTGGGCAAAGATGCATTTTCCTCCTTTGGCTCAGACATGTACTCCGAGAGGCTGGGATCTTTTCACTATCACATGGGCCTGGCGTATGTTCAGGTAATGCGGATAGGTAAATTCTTTAGCTGCTAGAGGAAGATTCCTCAGTCTCCTCGTAGCAAACAAGATGATTCTTACATGAAGCAAATTGGAGTTCTAACACCGCTTAATTTTTCCACAAATATAGTCCAAGCCAGTGATGACCCTGTAGTCTAAGACATCAGTAGAGATGTCTCTTGGGATGCAATCCAAATGAGATGACAGTGAGCTACATGGGAGGCAGTTGCCTTTTCACTGCTGGTTGTTAGTACACCTCATTAGAACTTATACCTGCTGTGTTTCAGCCGTTGTTGTACTCTGTCTCCTGTAAGTAAAAAATTGTGGTTTATATGTTTAGGGAAAATACAGATTACTTTTAAAATCTGTCATTTTACATAATATATATTTTTAACATTACTGCCTCATTCATACTGTAATTGATAGCTATCAGGTCAACTCTATAGATGGCTTATCAATTTTCCCAGACAGTACCACTTAATTCTACCATGCACACAAGATGATGTTTGTTTACATATAGCACATGAGATTGCTAAGCCCTGCTTCCATGTACCTGTTTAATTATAGTGTGTTTTTTTTTCCATAGCCCGAAATGTTCGTTCTTGAATATATATGTAAATTTTTTTTTCAGGTAATATCTAAGCTTCAACAGTATTTAGCGCCTTGTTGTCCACCTCAAATGGATGATGCTGCAATCAACTCCCTTTTTTCATCGCTGTTTGGCAAAGGAATACCTCATGACAGGAATGGGGCTATATGATTTATACTGTGTACTGTACTAAATCTTCAAATATAGTTTTACTTACAATAAATATTTTATTTTGAGGCTCCAAACTGTGGCCATCCCTTGATTTTATAATTCCATTATATCAGTTAAAATTTAATGAGCAAATTTGGAAACAATTTGTATTTTTCCTAACTATAAAAAACCTTGAACTCTTTACAGTAGATATTAGTTTGGGGAATGCTGAAAACAAGCCAAAATCAAAAATTTTAAGTAATTTTTATTTTTCCTAACATACTTACCGAGAATTACTTTCTTTTGGAGTCACTTGGTGATCTCTCTTTCTCGACCAAGATTTTTGGCGCCGTTATCCCCCACTCCGTTCTCCATACAGGCCTACCCCCGCCGCCAAAGAATGCGCCCCGAGGGCAGGATTAGGGCGGGTCACTGCTTCTCTGGGCCATTCTCCTCATTAAGTTCGTCGTATAGCCCAACTTGGCAATGGAAGGATGGCACTCGGGGACGGAAGGGAGGGCCATTACCCGAAAGTAATTCTCGGTAAGTATGTTAGGAAAAATAAAAATTACTTAAAATTTTTTGTTCCAACACGAAACTTACCTCAAATTACTTTCTTTTGGAGACTTATACTTTAGGAGGCGGGAGTGCTATTCTGACACTTGACTCGGCACGTAGGGCCTAGAGGGCTATGGAATGCGGGGGCCTATCAGAGTACGGGAGTGAGGGTAACTGCGCAACCTTACGCTATTACCTAAGATTTTACCTCTTAAAAAAAAAAAAATAAAAAAATTCTTCTGACGATTTCCTCCGGATGTAGTCGCGAAGAATGTGTTCATCGTTGGGTACAGCCTCTGGCCTTATCGCTACACAGCCCGGAGGGCGGCCATGACTGTCCCAATGGAGAACCCGTCCAAGGATTTCCTTGAATAACCCTTGAGGTAGTGGGCAGTAAAGGTTGACTGGTGCGACCAAGTGCCTGTCTGTAGGATCTGCCTCACCGCCATGTTTCTCTCAAAGGGCAAGGAGGTGCTCAGACCCCTGATGTCATGGGTCCGGGGAGTGCCTGGCACTGCCATTTTATCCTCTTCATAGGTTCTAGAGATGACTCGTCTCAGCCAGCAGGAAATGGTGTTCTCGGAAACTTGCTTCCTATTAACACCTGTGGAAACGAAGAGGTTCCTGATACCTGGTCGGAGTGAGAGAAGTCGAATGACAAACCATGTATCTCTCCCACTCTCTTATCGGACGCCAAGTCCAGCAAGAAGACGGCCTTGAGGGTGAGATCTTTGTTCACGATATCTTTCAAGTGTTCAAAGTGGGAGCGACACATCATCTTCCGGACCTTGCCTAAGTCCCACTGGGGCACCTTCCCGCCTGAGGGGGGGTAAGACTGCTCGATGCTTTTGACAAGCATCGCTATGTGTCTCGAGGCCCCCAGGACGATGCCCTTCAGGAGGAAGACTTGGCCTAAGGCAGCCCGAACCCCTTTTTATAGCTGGGATTGACATCTCCGTTTTGTCCTTGAGAAACACCAGAAAATCTGCCATGTCTGGGACAGAGGTCTTAAGAGGTCTAATGTGCCTCTCAGCGCACCACTTCGCGACGGAGGTCCATTTTGTCTGGAAGACCGCGGTTGGCGACTTCTTAGGAATAGAGACATTCTCTTAGCCGTGGAGGAAGAATATCCTTCTTTCTTCAGGAGCCGCTCTTAGTCTTCAGTCGTGAAGACGTAGGGAGAGAGGCCTGTCGTGGAGCTTGAGAAAGTGAGGCTGGTGCAGAAGGTCTGACCTGACGGACAGAGGCCACGGCGGTTGACTCGATAGGTCTTTTAGATCCGCGAACCACTCTCTCTCTCCAGCCACCAGGGCGCTACCAAAGTCATCTGTAGGTTTCGAGCCGTCTTTACTCTGCTGAGCACTTGTCTTATCAGCGTGAAAAGGGGGAAAAGGCATACATATCCAGATTGTCTCACTTGTGCTGAAAAGTGTCTTCTAAGGAAGCTTTCGGGTCTGGTACAGGGGAGCAATAGACTGGGAGTTGGGCGTTGAGGTTGATGCAAAGCGGTCAACCACCGGGGAACCCCAGCGTTGAATGATGAGCTTGGTTATTCCTGGGAGAAGGGACCATTCTGTCCCTACTATGTGGCCCATTCTGCTGAGGCCTTCGGCCAGAACGTTTTACTTCCCGGGAATGAACCTTGCTAACATCACCCCTTGATTTTCCTCCACTCAATTTAGATTCTCTATGGTGAGGTCGCACAACTCCTTCGATTACAATTACCCTGCTTCTTTATGTATGCCACTACCGTGGCGTTGTCGCTCATCCACGCCACGGTGTTCCCCTTTAGCAGACTTGCGAAGTGTAGGCACGCCTTCTGGACTGCTTCCAACTCCAGGACATGGTGTGGAGTTGCCTCTCCCCTTCCAACCAGGTCTCTCGTGCCGTTTCGTCGAGGGGAAGGGCTCCCCATCTCTGGTTGGAGGCGTCTGTGAACAGTAGTAACTCGGGAGGGCCGGTCCCGAAGGACGTCCCCTTGAGTGAGTTCGACTGGCAATGCCACCATTCTAGCGAGGGTCTCGTGTCTGGAATGACTGGGATTAGCACCTGCTGCGAACCCGTCTGTCACCAGAGGTTCCTGAGATTCCATTGGACGGATCTGAGCCTTACCCTCCCTTGGGGAACTAGGTTCTCCAGTGAGACCAGGTGACCTATCAGCCTCTGCCCGTCTTCCGCCCTCCTGGGGTGTTCCGACAGGAACGGCTGACTAATGAGCCTGAGGTTTCTTATCTTATTCTCCGAAGGGAAAAATTCTCCCCGAAAAATGTCTAGTTATTCCCCAGTAGTTCATTCCGGTTGATTCAGTTCCCAGATCCTTGCAAAACTGGAGGAGACTTCTCCCTTGTCCCTTCCAAGAGGACCTTTGAGGCGGGAAGAAGCCACCAGGCGTCTAGGTATCTGATATGGCGTATGCCTCGTTCGTGCGCCCCCACTGCGACAGCCGTGGAGACTCTCGTGAACACTTGGGGTGCTGTTGACAGACCAAAGAAAAAGGGGTCCTGAATTGCAGGATCTGGGAACCCTATTTCACCCGGAGGAACTTCCGACCCGAGGTGTGGACCGGAATCTGGAAGTATGCGTCCTTGGGGTCGATGGTCATCCTACAATCTTTCTCCTTCAAGGACAGCAGGACTGAATTCTGCGTGTCCATTTTAAAGTCCGTCTTCTTGACGAACCTGTTGAGAGCTGACAGATCTATAACCGGTCTCCACCCCCCGGTCGCTTTTTCCACCAGGAATAGGCGACTGTAGACACCTGGCCCTGGGAGAAGAACTTCTTCCATGGTACCCTTCTCTAGCATGGACGACACCTCCTCTTGAAGGGCGGTCCTCTTTAACGGGACTTTGGGATCTAGCCATTCTATCCGGTTGGCCGGAAAAAGCGTGGGTGGTTCCGTTAGGAATGGAAGTCCGTAGCCCTTCTTTAGTAAGGACACTGTCCAAGGTTCCGCTCCTTGAGCCCTCTATGCTTGCCAATGACGTCTGAGTCATCCTCCAACCCGAGGGTTGGGTGGGGATAGGGGGCCTCCCACTCTTATCTTCTTCTAGAGGGGCGGCCTGATCTGTCTCCCCTAGAGGCGGGGTAACCCGACCTGAAGGAGCTAGAGGGCGCTGGAGCTCCCCTGCGGAGGGGCTGAGGCGTTGCGGACCAGGAGGAAGAGGGGGGCTTCTCTCCTCGTAGTGCTGGTAGATGCTTGGGGTGTCGCGGCACCATCCGAGACAGACCTCTTATAGGGCGGTCTCCTAGGAGTCGTAGGTCTGGGGACGTTAGTCTCCTTCTATTTCAAGACCTTCTCCATTATGGTTTCTAGTTCCTTCCGAGGAAACAGAGACTCTCCCCACAAGGGAAAGCTGCGAATGGCTCGCGTCTCCCTGTCTGGTGCCTTCCAAGACACCTTCGCCAGAACAGTGTCTCGCTTCCAGAACCCCCAGTTAGCTGTTAGTGTGAGAGACTGATATGTCAATAACCTAAGGGTTGAAGGCCTTGCTGGACAGGGTCCTCGGGGTCAAAGGAGGCTTGTACACCTCCCAAAGAGTAAGCCCACCAGTCCAGCCAAGAGGGGACGTTTACTAAGTCCCTCGACATTTTCTCCATCATGGAGGCTCCTGCTGGCGAGAACCAGCCTGGGGCTTAAGAGGCTCTACTGTCTGAAACGCCTTGACTAAGGATGTCCTGCTGATCCCCCCTTAAAGGTTGGGGGACCCCGGCAGTGCTGGCCACTACCTTGCCGACATAATCCTGCTCTAGGACTAGATCTCGGGTTAGAGGAAGTGCTAGGGACGTCTTAGGTTGTAAGGAGTCTGCATGATCCTCAAAAAGGCTTGACTTCCAGGAAACTACATCCGTAGTTGCAGGTTCCAGTACTTGTGGTGTCTTCTGCAAAGGCTAACCACTCTCCTATAGACGGAGTCCTCCGTCAGGGAGCGCTCCTCTCCGTCAGCCGAGGACCCGACTTGGGGCCGGGGAGCTGGGTTACCGGGCACGCCGACTGGACGTCTAGCTCTTTGGGGCCAGGGGCGCCGGCCTGCCGAGGTACTGGATTTCATCTGCGGGGACGTCCGCACCAGGGGCCTGGGTTAGCGCAAGCAACGCTGGTTCAGCGGGGACTCTCGTCGGCCCAAGGCTCTGGGTGCAGAGGGTGCAGTTCCCGTGGGCTGACCCGACAGTGGGAACCGTTCCTTCTGACCCGAAGGCCGCACCAGCCGGGCTGGTTCGGCCAGGCCGCCCGACCAGAAGCGCGTTTCCCCCGCTGGGCGGGGTTAACCGGAGGCTTCGGGGACTTACGCTTACCTGTAGAGTCCTTCCTACCGCTTGATCTCGAGGCGCCGGGTCACCGGGCACTCCCCGGGCGCTTCGGTTCTGGAATACCAGGCACTCCCTTGCGGTGGTTCCGGTTTTCCACGGCGGGGAGCTCCGCACCAGGTTCGGGGTCAGAACCGGCAACGCCGTACCGTCGAGGACTACTGTTCGTGTATTCTCTCCGGGGGACGCGGACGCGGATCCTCATGGGCTGACCTGACGGAGGGAATCGTTCCTTTTAAGTCCGAGAGCCAAACCAGCTGTGCTGATTCGGCCAGGCTGCCCATAAAGAAGCCCGGTTACACCTGCGGGCGGGCTGGGGGACGCGGATCCCCGTGGGCTGACCCGACGGAGGGAACCGTTCCTTTTAAGTCCGAGGGCCGAACCAGATGTGCTGATTCGGCCAGGCTGCCCGTAAAGAAGCTCGGTTACACCCGTTGGCGGGGTGAACCAGAAGCTTCGCGGTCTTACGCCTGCCTGAAGAGGCCTTCTCGCATTTCTCCTTGCGAGGGTTATATCTGCGTCTGGAGGATGGCCTTCGTGGTGTGAGAGTGAGGTGTTGAACACCTCACGACCAAGAACTTAATGAGGAGAATGGCCCAGAGAAGCAGTGACCTGCCCTAATCCTGCCCTCGGGGCGCATTCTTTGGCGGCGGGGGTAGGCCTGTATGGAGAACGGAGTGGGGGATAACGGCGCCAAAAATCTTGGTCGAGAAAGAGAGATCACCAAGTGACTCCAAAAAGAAAGTAATTCGAGGTAAGTTTAGTGTTGGAACAAACACATTTTAACAAGGTATAACTACTCACTGCTAGTTAGAGGGGATAGATTATCCAACACCCCTCACATTTGAAAAAATCAATACGGGCATTATTTTTAAGTGAAATAAATACCAATTTGCGGCCCAAAATAATTACATAAGGAAATTCAGATGAACAAAATAAACGTGAAATATAATATCAACTAACGAGTTTTCTTCCATTTTTATATGAAGACGGAGTTACTTTCTAAACTCTACTTCAAAAAGGATTTTAGAGTAGCAAAGGGTAGGTAGTATCGCTTAGCAGTTACTTTACTGAACCTTGAATAGTTAAAATTTCAAAAAGAAGGACAAAAATAGAAAGAACCGTGCCTAAACCCATAGCAATAAATGCTCCTTGTAAGTTATCAAGAGTTAAAGCTTGAAGGTTAATCTTTTCTCCAGAAAAATCACTAGCGACCACTTGTCCAGTTGAACGCTGAAACTTATCAACTACAGATCGGTGCCAATATTCAACCAGTCCTGAATGGGTCATGCGCTCCAAGTATCTGTAAAATTCAAATTAAATTAGATTATTACTAATACTAGCTAAGCTACAACCCTAGTTGGAAAAACAGGATGCTATATGCCTTATAAAGGGTCAAACAAGGAAAACAGCCTAATGAAGAAAGGAAATGAATAAGTTATTTATGAAAAATAATGTGACAAATTTCAATGATAATCTGTATTTTTTTTAACTATACAAACCTGAGTTCTCTAATTATAGGAAAAGGATAACAGTGAAGCTGGAGTACGGCAGTTAAAACTTTTAACAAGGAGTAAACAACCAGCAGGTAGTTACCCTGCCGCAAGTGGAAGGCAACCACCTCCCCTGTAGCTCACTATAACCTCAATTGTATTGTAGCCAGGACTTACGTTGGGGGTTAGGGATGGCGGGCAAGTTTGAGTAAAGAACCCAGGTTTATATAGTTAGGAAAAATAAAAATTACTTTTAAAATCTGTCATTTGTTCCTACACGAATAAAAATCATTGTTCTTTACTTATACGAAACGCATCCTTAGGTGGGAAGAAGTCCCCATTCCAGCTGGTTGGAAACTTTACAAGGGAACTTGAGACTAGCTTTGTGATGCTACAAGAGTCAGGGTTCCTTACACCATGTGAACCGCAAAAAAGAATGCAGGAACCCCGGTCTGTGATTCGTAGGGTTGTTTTTGAGTTAAAAACCTGTGTTGTAGCCTTTCAAAGAGAATGGTGCAGTTGCTAAATTGTGTTGTATGCCTGGTACGTCACACTTTCATTCGCAAACAGTGTGAGGAAAAGACTCCTATGTACTTTAGTATAGAATAGCAGCAAGCTGAATGGGGTATACCTGCATCAAGATAAAGTCCAGATGGCATGGTTTTGAAGCTGTAACCCAAAAGAGGAGTACTGTAGATCAAAAGGAAAAGAAAGGGCCAGTCAGACTATCCTTTCCTCCCAGACTCACATCACCCTTTCTTTTATCTGATGCTACTGGTCCTGTGAAAGGAGCCAGGGTAGCATCACCCTTTCTTTTGTCTGATGCTACTGGTCCTGTGAAAGGAGCCAGGGTAGCATCACCCTTTCTTTTGTCTGATGCTACTGGTCCTGTGAAAGGAGCCAGGGTAGCATCACCCTTTCTTTTGTCTGATGCTACTGGTCCTGTGAAAGGAGCCAGGGTAGCATCACCCTTTCTTTTGTCTGATGCTACTGGTCCTGTGAAAGGAGCCAGGGTAGCATCACCCTTTCTTTTATCTGATGCTACTGGTCCTGTGAAAGGAGCCAGGGTAGCTATTCCACTTGCTGTGCAGCACAAAAGGTCTCGATGAAGAATCCCAAAGGAATAGCATTGATATGTCACTTGACATTTCTCTGACCACAAAACCTGCTACATTGATTCTAGAAGGGTGGCAAGTGCCTATTCTGTGAGCTTGAGGGTTCTTGTTCAGAGTTCCTTCCGAGGAAGGAAACGAAGCTCTGGAGGCAAGTGGTGAATCAGCCCAATGATTAGTACTTCTTGTCTGTCTTCAGTCAGGCCATAAAGAACCAGGATCTGATTGTTGATAGATCCTAGTTTCTGATGCTTGATATTTGATGAGCAGGAAGACGAGATTTGTCCCTATCTCCCAAAAGCGGGCAATTAAGCAGAGAAGCCCTCAGTCGACGACTTCTCCTGGAAGAGCCAATGGTAGTGCCCCATGAAAACCGTTCTGCACAACTTCAAGTGCATTCTCTTACTCCATAGCTTTCACCACTGCCACCAAGGATAGAGCAACTGACAATTTCAGAAGAAAAATTTAGAACGCCATTGGAACCAAAGCAAGGATGGTTTGAAGATCTTCAAAGGGTAGGTGGTATCTATCCCGAAAGGAATTCTACCACCCACCCCTGACAATCGGCCTTTCTGGACTTCTTTGATGATTTATTCTTCTTTTTCTTATTAGTTGCAGGTTCTAAAGAATCTAATGAAGGTACAACAGAGAAGGGCAAGAAACACTGAAAGAAAGAGGAGTGTGTATACTTCTTCTTGCCAGCCTTCTCCGACGTCAAATCTTGGAAACCAATAACACCACTCCCACAGAGAAAAAGGCTGCATAGGATCTCTTCAAAAGCAGTAGAGACAACACCAGCAGGTGACACTCTCTCAGCACCTCCACAGGTGAAGCAGGAGTCAGCAAAACACCACAGGGGCAGTCTCAAAAGTCATGGCAATGGCAAATATCTTCTGCTGATGGAGCACCAGCTAATTCCCAAGAAATGTCAACTTCTTTAGGTTCAGGTTGTCATTGTCATCATACAACCACATGTAGTGGGGGGATGACTGCAAACAATCATGCCCCAACAAGTTACATGAATGATTAGATTAATGGCCTCGTTGCACATAAACCAGCCACACATTCTTGCTTTTCCAAGAAACAACTGTACTGTATACCCCTTTATTTATCATCTAATTTATTGAAGTTTAGTCGGACACAATTGCCAATTGCGTGTCTACCCACTTAATCCAGAAAAAGAAAGCAAAGATATGACAAATTTGAAATAAATTTGTATTTTCCTTAGCGATACAAGACTATCTATTTAGAGGGATTATACTTTCGACAAAGCTGGAAGACTAGCCATAAGATTGCGAGATGTAACTACCCTACTGCTATTTAGTGGGAGAGGGGAGGTAACCAACTACACCGCTCACCACAAACACACCTGTATTGTTTTGTCACTTTTTATTGCATGCATCGAGGTTAGGTGAAGATCTGCTGCTTGGTGTCCTGGGTCATAGGGGGCACCCTTCGGGGGATCGAAGGACACGAACCATGCTCTGCGGAGGAGGTCTCCCTTCAGACTGAGGGAAGGTAGGCTCGAGGAGGAGTGGTGGCCTTCCATTGCCAAGACCGAGGGGAGCTTTTCCTCCCAAGGATAAACAAGAAACTCTGCTATTGCTGGAATAGTGGTATAGATGGGAGATATACCCCTTCCACAACACCAACTACAGAAGACAGTCCACTTAGCTTGGTCAACTGAAACCTTAGATCTACACGGGTATCCAGACATCTAAGCAACTTGTTGTGGAAAGGCCTCTCTGAGAGAGGAGGTGCTGGATAGTCTCCAGGTGTGAAGTAGCAGCAAAGCTACGGCTTTGTGAAAGATGTTCTCATGTGGCTGTTACGAGTAGATCGTGTCATGGAGAGTTTTCTTGGGACTTGCGTCCGCAGTTGGAGGTACAGGAACCATCCTGCAGATGCCAGGTGGAGCTAAGAGGTCGTTGCCTCGTTAAGCCCCCTTGTCCTCAATCAGCGCGGCGAGAAAATGGCTAAAAATTGCCCTTGTTAACCTGCCATTGCTAAAGGCATCCTGCCAAAGAACCTGGGGATCTGGGCCCGGTGAACAATAGAGCAGAAGTCCATTGTTCAGGGACATCGCGAAGAGATCCACTGTTGGAAAGCCTGTAAAGTCAGACTTTGTAGGCCACTGGATGATACAAAGATCGCTCGGAGACCACTGTCTGAGTAGCTCTGCTCAGAAGGCTGTGAGCACATTCCTGATTGTCCAAAATCAATCAAGCTGTGCTCTGCCCATTTAGCATACCATGCTAGAAGAAAGAGGTGCTTTGAAAAAAATAGGTACCTCCCTGTTTGTTCTACGTGAGCTACTTCCTTGGTATTGTTGTTCACCAATACCCCCGAGTGACCAGTCAGGGACTGTTTCATCTGCTGTAGGACTAGTAAGGCTGCCCTCATCTCTTGGAGATTTAAAAGACAGTACCATTCGGACTCTGACAGGAGCCTGGGGGCCAAGTGGTACAGTATGAGTCACCCCCTTTCTTTGATGCATCTAAAGGGAGTGTCAAAACCGGGGAAGGGACGAGGAGGTCGACTCCTCGACGGAGATACTAGTTTGTCAACCATCTTCTCAGGTAGGTCTCCTGTCTGGGTCCTGTAGAGACCAGAGAAAAGGGAGATCTCTCGTGCTGAATCACCTGGAATCTGGCTGCCCCTGAAGAGGTTGAATTCGAAGGAGTCCAATGTGGGCTTGACGAACCAGAGTGAATTGGTGACCTACGAGTTATAACCACTGCTGGCTAAAGGTGCGTCTCATAGAAGAAAAACTACCACAATCTTCCGCCTTGGACCCCGTCGTTCTGCGGAAAAGTTCTGCAAGCTGATAACGAACGGAGAAAGAGAATCCATATGAGGAAGACTCCCCCAGCGGAGGAAGCCGGGTCGTGACCTCGGAGAAGCGGGGGTGGCAACCAGCCCCTAGGTTGTCCGACGTCAAAGAGGAAGAGGTTTCTCTTCCCTCATGAACACCGCACTACTCTTACACCAACACATACTATAATGATACAAAAATGTTTCTATAAATATATACCATAAAAACATTACATGAATGTTTAAATATATAAAATGGAACCTCTACATACGATCTTAATTCGTTCCAGAAACTGTTTCGTATGTTAAAACAATCGTATGTTGGAGCAAATATTCCCATAAGAATACACTGTAATTTGTATAATTCGTTCCACAGCCCAAAAACCTATAACTCCTCAATAAATTACTACATATAATTACACATAACAATAACATAATTGCATAATATGAAAGAAAGATGTACAAAAGATAATTATAAAGAAATAATAAATAAAAAATTTGTCTATATTGTGACTTTACCTTAGAGACAGGCCAACGCAGGTGTAGGAATTGCTACGCAGGAGAAGACGGACGATCTGCAAGATGGTAGAGATGGTGACTTTAAAAAAGTCCTCTCTCTATTTGTTTCTCTCTAAACAAAGCATTAACATGTTCTTTAAATAAACACACTCACTCACTCACTCACTCACTCACTCACTCACTCACTCACTCACTCACTCACTCTCTCTCTCTCTCTCTCTCTCTCTCTCTCTCTCTCTCTCTCTCTCTCTTCTCTTCTCTTTTTCTCTTTTTCTCTCTCTCCTTCTTCACTGTTAGTGTTAGAGACATCTATTAATTTTTTTTGAGAGAGAGATTAAACAAAAATTTGTTGTGTACATATGATTTTTAATAGTGTCAACGAGTTGAAAGATAATTAAATGTAACTAAAATAGCAATATCAGCAAATCTGAATTCCTTTATTAACTAAAACACACACACAGGTGTAGGAATTCCTACGCAGGAGTTGACATGATTGGCGAGGAGGTAGAGATGGTGACTGCAATAACGTACCGTAACTTACACTACGGAAACTTTAATCTAACTTAGCTTATTTATTTTTTTTTTATATTTCCTATTTTTTACATTTTTTTTTTCTTTTTGATTTGTAATTTTCATCACTTTTAGTGATGAGTTATGGTACGTTATCGCAGTCACCATCGCTACCTCCTCCCCGACCGTCTGTCTCCTACTGCGTAGCAATTCCTACACCTATGTATGTGCGTTTGTATCAATATTTGTTTTAAAAAGGTTAAAGGTGTCTGGTTTCAGTTCCAGTTCCATCAGAATAGATCCTCACCAGAACGTCAGCCGGGCAAGCCCAACCCCCCACTGTGGTGCCCTACCACAGCAGTAGCCTCCCCAGTAAACAGCTTAAACTCACGGCCCTGGGCGGGGATCGATCTCTTGCCACGCGAATGTGAGGCAAACACGTTACCACTGTACTAGACAGGAGTTTTACAGTAGTTAATAAAGGAATTCAGATTCGCTGATATTACTTTCTTAGTTACATTTGTTTTTCAACTCGTTAACACTGTTAAAATCACATGTACAGTACTCTAAACACATTTTTGTTTACACTCTCTCTCTCTCTCTCGGAAAAAAACTAATAATAGACGTCTCTAACACTAACAGCGAAGAAGAACAAGAGAGAGAGAGAGAGAAAGATTTTATTTAAAGAGAATGTTAATGCTATGTTTAGAGAGAAACTGAAATAGAGAGAGGACTTTTTTTTAAAAGCGCTTGTTAATGCTATCTTAGTTTTCTTTGCTTCACTTTTTTCTTTCTGTTCATCACGCTGGCCCTTCTCACAAATGATCGTTGCCAACAATTGCTTTGTCCTTTATCCCTATCAACAAAAGGCGTTCCACCTCTTCCAGGGTATTGCTACGATGTCTTGAAATAATGGTGATCCCCTTCAATGGTTTGACTGCTTTAATGGCTGCCTTCTGCTTGATGATCGTCGAGATCGTAGACCTATTCTGGCCATATTGTTTAGCCATATCACTCACATGCACACTGCTCTCATGTTTTTCTATAATTTCTTGCTTCAATTCTAATGAAAGAATTGCCTTCTTCCTTTTCTCACCACTACCTGTATTGAAACTTAGCTTCTTATAGGTAAAATCAAAAAGGAAATGTGAGAAAAGGAAGAAAATAAGCACTGTTAATAACAGACCGAACAGAGGCCAAACACACGATACAAACAAGAACAGAGAACAGAGCACTCGACGATCAATGGCGTCCCTCCCACGTGCTGTCATCTACCGGCGTAAACAAGATCTACATCGGATGTTGGAGCATGACTTCAAGCGTCGAGACAAATATGTGATGGAATTTTACTTCGGATGTTGGAACAATCGTATGTAGAGGTTCCACTGTATATAAATGCAAGTAAAACATAGAAACGTCACATGCCAGTAAAATAAAGTAGGGTGGAGAGAGAGAGAGAGAGAGAGAGAGAGAGAGAGAGAGAGAGAGAGAGAGAGAGAGAGAGAGAGAGAGAGAGAGAGAGAGAGAGAGAGACGAACCTCTACTCTCACCAAGCCAAAACTAAAGAGTGACAAGCCAACACAGGTTCGTGTGTGAGCGGGGTAGCCAGCTACCCCTCTTAACCCCCCCTAGTAACTACCGATATGGTAGTTATGCCTCGCTAAAAATCTTATGGTTAGTCTTCCAGCTTCACCTAAAGTATAATCCCTATAAATAGCAAGGGTTTGTATTTAGTGTCGGAATAATAAAAAAATGTCAAAAGTGCTAATCCTTCCTGACTGAAAGGAGGGCGGGGCTTTTGCGCCACTTGCTGGAAGTAATAACTACATCATCAAATTTTAACCATGTTCATTGAAGCCATTCTACTATTAAAAGGGCGATGATTTGTATTCGTGTAGAAACAAATACTGTAGTGTAGAATAAAGGGAAATACCTGCACATAACTATTGTTGAGTTGAAAGGCAAAGGAGGATATTGACAACTGAACATTAGTTTTGTTCCCATAGTGAATACATCTCGAGTAGAAGGAAGGTAGTACTGTACTATATTTGCACCCCACACAGTGCCCTGTACAGTAGGCATTAAAAGAATGCCTGATCAGTATTCCTTTGACCTTTGGGCGTACCTCATTTTTTGGTCTACAGTGAACCCTCGCTACTTCGCGGTTCGACCATCGCGGATTTTTTTCATAACCCATGTATATACATATATCGGGGATTTTCCGGAAATATCGAAAATACCGCGATGTGACCGATGGTACGAGATTGGAGAAAGTAAGGAAAATTGAATCATGATTGATTTTCAATATAAATGAAACTTTGAGGAGCAACAAAGATATCATTTTTTAGAGAGATAGAGAGAGGTAAGGAATGGGAGGTAGTGAAAAGTAGCCCACAGAGAGAGAGAGAGAGAGAGAGAGAGATAGAGGGGGTTTAAATGTAATAAACAAAAAAATTTGATAGGTTATAACACATTGGTGCTTATGTAATATCAACTGTATACTGTAGATGGTTTGAATAAGTTAAGAAATGGTATAAACGATACTTTGTTAGTGTATTCGTACACACTCAAGAGCGGCAGCTAGATGACAGCTGATCTAATCACAGCCAAAAGTAAAACAAAAAGAAGTTAACAATACTCAATTTTTAAAATACACCCAAAATTTAAAAACAAAAGTACACGCTTTCTTAATGTGCAATTAACTATTTAAAGAGTGGCAATTTTCTAGAATAAAATGATATTTCCCAAAAAATAGTGGTTTGCTGATGAAATCGGATGCCGTATTTTTAGCTATGATTGAAATGGATGTAGACTCGGCCTAATTTTTTCGTTTCGTATTTAATTGACACTAAGAAAACTAATTTTAGTTTCTTCATCTAAATGTAAGTATTGTATAACACGAAGAGAGAGAGAGAGAGAGAGAGAGAGAGAGAGAGAGAGAGAGAGAGAGAGAGAGAGAGAGAGAGAGAGAGTGAATCAGCTGTTGTAATCAAATGGCGTGTTTTTGTTTCGTGAGAATTTCATCGCCACGACAATAACAACAACATACTGTACTGAACTTTACAGTATTATACAGACTACTGTAATATGATAAGGTAAAATATTTGTAATCTATTTTATATGAAATGGGGCAATTTTTTTTTGTTTAAAATTTACATTTACGGATGTAAAACAACTCTCTCTCTCTCTCTCTCTCTCTCTCTCTCGTAGATTGTTTTCCTGCTTTGCTACGTATGTATGATTTTATATAGATACGGTAAATAATATTTGTAATAACATTTTATAAAAGCTTTTACTGTAATATCATTATTTATCACTTTCATCATGCGCGTTAAATTCCTTAGTTTGTTTACTGAGCGTACTTTATGACGCCGTCGTTTCAGGCGGCGTCATAAAGAAAAACATTTCATTTGGAAGTCCTAAGATAAATTAAGTAAAACATTAGTAATAACCAAATCAACATACTGTAGTGAATAATCAATATAATCGATGCAAAAACTAACCTATAAACAGATGTGTAAATGCGTTTGTTTCTTCATTTTAATCAGAGATAAATGTAAACAAAACATTGGTTGCCATTTTTTATCGTGCTTTTTGGCGTGTTTAGGAAACGCATGATATAAAGTCGCCTTTAATATTTGTGCCTGTTTTAGTTTAGGGTACGTTAGTACATGCATTAAGTGTTCTGTACATTAAAGGGTAGTTTGTTAATAGTACTACGTACAAGGGAAGGTTTTAAAAGTCTGAATATACATGTTAAATAAATAGGTAAATATGGTGTCACTACTTCGCGGATTTTCACCTATCGCGGCCGGGTCTGGAACCTATCTACCGCGATAAACGAGGGTTCACTGTACGTTACTTTCTTTCTCACATCCTTTCTCCCCTCTTGCTGTCCAACCTATTTTCAAAGTCGACTGTGGTAGGTTGCAGGTCCTTCCCCCCAAAAGCTATACCTCATTGATTAGCATTCCTGGCCCCAGCACCAGGCCTTACGTCCCAAAATTCATATATCCATTAATTCCTCTAGAAGAGATCTACATTGCAAGTTCAGATGATGCGAATGACATTTGGTGCCCTGGGTCACTGGCTGAGTTATAAAATGAGCAATTCCTCTTAGTGATTTTCAGTTGCCTTACTTGGTCACTCCATCATCATCTCCTCCTACGCCTATTGACGCAAAGAGCCTCGGTTAGATTTCACCAGTCGTCTCTATCTTGGGCTTTTAATTCAATACTTCTCCATTCATCATCCTACTTTGCACTTCACAGTCCTTAGCCATGTAGGCCTGGGTCTTCCAACTCTTCTAGTGCCATGTGGAGCCCAGCTGAATATTTGGTGCACTAATCTCTCTTGGGGAGTGCGAAAAGCATGCTCAAATCATCTCCAACTACCTCTCATCATGATCTCATCCACATATGGCACTTTAGTCATCTCTTATAGTTTCATTTCTAATTCTGTCCTCCCATTTAATTCCGAATATCCTTCTGAGGGCTTTGATCTCAAATCTACAAAAATTTGTTGGAGATTGTGTCATTGTCCTACCATGACTCATGTCTTACTAAACTGATTTATAGTCTGATTTTTATATGTAATTTCTGCCAATTTTACTTCCAAATTTTTACTTAATCTAGCCATTGTTTGATTTGCTTTTTTCAATCTTTCACTAATCTCTAATTCTAAAGA
>NC_090735.1:128651958-128671958 GCF_036898095.1 Palaemon carinicauda | reverse complement strand
TAGTCATGATCGCTAAGCCCTATGGGTGATAACACATTAACAAAGGTATCATTAATATGAAATGCAAGAATATATTGGCCATCATCCTCAGTCACTGAGGGCTACAGAAAAGGAGGAAGGGGGGGGGGGGGGAATTGTGCATCATACGATACAGCTTACGCTTCTTGCTAAAAAGCACGAGGATGGGGACCGATCCCTCTTGGTCATTTCTTATGACAAGCATATTTCTCCCACTGGGAAGACGGACACTCCCTACAAAATTCACAAGAGGATACTACCACTAGAGTGTTGTGGGGTCTTTTGACTGGCCAGAGAGTACTACATTGGATCCTTCTCTCTAGCTGCGGTTCATTTTTCCTCTGCCTACAAACACACCGAATACTCTAGCCTATTCTTTACACATTCTCCTCTGTCCTCATACATGTGACAACACTGAGATTACCAGACAATTCTTCTTCACCCAAGGGGTTACTGCACTGTAATTGTTCAGTGGCCACTTTCCTCTTGGTAAGGGTAGAAGAGACTCTTTAGCGCAGGTAAGCAGCTCTTCTAGGAGAAGGACACTCCAAAATCAAACCATTGTTCTCTAGTCTTGGGTAGTGCCATAGCCTCTGTTGCAATTTAATATAATTTACTAAATTACAACGCAATAGACTAATAATATACTGTACTGTATCGCATATATACAAAATAAACTCCTTGGTCTGCCAACCACACACTTTACCTTAACTGAGAGGAACTCACCATTTTTGCCTAACATATGGCTCTTCTGCTCTTGTATGCTTTACAAACAATGCGATATTTTAAGGGTATAGAACGGTCTAACTTAATCCACACATAGAGATTGAGAAGCATACTTATCTTATTGCTGGAGCTTTTTCAAGAAGTGTCCCCTGAAGTAGACGTGTTTCGCAGACATTACAGGTGGACCATCAATATATATACGGTATTTAAAAACACAACACTCACAATAAAGACGTTTCCGAGTTGTATACTGAGCAGCTGCTTATACTAGAATGATTTAGTTTTACTGAACGATTGCTGAAAGTCACCTATTGTATAAAGACTCTACTGTCCTTCGAACTGCTTATCGTAAAACTTAATTCTTAATTGTTTATCTATTTACCCTATTTAACTATTTTAGAAAGTTTTACTATTTTGGGTAAATAAATTAATACTGTAGTATATTCTTTCATTTTTTAATTTATGTATGTTGCTAAGGCAAATTATTTACTTTTTTCATTATGGCTCCCGCAATCATGAGGAGAGTTTGTTCACGGAATATTTTAACTGGAACGAGCAATAATTTGATCACTGGTCCGAGTCTAATGCCAATAGGGAGTTATTCATTACTAACCCCGTGGTTATAATAACATAAATCCTGACATCTGTACCACGGTCTTCCCCTGTCCTGGGTTAGAGTTCTCTTGCTTGAGGGTACACTATGCTATCTTATTTCTCTTTCTCTTGTTTTAGAAAAGTTTTTATAGTTTTTATAGATGTTTATTTTAAGGTTGAGAACGGGTGTAAGAAATGAGTTAGCAGCTAGAGTGGATATGAATGTTTTGAGGTGGTTTGGCCATGTTGAAAGAATGGAAAATGGCTGTCTGCTAAAGGAGGTGATGAATGCAAGAGTTGATGGGAGAAGTAGAAGAGGAAGGCCAAGGTTTGGGTGGATGGATGGAGTGAAGGAAGCTCTGGGTGATAGGAGGATAGATGTGAGAGAGGCATGAGAGCGTGCTAGAAATAGGAATGAATGGTGAGCGATTAACACAGTTCCGGTAGGCCCTGCTGCTTCCTCCGGTGCCTTGGATGACTACGGAAGTAACAGCAGTAAGGGATTCAGCATTATGAAGCTTCATCTGTGGTGGATAATGTGGGAGGGTGGGCTGTGCCACCCTAGTAGTACCAACCGAACTCGGTTGAGTCCCTTGTCAGGCTGGGAGGAACATAGAGGAGACGTCGCCTTTTTTGTTCATTTGTTTGATGTCGGCTACCCCCCAAAATTAGGGGAAGTGCCTTGGTATATGTATGTATGTATGTATTTTAATGTTGTTGTTACTCTTAAGATATCTTATTTTTCCTTGTTTCCAATCATCATTGGGCCATTTTCCCTGTTAGAGTCCCAGGGCTTATAGCATCCTGCTTTTCCAACAAGGGTGTAGCTTAGCAATTATAATAATAATAATAATACAGTAATAATAATAATAATAATAATAAAAATAAACTATCATATCCCCTTGACAATGACAACCAAACTCTTTTCCTTCTCTAATGATCTTATTACGGAAGCCACTGCCATCCTCATTAAGACTGTCTTCTAAGATTTCACCGCTTACCAAAGCAGTTCGGGCAAAGGGGATGAGGATCAACATCAACCCAACTTATGGTGATTCCCTAAGACCGACTACCATGGCCAAGGCAAGTTTACATAACATTAGCAACACCACTCATAGTAAAATAAAAGTGCAAAAAGGGGCACAGCAAGGGAAACCCAGTATGGAGTAAGTCATGATCGCAAAGCGGAAAGTAGGAAGATCTGCTTTTAGATACGACCAGGGGAGAAGTGGGGCTTGTCTCGCAGCAGTTCGTTGCTCGCAACGCTGTCCAGCAGTGGAGTTGCCTAGTAACCTATTATATAGATACCAGTTAGGCCCCTTTTCTTTATTTCTGGTTGTAGTCAGTAAATTGACTCAGGAGTAAACCCATATAAATGACTCAGAAGTTTGCATTTACATCAGAACAAATAGAAATTACCATATATATCAGGGAAATCTATCAAAGCTCTTCTTTATGTACGGATATGGTAGCCATGTGTGTGTTTGCAAGAAAGAAAATTAAGCAAATGAATAAAAAAATGAGTCATTGCTAATCATAATATAAATTTCAATAACCCCACCTTGAGGGTAATGCTGTAAGAATCTGTAAAATAAGGAATGGTGAAGTCAGCAGCCTGGTAACGATCAAGAACCACAGCGAAGCCATTGATGATGAAGTCCTTCTCCTCACGAACCACCTGGCCAAGCATACCCACCCATGTACCATTGATCAATTCTCCCCAATATCCATCTGGTGGAATCTCTTGTAGACTGAAGGTGAAGTTGACACGCTCAGCGATCTCCCGTAACATGGTGATGCCTATACCATCAACTTCCTTATCTGCATCATCCATATCATGAAATGTAGAATATTTTAAGTTCTTTGATAATGATGATTTGAAAATTAACAATGACTGCATTGTTTGATACTGCAAATACCTAAAAATATTTAATGTACGACAAACATATCTTGTAGGTCCTGTAAAATACATGGTTTCCTTGAGTGATAGGACCAGGAAAACAACCCTGGATCCCTTTCATCTGTCTTTTAACAATCAATATACATATGTGCATTATTGGACTGCACTTCTAGATTACTTAGTTTGTGGTGGTTTCTATCTTTAATATTGATTTAGCTATTGTTTGTTAATCTATCCGGTACAATTCTACTATAATTAATCATTAAGATCTATAATAAATTAAGACAGTACTCAGTTCAAAAGCCATGACACGAACAAACAATATGACATTACCTCTATCAATTGCAGTTTACCTAGGTTATTGTTATACACATGAATTGTGCCAATCTTATTCCTTTAATTGTATGAAAAATTTAGATTTGCATGTTAGTTATGTTTTGATGCAAAGATACCAAGAATTATGAAAACACTTATGGAACCTCTCAGTTGGATGTGAATGGTGGAGCTATTGGTATGGCAATGCTCATATTTTATAAACACTACTTTGGGCAAAATGTTAAGGATTTACAAGTAATAGTTCACATAGCAAGTGAAATGAGCGGTTATATATAGAAATATGTTATTTTTATAATAAAATAAATTTTTGAATATACTTACCCGGTGATTATATAAGCTGCAACTCTGTTGCTCGACAGAAAACTCTACGTTAAAAATCCGCCAGCGATCGCTATACAGGTAGGGGGTGTACATCAACAGCGCCATCTGTCGGGCAGGTACTCAGTACTCAATGTAAACACAGAACTCAATTTTCTCCTCGGTCCACTGGGTCTCTATTGGGGAGGAAGGGAGGGTCCTTTAATATATAATCACCAGGTAAGTATATTCAAAAATTTATTTTATTATAAAAATAACATTTTTCAATATTAAACTTAGCCGGTGATTATATAAGCTGATTCACACCCAGGGGGGTGGGTAGAGACCAGCAATAATTGTTTATATTATTATGAGCTAAGGATTTTTTATTTCATTTTAGCAGTTATTCAAAATAACAAACATAAAATAAATAAGTACCTGGTAAGGAAGTCGACTTGAACAATTACTCTGCCTTTTTAAGTACGTCTTCCTTACGGAGCCTCGCGATCCTCTTAGGATGCTGAGCGACCCCTAGAGCTGAAGTATCAAGGGTTGCAACCCATACAACAGAACCTCATCAAAACCTCTAATCTAGGCGCTTCTCAAGAAATGACTTTGACCACCCGCCAAATCAAGTAGGATGCGAAAGGCTTCTTAGCCTTCTGGACAACCCAAAAACAATAATAAAACATTTCAAGAGAAAGATTAAAAAGGTTATGGAATTAGGGAATTGTAGTGGTTGAGCCCTCACCCACTACTGCACTCGTTGCTACGAATGGTCCCAGAGTGTAGCAGTTCTCGTAAAGAGACTGGACATTCTTAAGATAAAAAAACGCGAACACTGACTTGCTTTTCCAATAGGTTGCGTCGATTATACTTTGCAGAGATCTATTTTGTTTAAAGGCCACGGAAGTTGCGACAGCTCTAACTTCGTGTGTCCTTACCTTCAGCAAAGCTTGGTCTTCCTCATTCAGATGGGAATGAGCTTCTCGTATTAACAGTCTGATAAAATAGGATAAAGCATTCTTTGACATAGGCAAAGATGGTTTCTTAACTGAACACCATAAAGCTTTAGACGGGCCTCGTAAAGGTTTAGTTCGTTTTAAATAGAACTTAAGAGCTCTTACAGGGCATAAGACTATTTCTAGTTCATTTCCAACCATACGATAAGTTTGGAATATCGAACGATATTGGCCAAGGCCGAGAAGGCAGCTCGTTTTGGCTAGAAAACCAAGTTGTAGAACATGTAGCCGTTTTGGATGAGAATCCGATGTTCTTGCTGAAGGCATGAATCTCACTGACTCTTTTAGCTGTGGCTAAGCATACCAGGAAAAGAGTCTTTAAGGTGAGATCTTTCAGGGAGGCTGATTGTAGCGGTTCAAACCTGTCTGACATAAGGAATCTTAGTACCACGTCTAAATTCCAACCAGGTGTAACCAAACGACGCTCCTTCGTGGTCTCAAAAGACTTAAGGAGGTCCTGTAGATCTTTACTGTTGGAAAGATCTAAGCCTCTGTGACGGAAGACTGATGCCAACATGCTTCTGTAACCCTTGATAGAGGGAGCTGAAAGAGATCGTTCTTTCCTCAGATATAAGAGGAAGTCAGCTATTTGAGTTACAGAGGTACTGGTCGAGGATACGGATACTGACTTGCACCAGTTTCGGAAGATTTCCCACTTCGATTGGTAGACTCTAAGGGTGGATGTTCTCCTTGCTCTAGCAATCGCTCTGGCTGCCTCCTTCGAAAAGCCTCTAGCTCTCGAGAGTCTTTCGATAGTCTGAAGGCAGTCAGACGAAGAGCGTGGAGGCCTTGGTGTACCTTCTTTACGTGTGGCTGACGTAGAAGGTCCACCCTTAGGGGAAGTGTTCTGGGAACGTCTACTAGCCATCGAAGTACCTCTGTGAACCATTCTCTCGCGGGCCAGAGGGAAGCAACTAGCATCAACCTTGTCCCTTCGTGAGAGGCGAACTACTGCAGTACCTTGTTGACAATCTTGAACGGAGGGAATGCATATAGATCTAGATGTGACCAATCTAGGAGAAAGGCATCTATATGAACTGCTGCTGGGTCCGGGATTGGTGAGCAAAATATTGGGAGCCTCTTGGTCATCGAGGTTGCGAAGAGATCTATGGTTGGCTGGCCCCAGGTGGCCCAAAGTCTCTTGCATACATCCTTGTGGAGGGTCCATTCTGTTGGAATTATTTGTCCCTTCCGACTGAGACAATCTGCCATGACATTCAAGTTGCCTTGGATGAACCTCGTTACTAGTGAAATGTCTAGACCTTTTGACCAGGTGAGGAGGTCCCTTGCGATCTCGTACAACGTCAGAGAGTAGGTCCCTCCTTGCTTGGAGATGTACGCCAAAGCCGTGGTGTTGTCCGAGTTCACCTCCACCACTTTGCCTTGAAGGAGAGACCTGAAGCTTTTCCAGGCCAGACGTACTGCCAGTAGCTCCTTGCAGTTGAAATGCATTGTCCTTTGACTCGAGTTCCATATCCCCGAGCATTCCCGACCGTCTAATGTCGCACCCCAGCCTACGTCCGATGCGTCCGAGAAGAGAACGTGGTTGGGAGTCTGAACAGCCAGGGGAAGACCCTCTCTTAGGTTGATATTGTCCTTTCACCAAGTCAGACAAGACTTTATCTTTTCGGAAACCGGGATCGAGACCGCTTCTAGCGTCTTGTCCTTTTTCCAGTGAAAAGCTAGATGGTATTGAAGAGGACGGAGGTGTAGTCTTCCTAGTGACACAAATTGATCCACGGATGACAGTGTCCCTACCAGACTCATCCACAGCCTGACTGAGCAGCGTTCCTTCTTCAGCATCTTCTGGATGGATAGCAGGGCTGGGGGCTGATCGTCTTGTTGTTCAGCAACGTCCTCATCAGAGGGTTCCTCATCCGAAACTGATGAGGAAACGGCAACGGAGTGGGCAACGTCTGGCTCGCTGAATCCGGTCGCACTGGTGGATGCGTGACGGAGCCGGACGCAATATCATGGAACTGCTGCACAGTCTGTGAACTGTCAACAACCATGAGTGCGCGAGGAAGCACAGCGTCAACCCGAGACTGTCTAGACCGTCTGGGTTGTGCAGTCAACACCCTACCGGGTTGCTGAGGTTGATGCACTGCGTTAAAACAAGTCACCTCTGCTGGTTGTTGAACGTCCTGAACGTCAAAAACCACCTCCGAGCGTCGCTTAATGTCAACGTGCGGCTGGCAACCCACACTGGGTCGCATCGGTGGAGTAACCACCTCAACTGGCAGACGCGAGTAGGTTACCTCAGCGTCAACAGGGCGCACAACCGACTGGTTGGAAGGTTGTTGGCCAGAAGGTTCTTCTCCGCATTTAAGTCCTCTATCAAGGACGCAAGCTTGGACTGCATGTCTTGCAGCAAAGCCCATTTAGGGTCTACGGGAGCAGGTGTGGCAACAGACGGGGTTAGCGACTGAGACGGAACCGTTTACCATCCCTGAAAGCCTTGTTATGCGTGACATAATAGTACAGCAAAACTTCAAAGGCTCGACAACAGCTGTGAAGTTGACCTGTAAACAACTTGGAGCGTCTCCTGGCTAGGCACCAGGGAGAGTCTACCAGAATTGAGAAGTCTATCTGGGCAGAGGCATGAACTCCCAAGCCGAGAACTTCTCTAGTGTCATATCAGACTCTCGCTCTATAAACCAGTTTAAAAGAAGGGAAAGCAAAGGCTGTATCCCCGAAACTCCTCCTGGTGAAAAACCAGTCGCCTAGCCAACGTAACGCTCTCTAGGAGAGCGAGAGAGCACTCACTAGCTTAAAAACAATGGCTTCGAAGTAGCTAGGCCTAGTGTAAGCTCTGACGTTTAGGCGAACGAGGAGCAGCAGTTACAAAAAGATCCGGACGAAGATCCTTAAAAAAATCATCATGATTTAATTAAAGTCCATAGGAGGCTAAGCAGCTTTAGGCTCCTCTCCATCTGACAGAGTCCTCAAGGGAATATCAGTAGGAGGGAGAACAGCAACTTCCTCATCTACAGGAACCTTGTCCGATAAAAGCTGAGTCTCTTACTGGTGCATTAGTAGCGGACCAGAACGCAACGTCATGTAACTGCTTGACAGTCTGTGAACTGTCAACAACTGAACTGTCAACCACAACAGGTGCGTGAGGACGCACAGCGTCCAACTCCGATTGTTAGTGAACGTCTTGAACGTCAACAGGAGCATCAGCCAGTGGCCTAACGTCCAAATGCGGCTGAAAAACCACACGAGACCGCATCGAATGTGGTTCTAAACAACCTGACTGACGTGACTAAGCTACCCCAACGTCAACAGTAAGCACAAAGGAACGTTAGGTTGGCTGAAAGCCAGGATATCGATGAGATAAACGGCTAGACTCAACGGACTAATCGGCAGAATAGTCTTCCATAAGGGAGGCAAGCATACTCTGCATGTTTTGCCATACAACCCCTTAAGGATCAACGGAAATGGTTGTGGTAATAGACGAGGGTAACGTCTGTGACCGCAACACTTTGCCTACAAAAAAAGACTCTCGGAGTCTGTGTTACGCTTTTGTTAGGCGGCGAGCAGTTATCCGATAACTGCATAGGGTCAGAGCTGTCCTAATGGCTGTAACCAGGACGCTGGACCTGTCCTGAAAGGACTGACTTTCGCTTAAGGGCTCCGAAACCTTGTGACAGGTTTCTTATGCGAAAAGCCTACGGATGGCGAGGAGAAACAACGTCTCTCTCGTCTTATGGTAGGGGAGATCTTGGTAAGATACACCCGATACCATAGAGGGAAAACGTCTGTTCGTTGGTCAAGGCCTCTAGAACCCATAAGTCGTTTGACATTACTTCTCCCCTGGGCTTGGGAGCTTGTAAGAGGTCCCGGACTAGGTGAACGACAGGCACGAACAGACGAACCCTCGGACGCAACACTGTAACACTTTGCGCCTCGGACGCAACACTTTAACACTTTGCGCATCTCACTTTATCACTTCGATTTTCTGTTTTGCACTTATTTCTACCTGAAACACGCAATTCTACCCTTCATTAAAAGGTAGTAATTGCGAAATTAGTCGTATAATGCAAGCCCATACCAGCAAAAAACAGAAAACATATTTTAAGATATAAAGAAAAATCAGTGGCTGGGAGAGAGACTAAACACTAGTTCATATAACTACGTTTTCAATCTCTCACCACACATAGCCTGGGGCAAGAATAAAAACCTAAAAACGTTTTATCCTTCCTCCCCGTACAGCGACTAGGGACGTGAGTAACACGAGAACAACGTTACCCGCTTGAACGGAACGTTTTCTCTCCTCTCTCTCCCTCCGTCTCTATCTCTCTCTCTCTTTCTCTCTTGATTTCGCACCTAAGAGAAGAGCCCAATTATATTTCGTCAAAAAAACGTTATTTGACTAAAGGAAAAAACTGAAAGGTTTTTCAAATAAAAAGTTCCTTTAAATTAGAATTTAAAACATTTAAGCTAAGAAAGAATGAACAAAACGTCAGAATCGATTTACTCTTACTGCAAAGTGAAACCGTGATACACTCTCTCTCTCTATCGTAACGATAGAGCGCATGTTGAACGTCCTGAACGTCAACAACTGCGTAGCATAAAAAACTAAACGTTAGTTCATCTTTGAAAACAGTACGAAGACTATCAAAGAAATTCTTTCATAAAAAATTACATTTAAAAAGTTTTAAATCCTTTGTTCTTTAAAAGCTAAAGACGATATAAAGGGCTCAACGTTGATTAACTTCGGTTTCCAAGTTAGGACCGCCTACTCTCAGGAAAGTTCTATATAAACAAAGCATTAAAATTTATTTTTATATGTTTATAAAAAATGGAAAGTTAATCGAAGAGGCCTAATAAAGGCGGAGAGATATAAAATATATAAAGGAAAATCTATAACGTGATATAATTACTAAAAGCCTAAACATACTTCCGTCTAAGGGAAGGGTCGGCCATTTAAAAGTGAAAGAAAGTCCATACTATCTTTGTCACCATAATTAAATCTATCCAAAACGAGTTCAAGTTTTGAGATGAAGATAAAACACCTGCATAGCGAAAGCTCAAAACTAGAATAGTGTACTTCACCAATAGTTGTGAAAACAAATCCAGTTAGCACAGCGAATTAGTAGGTCTTGCCGGTAGCCCGGCAGAGAGAAAATTGAGTTCTGTGTTTACATTGAGTACTGAGTACCTGCCCGACAGATGGCGCTGTTGATGTACACCCCCTACCTGTATAGCGATCGCTGGCGGATTTTTAACGTAGAGTTTTCTGTCGAGCAACAGAGTTGCAGCTTATATAATCACCGGCTAAGTTTAATATTGAAACATTATCTTGTTATATATAGAAATATTATCTTGTTATATATAGAAATATTATCTTGTTATATATAGAAATATTATAGTAACACGAATTACAGTACTGGTATTAATCATATTCAGTCCTGATTAATCATACATCTTCAATCTTCATTACAGTATTCAATGGTATATTTTTGCAATAAATTAGTCATACATCTTCAACCTTCATTACAGTAGTTTATGGTAATTTTTGCAGTATATTAATCATACATCTTCAACCTACATTGCAGTAGTTAATGGTATATTCTTGCAGTAAATTAATCATACATCTTCAACCTTCAATGCAGTAGTTAAAGGTATATTTTTGCAGTAAATTAATCATACATCTTCAATCTTCATTACAGTAGTTAATGGTATATATTTGCAGTAAATTTCAGAAGATAAATATTTGAAGGGAAATATGCTTTTAATTTATATACAGTAATCAATCAATCTATACAGTAATAAGATTATAAACTGCAAATATGAAGACCTCTCATTATAATTTCTTATAAGCAATTATGACAGACACTGATAGGTTTTAATATGTTAGGCTTGAAGAAAAATTCGCAGACAGGCCAATATTTAAAGGACCAAATATCTCCAGTGTATCCCCCCCCCCCCTTTGACACTTACTCACATTTTGCAATATTTACTAACAGCAAACTCAAGTCCACACAATAGCCAGCGTAACTTTTGTTACGGACCCAAAGCCATCAGCTGCTGTAATTTCACATTACCAATATTAGTATTACTAGTTAAGCTATAACCCTAATTGGAAAAGCATGATCCTATTAGCCCTAGGGCTCCAACCGTGGATAATGACCCTGTGAGGAAAGGAATTGGGCAAATAAATAACCAATATAATTAGTAATGAATAAATAAATGGGGTACCTCAGGGAAGTGTACTTGGCCCAACCTTATTCTGCATCTATACTAATGGTCTATCAAAAATACTGCAAAGGCATGGTGTGAAGTTCAAACTATTTGCGGATGATACACAGTTTTACTTCTCCATAAATGATATAGACGACACTACTGAAACTCTAAACCGAATCCTTGACTGTGTTAGAGAATGGATGACAATTAAACAACTAAAATTAATTGAGAACAAAACTGAGTTCAAGGTGGTGGGAAAGAGAAAAAGCATGAGAAGCTTGTATGATATTCAAATATACATAAATAATAACTCAATGCCAATATCTAGTAAAGTTCGTGACCTAGGTGTATTTCTTGACAGCAACTTCTCTCAATGCCCAAATAAATAATATAGTAAAAACTGCTGGTCATCATCTAGGAAATATTACTTTGATAAAGTACCCAGATGAATATTCTGTACAGAAACTTTCGATAAACTGTGTAATTATCAAAATTGACTACTGTAACTCCATCTACTACAATCTACCTAAAGTACAACTTAAGAAATTACAAAATATAAAACAGAGGAGCAAGACAAGACTGATAAAAGGTGTCCCACCTAGAGTAAGGATCACTCCTATACTAACTGATCTACATTGGCTGCCGATTAAAGCGAGAATTGAGTTTAAAATAAGTATATAGTGTAAAATAACCCACCAAGCTATCAGAACCTGTCACCCAAAATTGCTACATCTTGTGCCGCCAATACATCGTCTTGATTAGAGACTAGTTACAGATGATTTCAAACTATTAGAACCTAGATACATGTCTACTGTAGGCTCTAGACCCTTTAAATATACAGCCCCGAGACTATACAATGAGCTCCCACGAGACATCCGAGTAATTGAAGATATTAAGGCTTTCAAGAGGAAACTGAACTCATACTGAGATAGTGCTTCGATAATGATGATCGAACAGTAAGCGAACAATAAGCATTGTGAAATGTTAAATGCTCCTGAATGGACATCATAAAATGACCGTGGAGGTCCAGTATAGAGTAGGGTTCCCCTGTTATACAGGAACAGATAAGCAGCTCGTCAACTAAGAAAAAGTAATTGGAGCATTTGTATATCAACGGACAGGACCTCCTGCATGTGTAGAACACCACCTAACATAACCTACATGTCGTGTCCTATTAGGGTTGAAAACAACTTATGGAACATGACCATCATACATATACACCTTTAAATTCCCTTAAGATTACAATCTATCAAACCTTGCACATTTATCACTTCTTCCTCAACTGGTTTGCGATCTTCTAGTAACTTGTTTCTGATAACGGTGACACGTTGAAGGCGGTAAATAAACTTTTCACTATTTTGTTGTGAATGCCATACCCACCTGTCATTCCACCACCTTCAGATGTAAAAAAAAAAAACTTATTTTCAATCCTATAATCTCCACACACTACAGATAAACTTATCATACCTTCCGACCTTCTTTTATCGTTAATTTTTTCCCATGTTTAGAACGAGCAAAAGAGCCTGTCCACTGTAGCCTTTTTTTATTCTTATATCATATACTCGCCGTCTTCGTCACTAACTCGGTCACTTTCATATAAAGTTAAACTGGTAGGATGGTATCTTGTTCTTCCTTGGATCATGTACTAAGCTTAATTTCGTTGCAGCCGGAACCAGACTCCAGAGTGCAGAGGTAATAATAGTACAGGGAGTGTTCAAAGACTTTTGCCGCAGTGTTGCCAGATCAGTTAGTCTAATAATCCCCAGAACTCATGATGAAAAATACCCAAAACAACCCAAATATCCCCATTTCCGCGAACATATTTTCTTCTGATTCTGTAGGCTTTACTAATACAGAAATTACTTACTATACTTCATATAAGTACAAGCAAACTATATACAGGTTTATTCCTCTTGTTTCTTCTTCATAGAAATTTGTACAGAATATCCCCATCAGACACCCAAAATCCCCAAATCTAGGGATAACTCACCATATATGGCAACACAATACAGCAAGGCAAGGCTGACGTACTAGGCATTTGGTCATCTTGGTCATCCATGTGATCAGACTCGTCAAGGCTTTCAATATATCTCCCACATTTCTATAAATTTTGCCTCCGAGTCATATTTCTTTTCTCACTAATAGGTTTTGGCATTGGTATGATATCAAGCACGGAGAAAGCAGACTGTTTACAACATAACAACCATTACAAACTCACCTATAGTTAGGAATTTAGATGACAGGTTACACGTTCTTTTATTTTATTTTCCTTTTTACCGCACTTTATATACTTTTTTTTCATTTTACCATTTTTTCGCCCTTAAATAAAACGTTTCCTATTATCCTATTTTCCTCTTCATATGGTTGCTATATTTCTTTTATATTTTCGCTCTCTTCGCTGAGGTCTTGACAGTAAAGTAATAGGCGAGGTATACATTCTTCACTTCCTCCTTTATGCCTTTTTCTATCACTGGTTCCTGGTTCGTGAATGCTTACTTGACAACATTCTAAGCTAGTACTTATTACTTAAATTGCTTTTTTCATAAACCATAGAATTTCTTAATGAAAGTCTTAAGCTTTAATTTTATCCAATTTCTACCTTAAAATTAGTTGGGATAATACTTTATTATTAGTTTTGGTAATCCATTGCTTGTTCTTTAAAACTCTTCTTTCAGATTAGATTTATTACTTGTGTATATATCGCCAACTCCCTACTGTGATTTTCTCTATGAACTCAACACTCTCACTATCATCTCACAAAATACTCAAAATGATAATGACTATGATAGAAATAATAATGATGATAATGAAAATACATAAAAATCTTATACATGTTTCTCATTCCTGAACGAAAAGAAAAATGTGATTACTAAAGGGAAATCTGTAATTGATAAACGTTTAATTAATAATTAAAAGATATAATAAACTTCTCAGGCTATTTAACTGTAATCATTGTATGTATAAAAATTAATTAGGACGAAAAAAAAATAAACAACTAGAGCGTTTAAATGCAATGACTCGCGTAAATTTAACTCATTCCTAAATAAATCAGTGAACCAACTGGGGGCTAGAGCGTTTGAACAAAATGCTCCCGTGAATTTACTCGTTCGCCAACAGCAACCCATAACGCAAGGGAACCCCTTTACCTTATGCATTTTTAGCGGGAAATATCTGGCATCTCATTGGCTGAGTCTTTCTGAACTCTGATTGGTGGTTGTATGTGACGTCATTTTTAGCGGGAAATATTTGGCATCTCATTGGCCGATTCTTTCTTAGCTCTGATTGGTGGTTGTATGTGACGTCATGACTGTATTTTTTATCAATTTAAAGGGAAAATCTATACATGTTACAGATAAGCTATGATTAAAAAAAATACAATTTTCATGGAAATAAACTGAAAATGGTTAAAACTTTTGTAATCAATAGACAACGTTTTTTGTTGAAGGGTATAAGATAAATAAATATGTCATATTTGAAGGAATACTGGATTAAGTCCTGGCTGCGATGATAAATGTGTGTGTTTGTGTGTGCGTCTGTTAAGCTGTGAATAAGCCAAGGAAACTACCAATCACAGTTGAGAGAGAGAGAGAGAGAGAGAGAGAGAGAGAGAGAGAGAGAGAGAGAGAGAGAGAGAGAGAGAGAGAGAGAGTTCCTTGGATTTATGAGTTGCTGTTTTAGGAACCTATCCGAATTTTCATAAAATCGCCTTCAAACGCTCTAGATATGTATGAGCCGGAGCTGAAGATTTTTTAGTCCTTATAAGATGTTTTTATTAACATATTCTATTAGAGGGATCGATTCTGATGGCTAAATTATTCAGAAAATTCTTCTGTGACTTATCAAAAAGTTGGATGAATTTTACAAGTTTGTCTTTGGTCTTTTGCTTGCTGATTTAAGCGAGCTTTTGATATTACATCGAGAGTAAATAGTGAAGTAACTACGTAACTTTGATTTGTATTTGGTTACATTTCAAGTATAATGTAATTTAACAAATTATTACCAAACCATAGATGTTTATTAGAAAATTAGGGGTAAAATACCAGCAGTAGGCTATAAATAATTTCCGATAGATAATGATGACTTATAAACTCCAAATTTTATGGAAAGAAACTTAAAACGATAATTTAGTAATAAGATGTATCTTAAATATCACTGTTGAATGTATGTAGTATAGAAATCTATGCACGATGTGAATTCGATTCGTTTGCCAATAGCAGCCCACAAGCAAGAGAAACTCTCGCCTCATGTGTTCTCCTCATGCGTTCTTTAGCGAGAAATATCTGCCGTCTCATTGGCTGATTCTTCCTCTGCTGTGATTGGTGGTTGTATGTGACGTCATGGAAGCTGTATAACAAAGACGGTTAAGGGGAAGACAGGGAAGTCTACCTATAAAAACGTGTCACTTAGCAGCGCCATCTATTTTCGACGCGCCCTAATAATTAGCTAAACAAAACTCTACGGGGATTTTGGTATTTCAGAAGATTCATGTTACTATAAAAGTTATCCAATAATTGGCCTAATATTATTCATCTAGCGATTTTCCATAAATCTAGGGTAGTAGGTTGGCCTGGGCACCAGCCGCCCGTTGAGATACTACCGCTAGAGAGTTATGGGGTCCTTTGACTGGCCAGACAGTACTACATAGGACCCTTCTCTCTGGTTACGGTTCTTTCCTTTTGCCTACACAGACACCGAATAGTCTGGCCTATCCTTTACAGATTCTCCTCTGTTCTCATACACCTGACAACACTGTGATTACTAGATAATTCTTCTTCACGGTAATTGTTCAGTGGCTACTTTCCTCTTGGTAAGGGTAGAAGAGACTTTTTAGCTATGGTAAGCAGCTCTTCTAGGAGAAGGACACTCCAAAATCAAACCATTGTTCTCTATTCTTGGGTAGTGCCATAGCCTCTGTACCATGGTCTTACACTGCCTTGGGTTAGAGTTCTCTTGCTTGAGGGTACACTCGGGCACACTTTTCTATCTAGTTTCTCTTCCTCTTGTTCTGCTAAAGTTTTTATAGTTTAAATAGGAAATATTTATTTTAATATTGTTACTATTCCTAAAATATTTTATTTTTCCTTATTTCCTTTCCTCACTGGGCTATTTTCCCTGTTGGGGCCCCTGGGCGTATAGCATCCTGCTTTTCCAACTAGGGTTGAAGCTTAGCATTTAATAATAATAATAATAATAATAACAATAATAATATAGCAAATCATATTGATCATTAAACTTCATATATTTTTTTCATACTCATATAGCTTGTTTATTTTACAAAATGCAAGTTAAGGTTAGGCTGTATATTTCATGTAGCCTATATATAATATTGCAAATATAACTTACAGAATATGTGAAAAACACGCATCCGAAAGAGGACCTGTGTCTAAGACTAAACTAGGAGGGGAGAAGAAAAGTGGTGGATGGTCTAATATTGTCTTAAGCTTGTTAACAGTCACATTTCTCTAATGCCATATAGAGATATGGTCAGGAAAAGATGCTCTTATTTTTTCGGCTTTTAATTGGATTTTTATTTCTGAAGGTTTAAGTTTACATTTGCATTAGCAAAATAAAGGCCTCTTGAAGTGGCCTTAGCATCTATTAGGCACTGTTTAAATGTATAACCTAGGACTTTGATAATGAACAGACTGCAAGATATAATAATATATAAATTCAATATACAACCTCAACTTTGCATCGATTAATGGGAGAAAAAATATGATAGATTATGCTTGATGGCCAATATATTTAACATATGCTCGTCGTTTTACATATGGCGATGGATTGCTACCATTAATTGTTTTGAAGACTTGAGTTTGTGTTACCAGACTGTTAGATTCTAAATTCCCTTGAAAAAGATCGAATACAACATAGTAATTAGCTCAAATGAAAACAGAAAAACCACGAGTACGTTTTTCTTTTTAAATGATAAATTATGTTTAATTCATAGAGTAACATACTATATATATATATATATATATATATATATATATATATATATATATATATATATATATATATATATATATATATATATGTATCATGCTTGATAAAAAAAAAAAAAAAAACACGTACCATAGTTTTAAAAGAACGCTGGTAAAATTTGTCCATCTGGTAACACTGACTTGCGTTAGCAAGTACCAGACGACAATTTCAGCGCCACCTGTTGTGGATGCGCCATACAAAGAGGCCAAATGCTCACAGAAATCCAAGCTACTATTCTGTCTTCCCTGTAATATCTTTGCTTATATCTTACAAATAGAGGTACAATACCTATACTTATTGTAGTTAAATTAACATTTAGAAAATATAATTTTTATAAGAACAAACTCAAAATATTACCATTTTGTTAATAAAATAAAAAATAGATCTTGTTTAAATGTGTAAGCTAAGTAAATATGTCTTTTTCGAAGGATTAATTACCTGGGTTGTGGCTACGATGTTAGTGTAAATTCGTCATCAAATGCAACAACCAATCACGACTGAGAATATACAGCCAATCAGAGGACTGGACTATCCCGCCAAGAAAGAGTTCCAGAGGCTTATGAGTTGCTGTTCGAAAAAACTGCCCGAATATATAAAATTGCCTTTAAACGTTCTAGCTATGGGGGTGACGGTTCTGAAGATTATTTGTTTTTAAAAGAACTAGTTTCTTAAAAATATATAGAGGAAGTCCCTCATAAAATGTTTTAATAACATTATCAGAGGGATACATTCTAATTACCAAGTAATGATGTTTATCAAGAAAAATGCGTTTCTGTGACGTCATAAGAGTAGGATGAACTTTAAAGCTAGTCTAAATAAATGACTGATTAAATTCTATTAGCTGCTTTGAATGAGGTTTCGAGTAAACACGTGGCTAATATCAGACATTCAAATAAATGTCATTATTTTATGAAGCTTACATAGTAAAGGAACTACATACAGTACATAACTGTAATTTGTATTTCGTTACATTTCAATGTATGATATAAATTATTCGAATGATTAATTGACTGTTTTGGTTACGATGTTAGGTTGTGTGTGTGTGTGTGTGTGTGTGTGTGTGTGTGTGTGTGTAAAACTATCGGAAACAGTGGCAACAACCAATCACAGCGGAGGAAGTTCGTTGTTGATCGAAAAACTACCCCGAATATCGATGATTTACATTCACGCGCTCTCTGTACTGAGAACGGAATTGAAGATTTTTATTTTCTTATTTTATGGGAATTGGTTATATACATAGATATTTTTTTTTTAATATATGGAGACAGTCTCTTCTGAGATCTTTTGTAACATTCTATCAGGGGAATAAATTCTGATTATCAAATCTTATTTTTACTCAGAATAATAGGCCCTACGTCTTCGGGACGTCATAAGGAGTAGGATGATATTTCTAACCGAGTAACATAACCTAACCTCATTAGCACCTACGTCACATCTTGGAAGAAACTTAAGCGCTATGTTCTGTAGCTTGCAATAGAAGGATGGTCGTAGTCTAATATTGAACAGTTTGTTTAAATGACTGTTTAATCCTGTTTGCTAATTTAAGTATGTCGTGGCTTCTGGGTAATATTCGATGTTCAAATGAATACCATTATTATATCGAGCTTAGACATTAAAGGAACTGCATGACTGTATTTCGCATTTTATTGAATTTCAAGTAAAATGTAATCATTCGAAGGAATGATGGAATATTTTGGACCCAGGGGTCATAGCAAAATGTTTTTTTTTTATTAATATTTGAAATGATAATGAATATTTTGAGATTAACGTTGACCTGCAGCTATCTTTGTAATGTACCTTACCTTAAGCGTAAAAGGCCTAGTAACGAAATGTTACAAACCATTGTTGTAGAAAAGGTAGGGGAAATCATCAATCCAGCTGGCAAGTTGAAAGTTCCGTCCATGGAAATTTGGAGAATGGTCCGCGGTGAACATACTACTTTTCATCGTATCGGAAAAATCAAATTCCTGTTTTGGAAGATACAAAATGGAAAGTAAAGCAGGACTTGGCTTGATGTAGTCTCATAAAAGCATTTAATTGGAAATTCTGAGGCATTTTATTAGGATCTAGTATTTTCTTATTTTTCTTTTATCGATGCAAATGCAGGTAAATGTTGTTTATACTGCATTGATGGAAGTACGTTAGAAAATACGAATTTGATCCCTTATTTTCAAAGTATTTTTTTTTCTTTTTATTATTTTTCAATTTAATAACATGAAAGGAATATTATTTTATACTCTTAACGAAAATAATTTACCGCATATTAGCATATACTGTGCATCTTAGGGTTAGTCCGTTTATAGTTCTTTGTAAAAGGGCGCAATCATAATGACTTCTATAATTTTTTTTTCCTAGCGTTAGAAATTTTACTCTGTTTTCCAAGACAATTGCCTCTATAGAAAGTTTAACCATGAGTAACATATCATACTAAGAAACATCACTTGTGATATTCAGAAACACTACTCCCTTATTCTGTTGCATTCAACATTCTGTAAGTTTGTTTATGTTCGATTTCTGTCACCAACTAGCTGCAAGACCTTGCAGTATATGCTTACTTTATATTATTAAGAACAAATTTTACCGTCCTGTTTCACTGAAAATCTGTATTAATAAAAGGAGAATATGTTTTTAATTATCTTTGTGAATGTACTTTAAAAAAGAAAAAAAAAAAAAAAAAACAGTAAATGAACTGCCACCTACATACCTGAGAGATGAGTTTAGATGTTTTATGCGGAGTAAATGTTGTTACTAGGTATTTTACTCTCCTGGGCATAAAATTTGGAGTCAGTAGTGTCACATGTTGGGTAATACTCATTTGTGATAAGAGTTCCCTGTTGAGATTGAGGAAATATTACGAAGGGAACAAAGAAGGAATGGTATTTCATGGTCTAATGATAGATAACGTATTTAAGAAAAAATCTATAAAAAGTTATAAA
>NC_090735.1:128606958-128644458 GCF_036898095.1 Palaemon carinicauda | reverse complement strand
GACGCTGTCAAGCTTCTGTCTGACATCTCGTAAACTAAACAAATTATAAACAATGCAAAAATAACAAATGCGCATCACTATAAAAGGTTCTAATCTCGTATGTAGTACAAAAATAAAAAGAATCATATTCCATCTTTAAAAACACGCTACAACACTTAATTCAAAGTCGAAACATGTTCTATCAGTGCAATATTACTTTCAATATACATGTAGAGCTTATGTATTACAGTACAAACTACACATAATACATAACAGTCGTATACAAAATAAAAGATAATCAAGATTATATGTATACAGTATACACACAGTGCTTATGTTCCATTATTTTATTCGGCGATCGAATAAGCTGCCCTTAAAGTTTGTGTACCTGTAACTATTATAGGGACAAGTTTCTGTAATTCGCCTCTAAATTATTGCAATTCTCTTCTAAATTACTGCTTTCTATATTCAGTAGATATATAGATTATTTTATTGTTTTATGATGATACTACACGATAGAAACGTATTACAAGACGGTCGAATCAACTGACTAGAAGGATTATGAATAGTTTATGCATAGCCCTACGTGTCTATTATTCATGTTTAAGTCACTGCTTGGTCTATTTAATTGATGTATGAATGAGATTTAGGGTAACAAATGGTTTATTCAAAACCACTAATACATCGTTATTTGGTCTCATATTATATTTCGATATCGTAATGGTGTTGTATGACATTCATACCTTACAACATAATCATAGACCTATATGCCGTGGTGTGAGTGCAGGTGTGAGATAGGTGTGCGTGTGTACACACACACACACTCTCTCTCTCTCTCTCTCTCTCTCTCTCTCTCTCTCTCTCTCTCTCTCTCTCTCTCTCTCTCTCTCTCTCTCTCTCTCTCTCTCTCTCATAAAATAAAAGGCTATCAATAAATCCTCATGAAATAAATTTCATGTGTCGAAAGAGTTGTGACTAGAAAGGGTGAAGGGAAAGAGGGATCACTGTATGAGTAAAGTTGAGTACAAACATCGGATATTTGCGACTGCAATCGGAGGTTTGCAAGTTGAGGATCATCTGTATATAAATTGTTTATAATTTGTGTTTCTCAAATCTTCATGTTCATCTGTCAAGCCTTCAAGATGACTGTAATTTGAAGTCTTTATAAGTTCTGAGAAATCTTTCAAATGTGTGTTACTTTCCATTTATTTGAGTGTTTCTGGTTCCCATCTCCATAAGGGTATATTTTTTTTTATTTTTTTTTTTTTTTTTCATAGGACATTTTAGTGTAATCTTAATTATTATTATTATTATTATTATTATTACTAGCCAAGCTACAACCCTAGCTGGAAAAGCAAAATGCTATAAGCCCATGGGCTCTAACAGGGAAAAATAGCCCAGTGAGGAAAGGAAATAAGGAAATAAATAAATGATGAGAATAAATTAACAATATATCATTCTAAAAACAGTAACAGCGTCAAAACAGATATGTCCTATATAAACTATTAACAACATCAAAAACAGATAAGTCATAAACTATAAAAAGACTCATGTCAGCCTGGTAAACAGATATGTCCTATATAAACTATTAACAACATCAAAAACAGATAAGTCATAAACTATAAAAAGACTCATGTCAGCCTGGTAAACAGATATGTCCTATATAAACTATTAACAACATCAAAAACAGATAAGTCATAAACTATAAAAAGACTCATGTCAGCCTGGTTAACAAATTCAACTACCCGGTTAGGAAGATCATTCCACAACTTGGTAACAGCTGAAATAAAACTTCTAGAATACTGTTGTATCGTTTCCATCAATGGTAAGCAAAACTAATAAATATTCTCCTATTGAGACTGCAATCAAGGCAGTCCTATGACTGATGGGATTGTATGACTAAATCTAAGTGTGTATTCACAAGATCTTTTTCAAGTGCACAAATGGTAGGTTATCTAGATCTATTCATTCAGATACCCAATTAACGGTGGTTCTGTTGGAATAATCAAGAAGACCGGCTTTGCAGAGGGAAAAAGCTCAGCTTCTTCTATTATGCAGAGTAGTTATTATAGGTTAGGCCAAACCGTTCTGCTGGGAATAAGGTAATGTCACTGTCCTTTGCCCCTGTCATTCATGAGTGGCCTTTAAACCTTTAAAAGAAGTTACACCTCATCGAGGAAGAATGTGTAAAAAAGTGGCCAACCAATTGGAATCCTTTGAATAATTTAGAGGACTGGTTTAATTTAACTATGCGAGGGACATTCTCTCTCTCTCTCTCTCTCTCTCATATATATATATATATATATATATATATATATATATATATATATATATATATATATATATATATATATATATATATATATCGGCCTTCTCCTAGACATTTACCATATATATATATATATATATATATATATATATATATATATATATATATATATATATACATATGAGTATGATAAAACCAAACATGGGTATCATAGACACTGGTGCAAAAAATTCGAAACAGTAAAGAAAACAATATCCCAGACCTTTAAAACAGGTCCCCATGGGTAGTACACTTTACTGTCAGATATTCCAACAGACTCCTTTCCGAAATCAGTAACAAATATAAGTATGTATGAGAAACTTTGTATCTTTAGCTGACTAAGACGTAAGTCAAAGAAAAGGAAGAATAATTTGGGGAGTGTAAAACTTAAGAATCTGAGATGCGTATCAAACATGTAGCAAATCCTCCTAAGACCATTAGCTATCGTTTAACATTGCAGATGAAGGTTTTGTTGCGAAAGTAGGAAATCATTATTCATGTAGCAAAACGTATTTCAACACATTTTATTAATAAAAATTGGGTTCGTTACCCGCCTTGACCCACTAGGGGTCAGCAGAATAACTTCAGAATTACTAGACCTATCTAAAAGGTCAGAATGAATGTTGACACCAAGTGGGATAATCCCAGTAGATTTAGATTTAACGGAACATCACTGTTGAACGGTAAAGGTTTTGTCATATTAAAGACACTCCAGAATGACACTGCAATATTAAAAAAAATATATAAAATATTAACTATAAATATAAAATTTTCCAAACCTAAGGAAAACAGACGTTCTAACAACACGACAGTCACTGATGGAGTGAGAAAGTAGTGCTAATATGATTTTGAATAAATCAAGGAAAACAGAGTAGTTAGAATGGATAAGTACACACCTGCAATACTTGAATTCTTTGCTCTGTGGTGCCATCTGAGTTTTAGTTTGTCTTACTGCTTATTTTCTTGGTTTTCACTCATTTCCATAATGGGCCGTTCTTCTGTACTAAGTACCTTTCTTATTAACCATAAAACTTTTATTTTTTGTCAAATTGGTTTTTCTGTGTAGCAAGGGTCACTTTCAGAATATTTACAGTTGCTCTTTTATATATATATAAATATATATATTATATATATGCAAAAACAACAAATGCTGCCATTTCTAGTCCACTGCAGGACTAAGGCCTCAGATATGTCGTTATCCATGTCTGGGGTTTGGCCTGTTTTCATCACCACGCTAACCACTGCAGATTGGTCATGGTAGGAAACTTTTGTCTGATTGCTAACAGCAAATCAACCTAGTATGTGTAGTCCTGATTAGTAGAACTTTGATGATCATGGCGAAACACAAACCCTTTCACCATGTTACAGTATCCCATTCAGAAAGATATATATATATATATATATATATATATATATATATATATATATATATATATATATATATATATATATATATATATATACATACATATATATATATGTTATATATATATATATATATATATATATATATATATATATATATATATATATATATATATATATATATATATATATATATATATATATTATCTCATCACCAAAGGCCTCAGACATGGCCTTCCACTTGAGTCTGTTAAATGGTCTTTCTATGCCAGCCTATATTTCATATTTTCTTAGTCAATCCATTGTGTTCTCTTCCTTCCACTGCTTCAAGAGCATCCCGCTATTACTATTATTACTTGCTAAGCTGCAACCCTAGTTGGAAAAGCAGGATGCTCCAACAGGGAAAATAGTCTAGTGAGAAAAGGAAACAAGGAAAAACCACACGCACCTGAAAAGAGAAAGAGAAATCTTTAGTTTCAAGTCCAGGAATTGGAAGAGTTAACAGGAACGCAAAACAGCAGGCCTTCACTCCACCAAGCCAAAAACAGAAGTGACGGTCCAGGATCTCAACTAAGTCACTGGGTGAGTGTGCGAGTCGGGTGGCTGGTCTTTCGCCCCTGTTGACTAGCGGAGGTTTGTTTACAACTCCTGTAAAGTTTATGGCTAGATTCCAGCTATGCTGAAAACATATACAGTATCCATAGTAAAGACCGAAGGGTTTAAATTCATGTAGGAACAAATACGTTAAAAAACGCAACCTCCTTTAGAACAAAGAATTGTTGCATTTAGGTGTGTTTTGCACATATTTAATAAACCAAAACTAGCCGAATCACACACTCAGTGAGCTACAACTGAAAGTCAAATTAAAAGATTTTTTTTCCCCTAAAAAGTTTTAGGTTTTTAAACTTCAAGTCTATATTCTTATTACTTAAAAGGAAAACATTTACCAGTCCAATTAGTCAAGCTCAACTCTTAGAGTCTCAGAGCTGGCCTAAAACACTGAAAACCATAAAATGCTTAGGATGAAAGTAATTAGACCTCCATTCTGTGCTTAATTTCACAGACAATTTTCATTTAGAATTAAATTTATTCAGGCATATTGTATGCATAATCACTGAGTTTTGGGTTTTAAATAACAATAGTACTTCACATCTAGGCTGTAATATTGAAATACTAACACTACTACTAACAAGAGTTCTCTTTCTCTAGTAGAAAACATTGTTTATAACATAATGGAATCAAATTCCAGAAGGCTAAATGGGCATATTTCAAACAGGCTCATAAAATGGCACAAGATTTATTCTTTAATTGCTGTACATGAGCTGTGTTGACATTCTTCTGCCTCCTACATAGGGTACACCAGTGTGTGCTAGAACCTTCACATCTTGAGTAGCTATGGTGGTCTTCTAAAATCCGTTTAAGCACCTAACATTGGAATGATTTCAACCAAAGCTTTTATTGTTTTTTCAATTTGTTCGTCTGGATGCTATAATTGTATCTACCTAAATATTCATGATATTTAACCCCTTTATTGAATACAGAGTATAGTACAGTATTATGTCAAGTCTTAAGAATAAGCCTAAAAAGAATAAAATTATGCAGTATAATTCAATAGTGGAAAATACTATAACAGCAAAAATCCAGTGGAAAATTTTGAAATTATTTAAATTGAATGGTAGGGATTATATGATTTTATCTGGATCATATAAGATGATATTATGGAACAAAACTTAATGATATTCCACTGCCAAGAGTAAAATTCCTCATGTTATAAAAATAAAGTTCATAGAATTTATTTTGCATGATTTAGATACATTTAATTATATATTCATATTACTTAAGGACTACCAAGAAATAAACATTCTGCATATAACAGCAAAGAAATATTGTTAAAGATAACAATACAAATCAATTGGAAATTATTCTTAAGTAAAATGGGGCATTATTCATATGTGTGCAGAATGAAGAGATCAATTGATCGAAATATTTACTATTTATACAATAAATGAAACTCTTGAAAGTCATATAAACGCTCAGACATGTTTTGCCGAGTCCTCTAATGAAAACAAATTGTTTTTCACATTAATGTTCCCTGAATCACCCTGGCTGATTTGCTATGCAGGATGCTCACATGTCTTCAACATGTCTAGCCTACATGCTGTGATATGTGCTGCCAAAAAAAAAAATAAAAAGATTCTGACGTAGATTAAATCCTGGCTAATTTTCCCTGGTATGATACTCTGAATTCATTATAACATGCATCACTTATTGAGAAACTCCCATCACTGCATCAGTGTGTGCTCAGAAACAGAAATTTCTGGCCGAATAGGCCTTGGGTATTTCCAGATATTAAAAGGCTGCCATAACAACTGTCAGGATGATGACACATTTCATAATTCACAGATGTACCATAACTACTTTTGATGCTTTTTCAACCTAGTAACATCTTTTTTTTTTCTACTATCCACTGTGTGATGCTCTCAGCTTGACGTTCTTGGTAAGAGAGGGTATGATGGCATGATCTCGAACTCATGGCTTACAATATCCAAATAATATGAAGCAGTATCCTCACGAGTTCTATAGAGGAAATTAATATGCATTCACACACAACTAAATGAGAAGAATACACTTTTGGGAAAAGATGTTGTGGGCATGTACCTAATGAAATTATGGCATAACAGAAGAAAAAGCTCCCCAGACATGAAACTTCAAGATAAGCCTTTCCATTTTTCGTGTTTAACCTTCTGAGGTATAATTTACCTCTTAACTCTCAGAAAAAGAAAATATAAGCTAATGGTTATTCATTGAATAAATGCCCTAGGAGGTAGACCAATATCTATTTACAAAAGAAAAGTTTATAAATTACTTTGGGGAATATTCATGCTTTAATCACTTTTCATGTTCCTCCTCAACAAATAAGGAGGAATTACTATGTGATTCAGTTGGAAGGATGGTTTCAAAACATTTACATTAATACCAGTCATAACGCTGTTCAGATTATATGCAGTATTAAAACAAGTTTTGAAATGTTTTACCAGTTGTATGAGACTGCCTGACCATCATAAGAACAATCTATATAATTCCCTAAGATGTATTACAATACAGTATTAAAATTGATCCAATACAATAATGAAAAATAAAGACCGAATAGTCATCAACGATGGGGTTCAGGATATGTTAATAATTTATACATATATATATATATATAGATATAGTAAATGGTAAAGTTCAAAAATGGGATTTAATCGCAACTATATGCAATTACACTTTATAAACTTTCATTCGCTGAAACAAAGAAAACCAGTTCCTATTTACAGTTGGTTTTCCATTTGCTTCATGTTATACCAGAATAATGATGACTCACACAAAATCTGAATGATTTCCATCCCACCCTCTCTTATTCATTTATATGTATATATGTGTGAGAATGTGTATGTCAAGGAGGTGTGTAAGCTCTTATTAACTGGTTTACATCAACATACACTGACTAGATGATACTAAGAACGTTCATTCCGAGAATGACTTAAGTAACACAAATATGTAGGCACTATCTTCTTGATTAACTTACTATTATTAGTAATATTATTATTATAATTATTACATACAAAATGATATGTAGAATACATCTATAGGATCCTATTTCCGTGATGCCAATTGCCCATGCAACACCTTCCTCTAAACTATGATGAAACTCAAGAGTAGATAGAGTTGCACAGGTACATAAAAAACGAGAGTGTGCGAAGCCTTTTCAATATGAAGTGACAAATATGAAAAAAGACTGCATCACTTGTGAGTAACAGCATATTCAATCACATTATAATATAAAGTGCACACTTCTTTATCAAATAAAAGGCAAATTCTTCCTTAAAACTAACAATAAATCATATCTATACATATATTTTTGCAAAAAAATCTTTCACTCCTCCAACCAAACATTTAAGCCAAAATCAGATTCCATTTTGATGAAAATATGATGAAACAATATTTGCTTGTACTATATGTTCAACAAATAACGTGGGAAAAGCTATCTACCCAAATTTCTAGCATTTTTATAGTCACTTGGTAGTATGGCTTTGTATATCATACTGTGTCTGTGTGTATATAAATACAGGAATCTAAATTGTCCTTTGCTATTCACAGGCTTATGGCTCAAGTTCTTCTTACACATATTCGTTTTTAACTTATAGATAGAAATGAAAGATAAAACAAGTTTTAATCTATCAAAATATTAAGTGCAAAATGCACTGTATAGTACTGCTTGTATGTTAGTTTAATGGAGAGAGAGAGAGAGAGAGAGAGAGAGAGAGAGAGAGAGAGAGAGAGAGAGAGAGAGAGACGGTATCTGTCTGCTTACTTAATGGGGGTGCCAACTGAAATAATCTTTTCACCAAAAGCTAGCAAACAAGCCTTAAATGCAGTAAGTTTACTCTCATTGCTATGACTTATAGCATTTTCTATTTAATCAATGATGTCCTGGGAAATATGCTGTGCATAGGCTTATATATCATATTTTCATTAAAGATAAAAGATAGAAACAAATAAAAATATAGAACAGTGGAGGCTGATTGTAAGTAAAGCATTGGTATCTGTAATTACAATAACTATATGCTAACTTATTCCTATTGATTATCTGAGTTACATAATTTCAAAATCATGAACAAAAATGTCCTAAATAAAGAATCATTTTGTGGAAAGGCCTACATCATATTTATGTTCAGTGTAGCCAAGATGTATTTATTGTCTAAATATTTATGCAAATTACAGTAAAGATCTTTGTCATGGTACAGTAATTGGTAATATACTATGTATTCTATATCACATCATTTGCTATTTATTTTGACAGAGTTGAATTATGGCAAATCTTCCGCTACTTAGTAATATGTGAATTCGGTGAGAACAAACTGTTTGCCATGAATGTATTAATAAATGTATGCATGTATTTTCAAAGTATTTAATACAGTACTTAGTTTAAAGCAAACCCAGTAATATATTTGCATGTAAAGTTTTGATTCGCAAAAAATTGAACGCTTGTACATGCGTACACATAAACACAATATGTGAATGTACATATTGTATATAAACACTGATATATATATATATATATATATATATATATATATATATATATATATATATATATATATATATATATATATATATATATATACACAGTATGTATAAGTAACTTGTGTATGTGCATCGGCATACATGTATCCCTGTGCTTTATATTTACACAAATACAGTACTGTATATAAAAATCACATACCATGTTCCAGATTCATCTTTGCCCCACCCCAAAATTTTTATTTCTATTTTTATATAGTCTTTTCTACCTCTATACTAATAACAATACAGCATTACAGTAAAACCAGCATTTACTGAAATACCTTGTATTGATCATAGCTTTGATATCCAAACATTTAAACAGTTAACAATGACAAAGAAGCAATTTGCAGCAAAGCAGATTCTCCATTCTTCTGGAGCTACAATAATTTTGTGTTCAGAGAAATACTCTCCACAAAATATTCTGAAATAATGACCATCTTACTTTTAAAATTTTGACATGTTTTTTTATTGCTATCAAGTTATAAAACTCTTTTGATTAATGTAAAAAGTGTCTATGGCTTTTGCAGTGTCACATATATTTTTATGTATTATCTACTTAAGCTCATACATAGCATGAGAAGTTACTAAGAAAAAGAGAAATGAAATCGTCATAATAATGACGATAAAGTAATAACCAAACGGTATGACCTAGATGCTTGGCTTGGAGGAGAGTTTCTAATACAGCACAAAAAATGAAGATATGATGTAAAACAGCTGCCCGGCTGATCTACAATATCTAGACTCTTGGTGCCGGAGTTACTCAGAAAAACGAGCAAATGCAAATTAAACACAGATATTCATAGAGCCACCATAAAAAGGCGCTAGAAACGTCCATGTATTGACTGACATACAGTACTTTACAAAAAAAACTAATCTAACAAATATTTTTTTTTATTATAAAAAGAGGATTTATAGATTAGCATAATTGGTAAATATAAAATAAGACATTTCAGTGGCATAATCTTCATACAGTAGTACAAAATACATAATACTTATTACTCTATGGCATTCATCTATGTCTAGTGGAGCCATTCTTTTTTATATCTTCATTATGTGGTTTCTACATATTTTTCAAAGTTGTTAGGGTAAATGATATGACATGGCATATAGTGGAACATAACGAATTATACAACAATAATTTCTTATCCATAAAAGAACTATATATCAAAAGTATTTTTCGAAACATTCATATAATTTCTGAAAATGTACAGGTGATCCAGCACTTGAACCACATTACTGTACATTTATCTGATGATTCTATTCAATTAAAAACATTATAGCACTATGATATATATAAAAATGAAATGAAATCTAAGGACATGTGCAGAACATACAGGTACGAACATCCCTCTTCACATGCGCACTTCTCACTAAACTGTATACTGACGGAAAACATCGCTTCAGAGATTCTTCTCGTCGGTATAAAAGTTTCTTTAAACTGCTCTCCTTCTTCTTCTTCTTCATCTTCAGACAGCATGAACGCCATCAGTCAACATGGCCTTTATGTGAGGGCAAGGAAAGAAGGGTGATCATTGCATTTTACAGCTTACTAGGTTTTAGGACTAATGAGGTGAGGGGCTAAAGGGGACACTAACTGATCAGCTTCCATGTCGAATTTTTTCAGACTGAATACGAAATCACTGTAAACATGATTGTTAATGCTAATATAAAAAGAATCTGATGAAAACAATCGAAAGTTTACAGCACTCTATATAGGTGATTGTAATAAAATAGGCAGTTTTATGTACTACAAAGATGACTTGGCTCTAAATGTTACAACTGTAAATGACGTTGAAGAAAAATCTCTGAATTGACGATGATGTTCCTGAACTATGACATCATTCTGATTTTCTGATCAGACTTTAAAAGGAACTTTTTTTCTTTTTTGTTAATTTCTTTGTCTAATGGTTTTTGTTTAGCATACATAGCTTCCTTTTCTTAGCCTTCTCATGTTGTCTGTTTTCCCATGCAATGACACGAGTAGCTAGAGTGAGCTAAACAGGGCCAGGTCAGCAGTAGTCGATATTCTGACCTGCAGTGGCTTGAGTTATAAGGTCAACGTGATAGTCAGTTGCAAGAGTTAGGTCAGCTACACATCCAGTAAGCCCAGGAACCACATAACCATTGTGGCTACCACGGAAAGTCTCTCGTCCACCTGAAATTGTAGACAGCCATTAGTTCATCAATCTGAAAAAGTTCTCTTACATTACTAGGTGAAACTATTCTCCTATCTTTGTGTAATGCAGTTAGTGAATGAATAAATGGAAAATTTTAACAGGAAATACACATGATACAAAGAATCTATTGATCAATGATGAAAACCTCTATTACTCCTTTCAAATCTGAAACAAATGGATAAAAAGGATAACGATTTCCTCACCAATGTAAAGAGATGAGTCCACGTTGAGCTGCACCAAGTCACCTGGAGACATCACAACATTTTCCTCTTCACCATCAACACTTATTCGTCCTTCTCGCTCATACCTGTAGGGACAAAGGAACGAGGTGAGAACAAGATTTTTGCAGATATATTTTGTGATAACACTCCATTTAGGTTATTTTTTAGATTTTAGTGCAGGTACTTCTATGTCCCTTACTATCATTAATTCATAACTAGAAAAATGATAATACAGTAATAATATTCTTGCAACACAATCCTCAGATTTCCAAAGTAGTAGTAGTAGTATTAAGGAATCTTCAATGAGGTGTATTGTAACACTGTATAGCAATATTAATCAAGATTTGATAGTTTGCTTCTTAAATCATCCAAAGTCACACAGTACAGGCTATATCAGCTGGACGATTAGTGTTGGATTTCACTTAGTGAGAATTACAACATTACCTTCCACAATTGCAATTAGCTTTTGTCTGAAGCAATGCAAATTATATTCTTAAAGCCAATGAATAATGCACATTTTATATTCCCATATAATTACCTTTTATTCTAGTCCCGAAAAATGATATTTTGATTATAAAATAAATTTTTGAATATACTTACCCGGTGAATATATAATAGCTGACGTCTCCGACGGCTCGACAGATTCCAAAAACTCGCGAGCGATCGCCGTGAAGGTTGCGGGTGTGCCCACCAGCGCCGACTATCGGCCAGATACCGCATATACTTGTAAACATCTCCAGTTCTTCTCAGTCCCCTAGGTCTCTATCGGGGAGGAAGGGAGGGCCTTTAATTTATATATTCACCGGGTAAGTATATTCAAAAATTTATTTTATAATCAAAATATCATTTTTAAATATTAAACTTAGCCGGTGAATATATAATAGCTGATTCACACCCATGGTGGTGGGTAGAGACCAGTATTAATACAATAAAGGCGTATATGCTCAAGAGTTTTTGACAATTATTCAAAAAACAGACTTAAGTATAGGTACCTGGTAAGGAAGCAGACTCTGATTATTACTCTGCCTCATTAGTCCGCTTTCCTCACGAAGCCCAGCCATCCTCTCAGGATGCTGAAAGACTCCCAGGAGCTGTTATATCCAGGGCGAACACCCCTATAACAGGACCTCATCAATACCCTTAATCTGGGCACTCTCAAGAAACAACATTTGACCACCCGCCAAATCAAAAAGGATGCGAAAGACTTCCTAGTCTTCCGTACAACCCAAGACAAGATTAAAAACATTTCAAGAGAAGATTAAAAGGATATTGGGATTAAGGGAATGTAGTGGTAGAACCCTCACCCACTACTGCACTCGCTGCAACGAATGGACCCAGGGTGTAGCAGTCCTCATAAAGAGTCTGGACGTCTTTTAAGTAAAATGAAGCGAACACCGACTTGCTCCTCCAAAAGGTCGCGTCCATAATACTTCGAAGAGACCTGTTTTGCTTAAAGGCACCGAAGTCGCTATCACTCTCACTTCGTGCGTCTTGACCTTAAGCAAACAACGATCTTTCTCATTTAAATGAGAATGTGCCTCCCGGATTAAAAGTCTAATAAAGTACGATAACGCATTTTTAGACATGGGCAATGAGGGCTTCTTAACGGAGCACCATAAGGCCTCAGAACCACCTTGTAATGGTTTAGTTCGAGCTAAGTAAAACTTAAGAGCTCTAACGGGGCACAGCACTCTTTCAATTTCGTTACCTACGATTTCTGACAGACTAGGTATTTCAAAATATTTAGGCCAAGGACGAGAAGGCAGTTCATTCTTGGCCAAAAAACCAAGTTGAAGCGAACATGTAGCTTTATTTGTAGAGAAGCCGATGTTCTTACTAAAAGCATGGATCTCACTGGCCCTTTTAGCCGAAGCCAAGCACACCAAAAAAAGCGTCTTGAGGGTGAGATCCTTCAGGTAGGCTGAATGCAATGGCTCAAACCTGTCTGACATTAGGAACCTTAGGACCACGTCTAAGTTACAAGCGGGAGTTGACATACGACGCTCCTTAGAGGTCTCGAAGGACTTAAGGAGATCTTGGAGATCCTTGTTATTTGACAGATCCAAGCCTCTATGTCTGAAAACAGACGCCAACATGCTCCTGTAGCATTTAATAGTGGGAGCAGAGAGGGAGCGAACATTTCTCAGATGCAGGAGAAAGTCCGCAATTTGGGCTACAGAGGTACTGGAAGAGGAAATAGAGGAGGACTTGCACCAGTCTCTAAATACCTCCCATTTCGACTGATAGATCCTGATGGTAGAGGATCTTCTAGCCCTCGCGATCGCTCTAGCTGCCTCCTTCGAAAACCCTCGAGCTCAAGAGAGTCTTTCGATAGACTGAAGGCAGTTAGACGAAGCATGGGGAGGCTTTGATAAAATCTCTTTACGTGAGGCTGTCGCAAGAGATCCATCCGTAACGGCAGACTTCTTGGAACATCTACCAGCCATAGAAGTACCTCTGTGAACCACTCTCTCGCGGGCCAGAGTGGAGCAACCAATGTCAACCTGGTCCCTTCGTGAGAGGTGAACTTCTGCAGCACCTTGTTTAGGATCTTGAAAGGTGGAAAGGCATAAACGTCCAGGTGAGACCAGTCCAGCAGGAAAGCGTCTATGTGGGCTGCCTCTGGATCTGGAACTGGAAAGCAGTAAGTCGAGAGCCTCTTTGTCAGAGAAGTTGCAAAAAGATCTATGGTGGGTTGACCCCATGTCATCCATAGCTTCTCGCACACAGTCTTATGCAACGTCCACTCCATATAGATGACTTGTCCTCTTCTGCTGAGGTAGTCCGCCAAGACATTCATTTTTCCTTGCACAAATCTTGCCAAAAGAGAGATGTTACTTGCCTTAAATGGAGTTCCTTCTGATCCGTGGATCAAAGACCCGAGCATTCCAGACAGTCCAGTGGAGCTCCCTACCCCAAAACCGAAGCATCTGAATATAACACATGGTTTGGGTTCTTGATCGCAAGAGAAAGACCTTCTCGAAGTCTGATGTTGCTGTCCCACCAAGTCAGACATGTCTAGACTGGGTTGGAGATTGGGAAAGAGATACTCTCTAAGCCCTTCTCCTTGTTCCAATGGTTTAGGTGAAATTGGAGAGGGCATAGGTTGAGTCTCCTCAGAGAGATAAACTACTCCAGCGATGAAAGAGTTCCCACGAGACTAGTCCAAACTCTTACAGAGCAACTGTTTTCCTCTTGCAAGTGAAGGACTTTTAACAGAGCTTGTTCCATTCTTGTGGGAGACGAAAAGGCCCGAAAAATCAGACACTGTATCTCCATTCCCAAATAAAGAATAGTCTGGGATGGGGTACTGTAAGTTACGACTTCTCTACGTTCACTATGAGACCTAGCTCCTTGGTTAGGTCTAATATCCATTAGAGGCTCTCCAGACAGTGATATAATGACGACGCCCTGATTAGCCAGTCGTCAAAATAAAAAGGAGGCTCTGAATCCTCAAAAAATGTAGAAAGCTTGCTACATTTTGCAAGGGCCTTGTAAAAACAAGAGGAGCAGGAATGAGGCCGAAGTACAGTGCTCGACATTGGTACATTACTTTCCCGTCCACAAACCTCAGATGTTGTTGAAAGTTTGGATGAATCGGGATGTGGAAGTATGCATCCTGAAGGTCGAAAGAGACCATCCAGTCGCCTTCCCTTACTGCTGCCAAGACAGATTTGGTAGTCTTCATCGTGAAGTTTGTCTTGACAATGAACACATTGAGCGCACTTACATCTTAAGTACTCCTGCAGTGAACGTGGCTGCTAGATCATTGGAGCCATCCCTGATAGCTTTGTTCCTGCAGTGAACGTGGCTGTCAGGTCATTGGAGCCATCCCTGATAGCCCTGTTCATGCATGACATAATTGTACAGCAAAACATTGACAGCTGGAGAGACCTTCTGACTTAAGGCTCCCAGGGACCAACCAACAAATAAAAACTTCAAACGCTCGAAAAAAAACTCCTAACAGGAGATGGTCTAGCTCTGAAGCCGACCATGAAATCTTGGAGCGTCTCATGGCCAGGCGACGGGGAGAGTCTATGAGGCTTGAGAAGTCTCCCTGGGCAGAGGCAGGAACTCCCAAGCCGAGAACTTCTCCCGTGTCATACCAGACGCTCGCTCTATAAACGGATTTTGAGCGAAGCGAAAAATCTATTTTTGGGTGAGATAGCCATGGCGTCCTGATGGAAGGTTCCTGTTTGGTAGCTTCCTTGGGTATAAGACTACTAAGATATTCCCAGAGAATTTAACCACAGGTTATCACAGAATTCTAACTTCTGGAGCGAGTATCTCAAAGGTTTCCCTTTAAGACATCGTAATACAACAGGGGACACGCATGTCTGAACGTGCCACATAGCTATCTCCACCCCGAACAAGTTAATGCTTCGGTGTGTAAGGGCTGAGAATAGCTGGGAGCCGTTCCACAGCTAATCTCACTCGTGGCTACTACTGATACTCGAGACGTAAACAAACGGACGCCATTGCTCTAATGACGTCACGCGCGTCTTTATCCTGGCGCCAGTTGCTGCCCATCACCATGATACAATTGTGTAGGGTGGGAACAAAACTGGACGAAGTAGTAGGGAGGGTCCATCAGGACGCCATGGCTATCTCACCCAAAAATAGATTTTTCGCTTCGCTCAAAATCCGTTTTTTGGGCTCAAGCCATGGCGTCCTGATGGAAGAGTACCAGAGAATCAATGTATCGTGGTAGATTTTCCCCCAGAGTTAAGTGCCTAGGCATTGACAAAACAGCAAAGTAATCTTAGGTAAGAACCATAGGAACGAAGTATCCTGCCCCCCATTGGTAGGAAGTTCCCATGGGCTATGCCGACGTCAAAGTGGTATTGAAGGGCTATTCATCTTGACAGAAGAACTTTTAAGAACTTAGAGATGAAGCAGAATGTTTGATATTTGTATAGGAACATTCTGAATTAGGCCAGTGGTGGTTGGGCACTGTGTATAGAGTTCATCTCCTGATTATCAGAAGTAAGTATTCGTGTAGGAACCTTACTGAGACAAGGTGAATATAATTTAGGATTAGACATCTTAAATTCTTCATGACCATAAGAGAGGAGGAATAAATAAAACTATGACAGTATGTATTTCATAGTAGGTAGGAGCTGAAAGAGACGCATAAGTAATAAAATAGAAATTTTATTTCACAATGCAGAAATTAAATAATTTACAGCAAAAGTAAAGTTCATTTACAGTAATAATAATGTACATAGAAATAAAGGCTTGCTCTTGAATCTGAAAAGGAATTTCAGGATTAGTAGGTACTCGTTCTCGAGGAACGCAAGTCTTTAAACAACACATCATGCTCAAGGCATGCGGCACTTGTGTGACACTATGACATTTCACCTGGGATAAGAACAGTTATAAAAGCACTAAGTGTTTTTAGACATCACTATGAATCACTCGAGGGTCAACATAGGCACCCGAAGAGTTAGAGTCCCAAGTAACTCACTGTTCTACGCAGAGTTAGGTGCAGGTTTCATAACACTACCTGCGGCTACCACAAAATGTTTGATTTCGTGCACTTGTTTCGCATAATGTTTAAAGAAAACTCGCGAGGACTTCCAGCCCGTAAAGTTTTTAAGGCTCTCAAAGTCCATGCTCTGAAAGAAGTTCAGAGACGATGCCACTTTTCTAGGATCATGACCAGCGGGTGTACTGTTCGGATCCGCTCTGCGAATGAAGTAGGTGATTTTCGCTCTTAATTGTTTCAGTGACAGGTCGCTGCCCGATGTTTCTCCTTTGAAGAGTTGGCCTCCACCAAAGTTCGAAGTTCTGCGAAGATAGACCTTGAGACTCTCTACTGGACATAGAGAGACATCCTCCTTCAGGGGGCATATTCTCCAAGGGCCCCATCTTTTGGTGGGTAATTCGTTTTTAGCGAGAAACGTCGGATCAGGGGAGAGGGTCACTTCTCCTGAATCAGCAAACAGGATGTGTCCCTCTTCTCTTGATAATGCCACTATTTCGCTGACTCGAGCTCCCGAGGCGAGAGCAAATAAAAATATAACTTTCTGAGTCAGATCCTTGAGGGGGCATGAATCGTTGTCCAAGTTGGAGGCGAAATGGAGTACCTTGTCTAGTGACCAGGAGATCGGTTTCGGAGGGGGTGCTGGGCGTAGGCGTGCACATGCTTTTGGTAATTTGTTAAAGATGTCGTTGGACAGATCAATTTGGAAAGCATATAGAATTGGTCTAGTCAAAGCCGATTTGCAGGTTGAAATCGTATTGGCTGCTAATCCTTGTCCATGAAGGTGAATGAAGAAGGACATACAGAAATCAATGGTGATTTCTTTAGGATTTTTTGCTTTAACAAAGGAGACCCATTTCCTCCAGGATGATTCATATTGCCGTCTCGTGGATTCGGTCTTGTATTCCTCTAGGAAGTCTAGACTTTTCTTCGAGATCCCAAACCTCTTCTTTGCGGCAAGGGAGAGAAAATCATGAGATGAAGGTCCTTGATTTTCGATGATGAAGCGAAGACAGTCGACTTCTGTACTTGTTGAGAGAGAACTGGGCCCGGGAGAGGGATCAGCTTGGGCTGCAGCTCCAGGACCAGGGGGTACCAGTTGCTCCGGGGCCACTTGGGAGCCACTAGGGCCGCTGTCCCTTTGAAGGTTCTCAGTTTGGAGAGGACTTTCAACAGAAGATTGGTGGGAGGGAACAGGTATATCTTGGACCATCTGTTCCAGTCCAGTGACATGGCGTCCACCGCTTCTGCTTTGGGGTCCTCGTACGGGGCTACGTACAGAGGAAGTTGATTGTTGTCGCTCGTTGCAAAGAGATCTATCTGAAGTTCTGGGACTTGATGAGAGATGAAGGAGAATGATCTTGCGTCTAGAGACCATTCCGACTCTATCGGGTTTGTCCGAGATAGAGCATCCGCTGTCACGTTGCGGAATCCTTGTAGGTGAACTGCAGACAGGTGCCACTTCTTCTTCTCCGCCAGACGGAAGATTGGGAGAAGCACCTGATTTATCTGGGGCGATCTTGAGCCTTGGCGATTGAGACAACGAACTACCACCGAGTTGTCTAGGGTTAGACGGATGTGGATCGAGGGCGGCGGGGATAACTTCTTCAGAGTAAGAAGGACCGCCATGGCCTCCAAGATGTTTATGTGGAACGTCTTGAATAGTGGAGACCAGGTCCCTTGAGCTTGTTTCAGGTGGGAGTGACCTCCCCAGCCTTCCAGTGAGGCATCCGTGTGGATGTTGAGTGATGGAGGAGGGTGTTGGAGAGGAATGGACCTTTTCAGGGCCTTTGCTTCCGACCACGGCTTTAGGAGGCGTCGAAGTCTGTTTGGAAGCCGTCTCTTGAGGTCTCTTCGAGCGATGGATGCCGATCGTCTCCAGACTCCCGCGGCATCCTTTAGCTGTGCGCGAAGCACTGGGTTTGTCACTGAGGCGAATTGTAGAGAGCCTAGAACTCGTTCCTGCTGTCGTCTTGAAATGCGTTTGGATTTCAGTAGTCGCTTGACAGACCCTGCTATTTCCTTCCTTTTCTTCTGGGGGATGGAAAGGCGGTGTGACTGAAGATTCCAGTGGATTCCCAGCCACTGAAACTTCTGAGCTGGAGAGAGGCGAGATTTCTTCTCGTTGATCTTGAATCCCAGGTGTTCTAGGTACTGGGTAACTTCGTTGCAAGACTTTGCACACTCTTCGGGCGATGGAGCCCAGACTAGCCAGTCGTCGAGGTAGGCCATCACCTGGACGTTTCTTAGGCGGAGCTGTTGTACTATGGCATCCGCCAGCTTTGTGAAGATCCGAGGGGCCACATTGAGGCCGAATGGCATGGCCCGGAAGGCGTAGCTTTTCTTTTGGAGTCGAAATCCTAGGTAGGAGGAAGCGTGATGGTTCATTGGAATGTGCCAATAGGCATCCGCCAGGTCTATAGAGACCGTGTAGGAACCTTGAGGCAGAAGGGTCCTTATTTGTTGAAGCGTCAGCATCTTGAATTTGTTGTTCTCTATGAACTTGTTGAGGGGGGATAAGTCCAGAATGACTCTGAGCTTGTCTGAGTCCTTCTTGGGAACGCAAAACAGTCTCCCTTGGAACCTGGTGGACTTTACCTTCCTTATCACCTTCTTGTTCAAGAGGTCTAGAACATATTCTTCCAGAATGGGGGTCGATTGTTGAAAGAACCGCTGGAAGATTGGGGGTGGTTGCACCCAACTCCAGCCTAGACCGTTCTTGATGATGCTGTGTGCCCAGGGATCGAAGGTCCAACGATCCTGGAATTGGCGGAGTCTTCCTCCCACCGGAAGCACTTCATTGCTTCTGGTGTCCCGAGGACTTGTTGCCTCGGCCGCTAGCTCCCTTTCCTCCTCTACCTCTGGAGGGACGACGAGATGCGTCTCTGCTTGCACCCCTGGACGAGCCTCTACCTTTGGCATGAAAGGTAGTGGATGGCTGCTCAAAGGCAGGGGTGAAGACCGGTGACTGTGACAACACCGGTTGGGGGACCAATTGAAAGGTCTGCTGTGGTTGAGCCACCACTTGGGAGGTAGCGGGTCCCGGAAACTGACGTCGTTGTTGACGTTGCTGGGGTTTTGGCTTCTGAGGTTTCCTCTTAGGCTGAGGTCCATCGTCCTGAGAGGGTTTCCTTTTTCTGGACATGCCCCACTTGTGGAGAAGGTTCCTATTCTCCGTGGCGGCTCTGTCAGTTATTTCCTTGACAAGGTCAGAAGGAAACAGGTGCTTTCCCCAGATGTTGGAGGAAATCAGCCTCCGGGGTTCGTGTTTCACGGTGGCACCGACAAACACGAATTCACGACAGGCTCTACGAGCCTTTATGAAATGGTACAAGTCCTTCATTACTGTAAGTAAGTGGGATTTGGCTAGTACCATGTAGTGATCAGGTACTCTTGTGTCACAGGCCATCACTTCCAGTTGGACTTGATGAGAAAGAGATGCCGCAAGCCTCTCCTTCGTGTCTTGTTCCCGGCGAAGGAGGTGATCATTGAGCTTAGGGAGGTCCTCATTAAACTGACGTCCGGCGACGTCAGGATCGAGCCTACCCACGACGAAAGTATGCTGAACATCTTTCCAGTGTCGAGCGTCAGGGGGTGTCACGATGGAGAAGGGTCTGCACTCCTCCAGTGCAGGGCAGGGTTTTCCTTCTTCCGCCGCTTTAAGGCATGCAGCTAAGGCCTTTTCCAAGAAAGGAAGAACCGCAGTGTCAGGTGCGACGTATGTAGGATGCTTCTTGCTCAAGGCAGGAAGCTTAGAGCAGGTAAAGCCCCTGCTCTTAAATGCGGAGGCTAGCATAGCCTGGGCCTTTGCGAGATCGAACACTATCTCTTCTTTAGGTTCGGTCTCCTCCTTCGAGGCAGGTTCGGAACGAAGCCGGACGTAACAGTCCGGGTAGGCCTCGAAGCTTGGGAAGAACTCCACATCTTCCAACGGGACCGTGCCGATCTTTGTCACTAACAAAGATCCTGCCGGTCGCAATAACCATATGCTCTGCATACCTCCACGGGTTGGCATGAGAGCAAGCTGGGAGATCCTTAACCGAGATCTTCTTCGGTTCTCTGGATCCAATCATTGACCTGATGGACTCCTGGTTCTCCTTCAGTCTGTCGTCCATGACAGCTCTAATCAGCCGGATCAGTTCTTGGGTAGACGAAGAGGGATCCGGGGTCGAGGAGGTAGACGGAATGGACACATCCGTCGGTGTAGGAGTAGGCGGAGGGATGGATGAGGGAGGAGCTCCAAGCTCCGACTCGGTGTATTCCACCTTGTCTTCGTCCTCTTCGGCTCCTTGAGCCATAAGCGTCTTCTCCGTGTCTTCCGAGACGTCAGAGATCTGTTCATCATCCTCGGAATCTAAACGACACTCATGCATGGACTGAGCCATGACCACATCAGGTTCCACCGTAATTTGGACAGTGGGGATTGCTTCTTTCGGAACCACTGAGTCAGGGGAGGCCTTAGGGAACAACAGGGACCTCAGTTCTTCGGTGGCCAGGTACGGTCCGGTAGCATTTTTCTGAAAGCCACGCACCCACTTGCGCAGCTTTTCACGAGAAATGTCTCTAACCTCCGCTGAGGGAGGGTTATGGAAGGCCTCAACTAGGTGGGCCTGGCAGACCGTACATTCCAGTGGATTCCAGAACTTCAAATCCCCTTTCTTGTCTGCACAAGGGGCGTGAGTCCTGCAAGCCGTATGCCCGTAAAACTGCGGGCGTTTCACAGCGCAGAAGGCGAAGTCACACTTCATCTGCTCCTCCTGTGGAAGAAAGAGAAAATGAGTATGGGGGAGTCATAGGAATGGCTCTTAAACTAAGTTAATATTAATCATTAATTTTAACTTAAAGAAGGTGTGATGCATAGAGAATGAAAACAGTAAAGGAGAACACGCTCCATGCATCTCGCCCGGCTGGTTACCATAAGCTTAGTCCTGGGATAATCCAAATGACCGAGATCATTGGATATAGTTTCCTAGGATTCCCATTATTTTGGAACTCCATGGAAAGCCAAGGACAAGGTTGGGATCGAATTCATTCGGTTCCCAGTTAAGAGCCAGAAGGTCTCATTAAGGTAACTGCTTCTGGCAACCAGCCGTGCTAAGATGCACATAGCATGCTGGAATTAGAAGAATGCAAAGAGACAGCATGATCACTAATAGAGCAGTACTAGGTACTGATCTTAAAAGCAAAGCAGCTTATCTATTTGCTATGTAGGGCTATCTTAGTCTTATGATAGCTACAGTGAGGGGGTGCAAGTATTCTTGACGCCTCTGGGGCATCCGGCAAGCCGCCGGCATGCCGGAGCCCGCTCCAGCATAGATTCTGGCATTAGAACAGACAATTTTCAAAAGTCAGTTAGATACCAGGATGGCGGCCGCCGGCACAGCGGCGGCACGCCGGCAGGGAGCGGCGGCTCCGGCAGCCGGAGGATGCCAGGTTGGTGACTGGGATAAGGATGGTACAGGTAGTATCGGGTTGCCGGCAGTATATGCCGGCACTCCGGTGATCGACCGGCAAGCGGACGATTAGATAGGAGTAGGAGAGCCGCCGGTAGTAGCCGGCGGCAGCCGGCAGTCCCTCGGTACACGGGGGGCTGGCGGCAAGGGTAGGGAAGTCACCAAGTAGGAGGCAGGTATTGCCGACAGTAGAGGCGGCAAGAGACCGGCACCCGGATAGATAGAGAGACAGGGGGAGGGGGGAAGGGATGCAGGAAGTACCGTCAGGGTTCCAGACATCCCTCCCCCTCCCTGAGAGGGTGTACCCATGATAGAGACAGGCTCTAACATCCATAAGCAGGGGTCACTAGGGACCGGGAGCAGGTAGCCCAAGGGAGGGCTAGGGAACACCCAAGAGGGGGGGGGGGAGACTCCCCTATGCAGAACTACACTAGTAACTAACCTTATAGGACACTATGAAGGTATATGTACCAGAGCGGACTGCACAGGGAAGCTCGGGTAGCCCTACTCATCCACCCTAAGGAGGAGTTGTAGGACAGGGGACAGATGAGTATAAACTAACCTAAGCATAGGCTAGGCTATACAAGAGATAGGTGGGGAGGGAGAAGAGAGAGGTCTTCCCAGGAAGGGTTTCTGTACCAGAGCGGCCACTAAGGGAAGGGAGGACACTCCCTAACCTAAGATCAGGCTGATCGGCTAAAACGGTGCAAGAGTACAGTTTCAGCATGGAACAGAGAAACCTTCCTAACCCGACCTAGAAGAGGGCTAAAAGTCCTGAACTAGGCAAGGAAGAAGACATATCGCTATCGCAGGAAAGTCATAGACTATCCTAGCCATAGAGGTAGGCTAGCCTAACCTCACTCTCAGACGCAATCCTAAAGGGGGTTCATTCCTTTAGGGAGGACTGAGAGGCGATATATATACTCTATTAGACGATTAATCCCTTTACTCAGAAAAGGGATCAAGGCTAAATAGAGGGAATGCCAAGGCAAGGGATGAAGGAAGCATATAGGGGTCCTAAGGTTAGGTTAGGCTAGAAAGAATCACTGACTAGCCTATCCCCTATATGGTCCCTGAAGGCGAAAACATTTGCATCACTAGTCAAAAGTATTGTAAAATAATAATGCCACTATCTTCATAACTTAGTCTAGGATCACTAATAAATCATGCATGAACACTTGTATGTAGGCTCCTGGCCTGGGGGCTATAGTAGCCGACTGGTATGAGGTCAATCGATGACCGATAAAAAGCGTCTAAACACGATATAAAAGTTCCTAGCTATGAAGACTAAATAAACTAATGTATTCGATTAGTATATAATGCCGGAAGCGTTGTTGTGGCTAACTAAATAAGACATGCAAAACAACAACGACGCCATAAAATGGCGGGTCCGGTAGAGGCACAGCTCTGCCACAAAACATCAATTATTTCGCAAAATAATATTTACTTTACGGCCAGAGCTTAATTAAACAATACTGGAACCTTGTACTCAACTTTCCAGAAGAAGGCGAGGCTGAAGGTAACGACATAGCGAAGATGCAAAGCGATAAAGTTAACACAAGGGAAAATCCGTCTAAGTAGGGCAGCTACTAAACAAAGGATAAAGACGCGCGTGACGTCATTAGAGCAATGGCGTCCGTTTGTTTACGTCTCGAGTATCAGTAGTAGCCACGAGTGAGATTAGCTGTGGAACGGCTCCCAGCTATTCTCAGCCCTTACACACCGAAGCATTAACTCTGTTCGGGGTGGAGATAGCTATGTGGCACGTTCAGACATGCGTGTCCCCTGTTGTATTACGATGTCTTAAAGGGAAACCTTTGAGATACTCGCTCCAGAAGTTAGAATTCTGTGATAACCTGTGGTTAAATTCTCTGGGAATATCTTAGTACTGTAGTCTTATACCCAAGGAAGCTACCAAACAGGAACCTTCCATCAGGACGCCATGGCTTGAGCCCAAAAAGCCAGTTTAAAAGGAGGGAAAGCAAAGGCTGTCTCCCCCAAACTCCTCCTGGTGATCAACCAGTCGCCTAGCAAACGTAAAGCTCTCTTAGAAGAGCGAGAGAGCACTAGCTTAGAAAACGACGGCTTCGAAGTAGCTAGGCCTAGCGTAAACTCTGACGAAGGTGAACGAGGAGCAGCAGTTACAAAATGGACCGGAAAAAGATCCTTAAAAATCAGCATGATTTTTTTTAAAGTCCATAGAGGTCTGAGCAGCTTTAGGCTCCTCTCCGTCTGACAAAGTCCCCAAAGGAATATCAGTAGGAGGAGGATCAGCAACTTCCTCATCTGAAGGAACCTCGTCCGACAATTGTCTAGTCTCATGAAAAGGAGAGACCTGCCGCGGCGGCAATGCTTGACAGGCAATGTCAACAAGCAAAGGAGCAGCAGTAGCAGTAGAGGAAGCGACGTCAGGTCGCTGCTGAAAGGACTGAAAACCTTGTGACTGTCCAACAACAACAACAGGAGTTGATGGACGCTCGACGTCACGTCGGAACTGCATTGACTGCCTAGACTGAGCAGTCAAAACAACCTTCGACTGCGGTGATTGACGCTCAACGTCAAGTCGAGGCAACTGAGCTGGTTGGCAAACGTCCTGAACGTCAACACGAGACTGCGGCAGCGGCTGAAAGTCAACATGAGACTGCAGCGAGGGAGGATCCATGTCACGTGACTGACGTGAAAAAGTCCTGACATCACGTTTCAAAGTACAAGAAACGTCAGCACTAATGTCAAACGGACGAGTAAATGCTCGTTTGGGCGGCTGACGGCCAGAGTCTCGTTTAGCGTAACGGCGACTCGAAAGCGAAGGTTCATCGTGAACCTGCTCAACGTCATACTTCTCCATAAGGGAGGCAAGCTTAATCTGCATGTCCTGCAGGACAACCCATTTAGGATCAACAGGAGTCGGGACGGGCCGAGACGACGGTAACGTCTGTGTTGGCAAAACATTGCCTTTACCGCGACCCTCGGACCCCGTGTTACACTTTTGCGTTTAATAGGCGAACAGTCTTCCGACGACTGCAAAGGGTCAGAGCTGTCCCCATGGCTACAGCCAGGACGCTGGACCTGTCCTGAAGGGACTGACTTTCGCTTAAAGGGTCTAGAAACCTTGCGCCTAGGCTTCTTTTGCGAAAAGTCTTCGGATGACGAGGAGAAACTTCGTCTCTCCTGTCTTATGGCAAGGACGTGCTTGCCGAGCAACGTCTGATACCTTTGAGGTTACGTCTGTTCGTTGGTTTACACTCCTCACTCCCTTAGGTCCTACGACATTCCTTCTCCCTGGTGCAGGGGAGCCTGAAAGAGGTCTCGGACTAGGCAAGTGACAAGCACGAACAAACGAACCCTCCGCAACACAGCACATGTTTTCTAGCACTCACTTCACTGATATCGTATTTTCCAATAATTTCACATTAGGCATGAATAAAACTGATATCTACCTGAAGCACGCAATTCTCCCTTACATCAAAAGGTTATAATTGCGAAATGAGTCGTATAATGTAAGCACATTAGTACAAAATGAAACACACATGCAAAAATAAAAAAAAAAACATATACATATATATCGAATAAAACGGAAATATATAAAGTTAAAAAGGATCAGTGACTGGGGAGGAGACTAAACACTAGTTCACCAAAGACTACGTTTTCAATCTCTCACCGTAAGTGCCTTGGGACGAGAATAAAAACTAAAAACGTTTTATCCTTTCTCCCCGTACAGAGACTTGGGACGAGAGTAAAAAACTGAATCGAGAACAACGTTACTCGCTCCCAAACTCCTTACTTGGGACGAGAATAAAGATCGGATTGTTCTCTCTTTCTCTCTCTCTCTCTCTCCATCTCTCTCTCTCCATCTCTCCCTCTCTCTCTCTCTCTCTCTCTCTCTCTCTCTCTCTCTCTCTCTCTTGTCACACACAAGAGAATTGCCCACTCACCCTTCGTCAATAAACAGGTTATTTGACCAAAGGAAAAAACTGAAAGGACTAAGAAATTGAAAATTAACAAGTTCCTTTAAATTAGTATCTAAAACACTTCAGTTTGAAAGAAGAATGAACAAAACGTCAAAATCGATTTACTCTTTCTGCAAAGTGAAACCGTGATTCTCTCTTTCTCTATCGTAACGATAGAGCGCAAACTGCGTAGCATAAATAAACCAAACGTTAGTTCATCTTTGAAACAGCACGAAGACTATTCAAAGAAAATCTTTCATAAAATATCTACTAAAAAATATTCATTTAATAACTCTTACAGAGCAATTGATTTAAACTTAACGAAAATAAAAGTTGAATGGGCTCAACGTTGTTTAACTTCGGTTTCCAAGTTAGGACCGCCTACATCTCGGACTAGGGGAGGAATAGGTAAAGGCCGCATATAAACAAAACATAAAATTTATCTTGATGTTTAGTATAAATGGAAAGCTAATCGAAGAGGCCTAATAAAGGCGGGTGAGATATAAAATATATAGAAGAAAATCTATAATTATCAACAATAATTTATAACGTGATAAAATAATTACTAAAAGCCTTAAACACACTTCCGTACACTGAGGGAAGGGTCGGCCATCTTTACTCTATGGAAAAACCAGAGATAAAAAAGCAAGGGCAAAACACTTTTCCTCTCCTTTCAAAAGCATTTCTTTTGAAGATAGTATTGAATAATCCAACACGGTGAAAGCAATAAAACCAAAACCAAGTACTTCACCAATTCGGTAGAAAACTCGAGGTCATAAAGCGAGTGGAATCAACTTGTCGATGGAACCGACAGAGAAGAACTGGAGATGTTTACAAGTATATGCGGTATCTGGCCGATAGTCGGCGCTGGTGGGCACACCTGCAACCTTCACGGCGATCACTCGCGAGTTTTTGAAATCTGTCGAGCCGTCGGAGACGTCAGCTATTATATATTCACCGGCTAAGTTTAATATTTAAAACTAGTGAAGTTTTTCTTTAGCACTCTCATCACATACTTCATCTTTTAGATAAATATCTGCTTGTGGCTATCAAAAGTTTTTTAGTAGTTTACTACTCAGAATAACAAAAAATTTCTATTTCTGAATCCCCACTAGGCTTAGCTAGTTTTAAAATATGATGAAAACATTTTCCCATTTAATCAATTTCTTTATTTTCTTTCTTCTTAAATACAAAGATTGAAAAGGCTATAAAAACCAAAAAATGTCCAAGAATTAATCTAATATCTCTTCTTGAGTATATGTAATAATTTCTTAGTTTTACAAGAGAATACCATTATTACTACAATAATCATCAGTGACAGCAATAACTCAACTTTCGGTCAATGCAGTTAATCAAACTGAAACTGATCAGATACTTTATTGAATAATTTCCAATGAATGTAGATGATATCAGCACATGACATGCCATGGCTATCTGTGTAGAGGCACGACCGTCACATTGAATGGTAATAAAATTAAGTCTAAAACTTTTTTGAGCAATCCTCCGTAATATTAAAAACAATAGATGATAACTCAACAAATGTAAAGTAATACTATACTGTCTTATCATAAAGACTTATTATAACACACACATACAGTATACTGTTCATATTAAGTATATGTAGGCTGCTCAAAAAGATATAACAAGCCTCCAAAATCTTTGGCATCTGTTGTACCACAGCTGTTGTAATTCAGCAAGGAGTGGATCAAAATGAGGTTTCTTACCTAGATGGAGAGAGGATAAAAATACGTTCTTATTTTTTTGTAATCTTGATTCAATTATCCTAAAATATTTAAATGAAAAAAATATCTAATAAAATTTATAAAATAAAGGGATTTTTTAAAGATAATTTGGTTCAACGGAATACTCATAAAAAAATAATGTATAGGTGATATCCAACTTACTTTATGATGTAGAGGATGGTTCTACCTGTGCACAACAGTTCAAGAGATTACAGTTTTCAATGCAGTTATTTGAGAAAGATAATTGGTGAAGCACTTGTACACGTATAACAAATGTGGAGGTTTTAAATTGTGTCACTTATGACCACACTTGTATCCCTGTTAGTAGGAAAAGATTCAGTTGGAAAGAATTTGAAAAGTATGAATCACACGCAATTCCAAGAAAAATAACATACAGAAAATTTGAAAGACCTCCCTTGTATTACTCCAAATGTGTAAAAAGTGATCTAATGCATATAAATAACAAATAAAAGATTATTTAAAGTGTGACCTGCATATAAATAATAAATACAAGATTTGGAAGTGATTAAAATTAAGATATCTGGAGACTAATGACTGGTGAGAGCAGTGGTGTTGGAGAAGAAAGGCAGAGATGAGAAGTGGGAAGGAGTGCTACATAACATATATTGCTCGCATATTAATGCTCAATAACGCTATAACTACAGTAGTACTGCACTATGATATAGTATTACAACTCATTGGTTATCTAGATTAGTAAAAAAACAAACATTAAGCGAAATTTCAGACTAAAGATACCCTGCACAAATAAAAAAGTCACCCAAAACATTTAATTCTTCACAACAAGGTAATAGCTTACCTAGAAACTTTCACTGTATGCCACTGGCCGTCATCTAATCTGTTGGTGGTGTTGTAAACTAGTTTTGCAAAGCCAGAACCCAAGTTATAGCGAAGAACGAGTCGACCGTCTTGAAGCTCTAAGCTAATGGAATCTCCTAATGCAGGCCCAATTATATCTGCAGCTTCTCCATCGTCACCTTCTTCTCCAGCCCATACCAACAAACCATCTCTTGTCAAAGAACGGAATCGTAGCCACAGATGGAGTTTATCTCCAGAAACTCTGTAAGAAAATTAGAGTTTCATTGCTTATTCAAACAAATCTAAAGCATTACTTACAAAACAACACTGCAATTAAATAATAAACATGTATAATCTTTTTAACAATTGAAGAATTAAATTAAAAACCTAATAAAAGCACATTTCAAATTTAATTTTTCTAATAAGTTTTTATAAAATGTGTGGTAAACTGTAATGAAAACATTATGCGGTACCAACCTCTTCATTATTTCAGGATCAGCATATTTCAGAAACGATCTGCCACTAAAGCTGGGAGTAGCAACTTGGGTTACCACTCGACTTCTACAGTGGTCATCCTTAAATCCTAACGGACAACGACAGCTGTAGGACGGGCCATGTGGTTCACAAACTCCTCCATTGTCACAAGGCCTTTGAGAACAAGGGTGGTCACACGAACCTACGTTACTTCCCGAAACAGCGCCAGAAACTAAGTGAATTGTTCGGGAATTCAATGCCAACTGTCCAGGGGTAAAAATTTGAAGATCAATAGTAAAAATAAAAGAGTTGTCTGAGTAAAAAAATACATAATTATCTCAACATCTACTCTTTAAATTATATAATATGGTTCAGTACTGTACAGCAGATAGTAAACATCACATCACAGAGTTTCTCCTATCAGGTGAAAATTACAAATTCATAATATACTGTAAATGTCAGAACTTTGTAGAGCTTCTACCACACCCACATTTTTCAAGACTAAGTGAGTACCGAAGGAAAATAAACTATACCTTTTGTATGCAACCTGTGAATGCTTTAGCAGCAGGTAATATTGGCTGAGAAGCAGATGTGGGCGGAATACCTCCTAGGTAAAGAGGGTGTGACAAAGATAGCATTGTGAATCCTCCAGGAGTCAAGCCACTGACAACAGGTTGATCATCAACGTATAACCAAGTCCATCTACCAGTTCGCGACACTCGAGCCGAGTGCCATACCCCTGGTCGTATTGGGTATACAGAGCTGGGGATGGCAATTAATACAGGAATCTCTTTAATCAATAGAAAATGGCTTAGATCAGAAATAAATTACAGTACTATATTCTTAAAAAATGACTTATGAATAATAATAAAACATGTCACTTACAAAACCAGTAATATGGATATCTCACATCATAAACCCCTGTAGAATTCAACTCATACATGGATGCGTATCATAACAAAACTATATTAGATTTCAGTTTACTGAATATTATCCTGGAATGTTAAATGTTTTGTCTTTTGCTTCCATTGGGCAAATGTTCTGTGCACTCCTCAATTCATACAGTAAATATGAAACAATTATGGACTTGTTAGGCTTTGATTCATGTTTTTCTAGTATCCTATTATAGTGCAGAATGAACTGGAATTTTCTAGTGATATTTTTCCTTTGAATTGGTCATAATTGTATAGAGGGGCTGTGCCTGTTGTATTCTTGAATGAAAATCTGGTCAACATAATTGATGGTCTTATTCCCTTTCGTGTATTAAAATACCGAATGAAGGACAAGCAATGGTTAAATGATATTTGTAGATGCTCTTATTTCAAGTAAAAAGAGGCTTATCATCTTTGGAAAAGTAACATATAAAATTTGACTTGGAATGCCTATACTAACTAAGAGTTGGTGCTCAGAGAATTTATGCTTCAATTGAAAAGGAATACAATTTACCCTTAATAGAAACCCTCTTTGGTATAACCCAGGAGTATAAATGGTGGGCTACCCTTAAATATGCACTGTTTGGTATAGAATTAACAGTTCTCTTTTACTTAAACCAAATGGCCCTGTCACTCGCTGTCCAAAGGAAAAGGCTGATGTGTATGATAGTAAGCAGAGTAATAAGAAACTCGATCTTCCAGTTTTTCTGAGTCTAAACTAACTAGTTTAGCTTTTAGGTCCCGTGAAATTAAAATTCTTACTGGACCTTGATGCTTGAGGAGGTGTAGTCCCAAATGGCATTTCAGGTTTTTTTTCATAAAGACAACTGATTTCTTAGCACCTACTTTGTCTGTTATTTTATTACAAATTACAACAATAGGTTTCTTTTGCACTAGTTGCAAAATTGGTAATGTTACTCCATTTGGTAAATGTGTTTGTGGTTCCTCTACGCCAGCTGATTAGTGTCAAATTTCCATAACACCCATATCATCTAAAGTTTTTGAATGTCTCTTTGGCAAAATGTCTAAATATTTGTGGGTATCCTGAAGGTAATAATCTGTTCCTTAACTTGAAGTTTAGCATATACAAAATCCTTGGAATATGTGATGCCCTTCTTAAAATCTCCAATGTTGTACAGAAATTCCTTGAATTTGGTAAGGAAGTTTGCACGATTGACCTTGATTTTAGTGCTGCCTTTGACCATGTTAATCACGGGGCCCTTTCTTTCAAACTCAAGCAGATGGGAGAAGGTGGACCTTTAATTAATATCATTATTGAATTTTCAAGTAATAGACTGCAGAGAGTAGTTGTTGATGGGCACCATAGTGACTAGGAATGTAATATCTAATGGTATTCAGGGTAGTGCTCTCAGCTAATTACTTTTCATACTATATATGCATGATAAGTGGTTTGGCCTAGGAAACCAGCTTGTTGTATATGCATTAATTACATCTCTTGACGGTAAAACCTACGGTTGCTGAATCCCTTAAAATTAGTGCCTGGTTAAATTACGTGGTATCAAGTCGAATCAATTATCAATCATATATATATATATATAATATATATATATATATATATATATATATATATATATATATATATATATATATATATATATATATATATATATATATATATATATATATAAAATTCTTAGTAACCAATCATACTGTCTGTCGAAAGCAAGTAAGTGAAGCTCTGGAATATTGGGACTAAGAGCAAGTTATTAGTGAGACCCTCTTGGAGCACTTGGCACTCATCTTTTTTGTCAACAACCACTGTCTTAAACCAAACAGTTTCAATAGAATTTCATCAAAAAGATTTTGGATTTGACCTAAGAGTCAGAATCCATTTTCACACTGACACCTGAAACCACAATATGAATTCCTTAAATAATTTAGGGCAATGAGAAGCAATTACAGTTATTAAATTTTAGGAAACCAAACCAGGAATCTGTCATTATTGGGCCTTGAATTGCGATTAGAAGAACTTACAGGCTCATCTCATTCAATCGAAATACTCAAAGAAATGTTAAAATTTCTCTAATAAAAAGAATGAATAAGCATACATATTGACAGAAGAAACAGATTTCATATCTTACAGTACCCTAAGAAATCCTCTGTCCAAGAAAAAAATCTCAAACTACTGTATTACTGTTTTCTGCCTACATAAGCTGTACAATCACTTTCATCTGGTGCTAGAAAGTAACATTAGTAAATAATATTTCATCACACAGCATTGCATCCAAGCATCCAGAGAATATACACCATGTGTAAAATGGGAATTAATATTGGTAAATGTGAGAAAATAAATTAATAGAACCTGCATAAATGCTATAAACCTACCGAAGTGTCAGCATTCCTGAACCCAGGTCAATAGTGAAGAGAACGTGAGCCTGAGAGAGAGTTAGAGCAATGAAGTCCCCGGTGCCATCTGAGCGATGGCTTTCATATAAGAGGACACCTTCTGTGGAGGCTGCTCGGAACACCAGCTCAAGTTCTAGCCATGAGAGAACTGAGCCTCCAAGTGCAGGGAACATGAGGTGAGAGGACCCGTTGAAGGATGGTACCTGAGAGAAACATTTTTCTCATTAGGTATTTTTTACTTGATAGTCCAGTATAACACATCATTTCTGTGTAATTTTCTCTTCATCTTCCCATTTTTTATTAAAAAATATTTTACATTATCCATAATAATTCTTAAAATATTTTATAGAATATTGACCGTTACTAGTTAAAAGTAGTCATTGAGATCTTATAGTGTTATTTACATCCAAGCAGTAATAAATACTCAAATAAAGGGACAACTGACAACTACTGTATTCAAACGAATGCTTCTTCTTCCTTTTCTTTTTCTTACCTCCAAATTAAGCTGTTTCTCACAAAAATCTCCTGTATAACCGAGCGGGCACAAACATATAGGTGCTGAATTTTGAGGAGCAAAGAAGGACGGAGGTGGTGCCATTGTGGGATAGGGAGCAGAGCTGTTGGTGTCCTGGCCTGAGTGTGGTGAAGTTGACGACACACATTTCCCTCCATGTTGACACTCGACCTCACTACATGCATCGCCGACACATTCACCTGCAAATATGCAATGAAATTAGCAAATGCACAAAGCTTAAGACAAATGATTAAATATATGGCATGGCATTTAGAAGAAAAGCAATGGACAGTCAGGACATATAAAGAGAATGACAGATAATAGATGGACATTAAGAATAACAGAATGGGTCCCTAAAGATTGCAAAAGAAGCAGAGTAAGGATTGACGAACTAATAAAGTTTGTGGGTGTGGGCTGGCAGAGAAAAATTATAAACAGACGTAAGTGGAAGGACATATTTGAGGGCTTTGTTCAGCAGTGGACTAGGAACAGCTGATAATGATGGCATTTAGAAGGTTCTCAGTTGGCTACTGTTTTATAGATCTGAGTTTCAACTGCTTAATTCAAATGTTCATGGGACACTTTATGTACAAGCAACTGAAGAAAGGACGCTCTCATGATTTCCAAAATCAGTTCCTATCTAAACTACCAGTGCTACTGGCCAGTGGAGATTTAATGCCATGGCTAAAAATAATCTAAAAACAAATAGTTATATTCAATTTTCTTAATGAGGCGCATTTGCACTGACTCGCAGGGGTGCCCTTTCAGCTCGGAAAAGTTTCCTGCTAGCTGATTGGTTGGACAAGATAATTTTAACCAATCAGCTAGTAAGAAACTTTCCCAAGCTAAAAGGGCAGTGTAAATGCGCCTCATTAAAAACCAGTAGCTGTGGTTTGTTGAACATCAATGGAAGGAGGAAAATGCATAGAAAGACGTCCAACATAGCACAACTATTGGCGGAATGAATTATTGCTGAAAATAAGAAAATTAAAGCCACTCACAAGCTCAATTACTAAATAAATGCTACTGAGGAAGCTATTATTCTCAACGAAACCTGCGTGAAAGAGGGTCTACTTCCCAAATATCAATGATAATAATAATAACCATAAATCATAATTAAAACATTTTTCTGCTAAAAACAGTTATCTAGGTTTAGATTCGGTTTAAGTTTTTCTATTCAAAATGTTTCTAACAATCTTCGCTCGGTCTCAAAACGAGCTTTACACGAAACCGAGCTAAGATTGTTAGAAACATTTTACATAGAAAAACTTAAACCGAATCTTAACCTAGATAACTCTGCTTTCAACAGAAAAGTGTTTTAATCACTATTTATTATATTAAATTATCTTATTGTTGCTCGTCTTTTACTAATAATAAACATTATAATAAAGTTTTAACACTACTATTACTACTACTGATAATAATAACAACAATCCTTCGCACATTCCAGTTCTAGATTGTACAGACGTCCTTCATCCCTGCCAACCCCCAAAGGACTTACTTATATCCCATCCGTCAAGAGCAGCGTAATCCGAGGACAGGTTGGGGGATCTGAGAGGGTCGTTTTTCCTGAACCTGTAGATGTGATCGTTGACCTGCAGCCGTCGAACGCAGCCCTGCAATCCTGTGGTGACGCCCAAACGGGGTGCCAGAGAGGTCAGGTTATTGGATCCTCCTACGTAGAGTGGTTCTTGGAATGTGATTCGCGAGAAGAGACCCTGTTATGATAAAAGAGCATGAATTGATTGCACTAAATTACTTGAGGTTGCAAAATTCTGTCCTGGGGTAGGGATTTCTAGCTTGAGGATACACTATTTGTATTCGTGCTTTTGTATTATCATTAAAAAGGCTACTAAAATACAATTGGGCATCTTGTCACAATATTAACTAAAACTTCTTCAAAGGTTTTACGGGTTTCACAAAGCATAAAAATGGAAATAATGTCTACCTACCAAGTGATTATTGTGCAAAGCTAATTTACATAATAAGAATACATACAAAATTTTTTTTTTCATCTGGATATGAACTAGAGTAAAACATGTCTATATTTTTCCAACAAAAATAACACTCAAGGAAGTAAGTATATTAGAAACTAATAATTAAATATAAATAAATATTCAATCCTTTTTCCAGCAGATTTTGTCATGGGAACAAAATCATACACAATAAAATTACGTGAGAAAAACTAAGTTACGAAGGAGGAATACTGCCTGAAGTTGACCATTTAAGAAAAAAACCCTAAACTGGAAAACAATCCTATTAGCAAATAAGGATAACAATTTACGTCATCAGAAGTAAGGTCAGTTTAGGTCAGACTAATGAAAAACTGTGGGAAAAATACGAATGAATAAAATAAACATGGATTTTATATATAAAAAAAATAAAAAAATAAAACACTAATATAAAGCAATAAAACTTGAACCTATAAAAATTACTCATAAAAAACATTATAACTAAACTAAAACTGAAAATGACTAAGTCAAACGTGAATTTGAAAATAAATAAGAATCTTTATGCAAAAACTCCTTGTAAGACAAAATGGCCTAAAAGAGGAGCTCTTGTGGCAAAATCCTGCAACCGACTGTACCTCGGAGCGTCCTTGGACATGATGTCCGTCGTTGAGCTGTAGCCAGACGTCCCACCGATGGCGGTAGACGGTGAGTCTGTTCCACTCCCCCATGTGCACTCCTTCAGGAGATTTCACCAGCCCAGCACCGGAGCCACAGTCCCATCTGTCAGGAGGAAAGTAATTAGGTCTAGGGTTGTGGTGCCCGATGCGGTAACGTCCCTGACTGGTGAACACCAGACTGGGGTTCGAGTCCTGCTCAAACTCGTTAGTTTATTTGATCGCTGCAACCTCACCATCCTTGTGAGCTAAGGATGGGGGGGGGGGGGGTTAAGGAGCCCATAGGTCTATCTGCTGAGTCATCACCAGCCATTGCCTGGCCCTCCTTGGTCCTAGCTTGGGTTAAGAGGGGCTTTGGCGCTGATCATATGTATATATGGTCAGTCTCTAGGGTACTGCCCTGCTTGATAGGGGAATGTCACTGTCCCTTGTCTCTGCCATTCATGAGTGGCCTTTAAACCTTTAATGTATTATCTTATGGGCTGCCTGTAAATGTGGGATCTGTGCTAAGGACAACATGTTCTCCCAAGTGATTATGCCCCGTATAATTGTTCCCTTTTATTCTAAATTTACGTGATTTGTATTTTCACCGAATTGCCTTTAGGATCTTATAAAATACCTAGACCACAGGTCAGCAATAAATCAGAAACCTTTATCATGTTAAAAATGCTTTAATTTAGATGATATAAAACACCATTTCATATCGTATTTCAAGCTTCTCTTATCTTTAGGTTTCTCAAATGAGAATAAATAAAACACCAGCGACTAAAATGACTGGCAGGTAGTAATGCTTAGCCATTTCACCTTTTCATATTTGATGGCAATAATATCCTACACTTTATGTTTCGTAAATAAGTGCATCAAATTAGTTTTCATCTAATTTCAGCGCATCATATTTTTTAGCCAAATACGAAATATCCTATTTACAATTAAACCCAAGTTGAATAAAATCACATTGACCAACATTAACTGAATCAACAGACCATGAAACTTTCACTAAAGCTCACCTGAAATCAAAACAACTTACCATCGCCCTTCCACAAAGACTCACCTGAATTCGACATACGTGTTGACCAGAACAGCGGCCATGAAATCGCCAGAGAGGTCATCATTTTCCCCCGAGACCAGCAGAACGCCATCTGGAGACTCCGGCTTGAACTCTATGGTCAGCTGAACGTCTCTGTAGGCTTCTCTGAGCGGGGCAAAGGCGACCCAGGATGACCCGTGGAACCTGGCCGTTTCGATGGGACCCCCGGTCATGATCACTGGAAGGTAAAAGTAGATAAAAGTAGATAAAATTAGGAACGAGAGTTTTCATCAGGTGTGGAATCATAGGCTGATCCAGTAAGAAGCCAAGGTAATGGTTTTAAGTATTTTTTCCCTGTTCTAGAGAAAGAGGCATTTTGCGTCAATAGGCGTAGGAGGAGATGATGGAAAGAGAACTTTCGGATGTTTATATGTAATAATCAAATAAATAAATAAATATATATATACATATATAAATATATATATATATATATATATATATATATATATATATATATATATATATATATATATATATATATATATATATATATATATACTACAGAAATTATATCACATTAACCACTACATATCTTTTATAAACGCACACATACATGCAGCAACATTTGCACGAGCGAGTATTAGTAGATGGAAACTAATATCGGCATATTTCTGTGTTCATATAAAGACATCGGCCTGTGTATCCCAGATAACTGGTATTCTATAATGCGCAGTAAATTTAAATGAAAACATTAAAGAATCATTTACGGAAAATGTAAATAACATACACTCTTATTAACAACATTTTAGTACACGTCATTGAAGAACAGTTCCACAAATGATTTTCTAAATTTTGAAAAAAAAAAAAAAAAAAAAAAAAAAAAAAAAAAAAAAAAAAACCACCGTCATTTTTTTTCTTTTAGATGAACTCAGAAGGACCTAATTCAAGTTATTATGAAGAT
>NC_090735.1:128601958-128604458 GCF_036898095.1 Palaemon carinicauda | reverse complement strand
AGTAATGTCTTTAGTTTCTTCTTAAATTCAATTGCTCCCTTTAGATCCTTCATTTCAGGTGGCAGTTTATTATAGTGTCTAGGCGCACAGTAGCTAAAAGCCCTTTCACCAAATTTACTATTTGTTCTTGGTTCAGATAGCCTATGTTTGTCACTCATGTGTCTTGTGTTAACATTTGTTCCTAGTTCTAGTTTATTCAGGCATTCTTTTAGATATTTTGGTTCATTTTGGTTCAGTATCTTAAACATTAGTAAGAGTAGCTTGTATTCAATTCTCGCTTTTACCGGTAGCCAGTGTAATTTAATTAGTGCAGGGGTAACTCTTTCCCTATTGTGTAGTCCTTTTATTAATCTAGCGGCTCTGTTTTGTACTCTGAATTTTCTTCAGCTGATAATTTGGTAAGCCATAGAACAGTGAGTTGCAGTAATCAATTCTTGAAAATATGTGGTGATAAATGAGTATGGCCATAGATTTTTCATCTAAGTATTTACTAATAAATGCTATGTTTCCAATGTGATAGTTACAATTTCTTACCATGTTATTTATATGTTCGTTCATTGTCAGTCTATCATCCATGATTACTCCAAGATTCCTGACAGATTTCTTTAGGCCAATGATCGATTGACCTATTTCAATTCTTTGGAAGCATTCGATTCTTTTTATATCTTTTTCATTTTCCAAAAATAATACATTCACTTTTGTCTTCATTGAGCTTGAGCTTTTTTGTTAACATCCAAGCCTTAATGTCATTCATTATTTCATGTATCTTTCTTTTAGCTTCATCAACTGATTCTATTGGGAAATAGAATTGTGTATCATCAGCGTATATTTTAAAACTTAACTCTGTGAGTTTCGAGTATATTTGCCAGTTCAATCGTGTAAATTTCAAACAGGAGAGGACCTAGTACACTGCCTTGAGGCACCCCTTTGGTTAGTTTTTCTTGTCTCAGATTCAACATTTGATATTACTACTTTAACTTTGCGCTTTTCAAGATAACTCACAAACCAGTCGTGTGCTCGTTCTACGATGCCCACAGCTTTAAGGTCTTCCATCAGATATGTATGTTCTACAGTATCAAATGCTGCACTTAGATCAAGCATTACAAGAATGCAACACTTGCCATTTGTTATAATTTTCTGTTATGTCATTTTTTATCGCTAATATTGTTGTTTCTGCGGAGTAATTTTTCTCTGTACTGCAGATTGATCATCAGGTATGACATTAGATTTTTTTCAGATATTTCCAGGTTTGTTTCGTGTACAGCAGTTTCAATAATTTTCGAAAAATATGACAGATTTGATATTGGCCTATATGAACTTAAATTGTCCTGCATCACCTTTTCCTTTATACACAGGCTTGATACACGCAACTTTTTCACAATCAGGGAAAACTGCCTGTGTTAGACTCATATTTACCATGTTTCGGTAGGTCTCTTGTAGTCTGGTGAAATTTTCTGCATCTTTTACATCATTAATAGGAAATGGATCATTTCCGCAGTAGGTTTTTTTTACTTTCTTTATTATTCTCATATAATCGCTCTGACTTAACTCTTTGAATACATTTAGCTTATTTACACCTGTTGCTGATGTATTCCTTTGCTCTGTTGTGCTGATGTTGTGAAAACTGGAGCAGATTTGATTTATTTTTTCCTCAAAATAATTAATAAAACCATTTGCTAGGCATTTAGGATCATTAGTTATGTCGGGCAACACTATTTCTGTCTTTAGACCTAATAGTTTCTTTAGGTTCTTATGTATTTTCCGTGGGTCATTTTCATTGCACACTTTTTTATAATAGGCCTTTTTTTTTTAACTAAGATAAGGTAATTGTAGCGATTTCTGGCTGCTTTGTAATGTTGCGCCAGTTTTCCTTATTTTTATTTCTTTTCCATTTATCCTCCATTTTTCTTTTTCTTTTTTTCTCTTCGTGTAATTCATACGTGTGTGTGTATGTGGGTGAGTCGGTGGAATATATATATATATATATATATATATATATATATATATATATATATATATATATATATATATATACATATTTCGTAAGATATGAAAAATTTAAATAAAAAACTATTTAAAATACTATTTTAAAACTATGATGCCGATAAATATCCTTCAAAATAAAACATTTTGAAATTGAATAATAAACGTTTTACGTGCGAAAAGGAGTCAACCATTGATTTGTTGACCCATGTATTCGAAAACATTAATTCTAAACCCACTTGATTGAAGAATATTGCACAAAAACAGTAATGTCATGCCCTACCCTCCTTTTTTTTCTTTTTTTTTTTACTTGCATTCTCGTTCTTTGTAGATAACAGGCAATTTTGCAGTTAACGGCTGTTTAAGCAGTGATAAAGTTTAGTCATAATCACTTGCTGGGCTCGGCAGGGTGGAATGAGCCAACACTTTATAAGGATAACGACACCAAATTACTTCGTAAAATGCATGCACTAAATTATTGAATGAACCTCTGGAGAGAGAGAGAGAGAGAGAGAGA
>NC_090735.1:128583511-128601458 GCF_036898095.1 Palaemon carinicauda | reverse complement strand
ATGCACTAGTTTAGAATATTCTGACACTCCTCGGTTAAAAATATGTCGCAGGCTTCTGCTACGTTTGAGTCTCTCAAAAAGGAGTATGCATATTATTATTATTATTATTATTATTATTATTATTATTATTATTATTATTATTATTATTATTATTATTATTATTATTACGTGCTAGGCTATAACCCTAGTTGGAAAAACAGGATGCTATAAGCCCAGGGGCCCCAACAGGGTAAACAGCCTAGTGAGGAAAGGAAATTTAAGGAAAAATAAAATATTTTAAAGATGAGAAACATTAGAATAAATATCTCCTATATAAACTATAAAATCTTTAACAAAACAAGAGGAAGAGAAAATGGCCAACATACATATACTTACACATAAAGTATACATTACATGCACGCATTAACTGTACATACGATTACACGTAACATATAGGTTCCAAGACAAAACTATTTTTTACTTTATTAGGAAAAGTTATTTTCATCAAAATGGCAAACAAAATAAATTCTATCCTCATCCCTAAAATAGCGGAAGACTAGTGGAGTTCGCATTATCATCCAATTATAAAGTAATTATCACAAATACAGGGTGGCTTGTTCATATAATCACATATTTCGGAGATAATTTTTGTTCCTCTGAAATTTTAATTCCAGAAAAGTTTACACGGGGAAAAAATGCCATACACAGACAACATTTCAACGCTAATCATTTATAGAAAATTACGTACTGCCTGGATTCAATTTTTGTTTTGCCCTTTTTTATTCTATATTCTGTAAAATGCTTCATTAAAAGTATATAAATGACAAAAGTACTTATGGACTATAGTACCTTTACTCACAGAGAAAAAAATGTTGATTAATTGATAGAAAGTGATTTCCTTAATACCTAAATCTAGAACTCGATTAATTGTGTATTTCATAATCTCAACTCGATTCATTTGTAACTGGTCATATGTATATATGGTCAGTCTCTAGGGCATTGTCCTGCTCCATAGGGCAATGTCACTTGTCCCTTGCCTCTGCCATTCAGGAGCGAACTTTAAACCTTTAAACTACTGAAGACCAATAATGTTTTAACGAGTTACAATTCTTTTGTTGAATCCCTATTATTATTATTATTATTATTATTATTATTATTATTATTATTATTATTATTATTATTATTATTATTATATTATTATTATCATTATTATTATTACTTGCTAAGGTACAACCCTAGTTGGTAGAGTAGGATGCTATAAGCCCAGGGGCCCCAACAGGGAAAATAACACAGTGAGCAAAGGAAACAAGGAAAAATAACATTTCAAGAACAGTAACAACATTAAAATAAAAATTTCTTATATAACCTATAAAAACTTCAAAAAAAAACAATAGGAAGAGAAATAAGATAGAATAGTGTGCTCAAGTGTACCCTCAAGCAAGAGAACTCTAACCCAAGGCAGTGGAAGACCATGGTACAAAGGCTATGGCACTACCAAAGACTAGAGAACAATGGTTTAATTTTGGAGTGTATTTCACCTAGAGGAGCTGCTTACCATAGCTAAAGAGTCTCCTTCTACCCTTATCAAGAAGAAAATGGCCATTGAAGTTATTTAGTCGAATTTGACTTAATAAAGAAAACCTCAAGCAAATCTGACTTTTGCGTTTTTAGGTCTCATTATGACCCATTTCAGCGTACCTTGGAGACTTGGGAGGGGGGGGGGGGGGGCGCTAAATTATTTTGGCCAGAGGGTGTGAGATGCGGGTGCTAGCCTATCCACAACAGAGGACATATTCAAATGTTTAATTCAGAGAAAGTGTACTATCCCTCCATTACCTATCCACACACACACACACACACACCACACACACACACACACATTTGGAGCCCCTAGCCTAGTAGCATCCTGCTCTTCCAACTAGGGGTTGTACATGTAATACTACTACTACTACTACTAACAATAATAATATCACGAACTTTCAAAAGGGGGTGGAAGAAAAGTTAGCAGCTTAGTCAATTGTCTGCTATTTAATAGTCAGTTCTTAAATAAAGTATACGCTTCTTTCCTATATGTTTCCATAATGACCCAAGTTGTTTAGCTGAAAAGGAACTCTTTGACATAACTCTAGAGGAGTTCATTCATTCATATTTTAAAAAAGTTATCTTCATTTGTCAGGCAAACCCATCCACAGAGAGAGAGAGAGAGAGAGAGAGAGAGAGAGAGAGAGAGAGAGAGAGAGAGAGAGAGAGAGAGAGAGAGAGAGAGAATTTCGAAGAACCATCTTAGAATAGATTTATATAACAAGAAAAAGACAGATAGAATAGTAAAACTAAGATAAAGCAAGAAAGAGGGTCTTCGTTAAACCAAATTGCTTTATAAAGGAAAACATTTTCCTACAAAATAAAAACGATCTTGAAATAAGTCAGAAATGTGGAAAAGTGTATTATGCACTGCCATCTATCCATTATTCCATTATATAATGGGTCGGCAAAGTTAATGGACGTACGGCCTAGAACAAGAATGAAAAATATGTAACTAAAACATGTAGAGGTACGAGTCCAAACACAACAAGGTTTCAGGAATAATAAATAATTATTTAAGCTCTCAACGGAGGTGAAACTTTTTCATTTGAAAGTCAAGAAAGGAAGTTCTATAGATATTGATTTTAAATCATTGTCAGTCAAACAGATGTGATAACTTCCCTGACTATTGAACGCCAGACTGGGGTTCGAGCCATTGCCGTCTCAATACATAGACGGCAGTGTTTGAGGCCCGCTCACACTCGTTAGTTTCTTTGGTCTCTAAAATCTCACCATCCTTGTGAGCTAAGGATGGGGGGTTTGGGGGGAGCCTATTGGTCTATCTGCTGAGCCATCAGCAGCCATTGCCTAGCCCTCCTTGGTCCTAGCTTGGGGGGAGAGGGGGGCTTGGACGTTGATCATATGTCCCTTGCCCTTGCCATTCATGAGCGACCTTTAAAACTTTAGAGACGTGAACATTATGAAGGAATAGAGTAAAGATATAATGGTGTTTAGAAGACGTGATGCACAATACTGCAGACGAGTGTACCTTAATTCAAAGCGTCTCTATACTGTATACGAGAAAACATGCGAATACATACGGCCACTTTGTAAACAAATGAAATCAAAGAAACAAATGAATACGTATATACACTGCATTCACAGAAATATATATCAACACACTCACTTAGAAAGAATAATGATGGGAATAACACTAAGAGGTAGAAAAAGAGCAACATGAATAAGAGAGAAAACTATAGTAGAGGATATTCTAACATGTAAAGAAAAGAAATGGACGTAGGAAGGACATATAATGAGGATGATAGATAATAGAAGGACATTAAGAATAACAGAATTTCAAAAGACGCAGAGGAAGGAAGAAAAGGATGGATTGACGAGCTAAGCAAATTTTATGGTATACTGTCATAGAAAACCCATAAACAGACGACAGTGGAGGGACATGTCTGAGGCCTTTGTTCTGCAGTGGTATAGTAACAGGTGATGAGATATATATATATATATATATATATATATATATATATATATATATATATATATATATATATATATATATATATGTATATATATATATATATATATATATATATATATATATATATGTATATAAATATATATATATATATATATATATATATATATATATATATATATATATATATATATATATATATATATATATATACATATATATATATACATATATATATATATGTATATATATATATACATATACATATGTATATCTATCTATCTATCTATCTATCTATCTATATATATATATATATATATATATATATATATATATATATATATATATACGCACATAATTCTCACTATTTTTGTGTACCCATATAAAACTTTATTGGAAAACTGTAAGTTCCAGACCTCTATCACGGTCAGGCAACAAAAGAATCATTTATCCCAGGCAACTGTTCCCGCCCATACAAACAATATCCCAGGCAATATAGCTCCAGCGAAGATTAAGTGTGACTATATCCCCGTCATATGTTAACTTAGGGCTGGTGATATTTGATGCCAATATCAGGTTGCTGGTTTATTACCAGCCAATTCCTTTCAACGTTTTTTTTTTTTTTTTGTCATGATTTGTTCTCTCGTCCAATTTTTTTCCCCTTTTTGATGGTTCCTTATATCATGTACTATTTAGTTTCAAATTCTAATCTTTATTATTATTATTATTATTATTATTATTATTATTATTCGCCAAGCCACAACCCTAGTTGGAACAGCAAGATGCTACCAGCCCAAGGGCTCCAACAGGGAAAAATAGCCCAGTGAGGGAAGGAAATAAGGAAATAAATAAATGACGAGAACAAATTAACAATAACTCATTCCAAAAACAGTAACAACGTAGCTGTTAATTTTTCGTTTTTTTTTTTTTTTTTTTTTTTTTTTTTTTTTTTTTTTTTTTAATCCTAGTATTTATTTCCCTCTCATAGCCGGTCATTCTCTCTCCTATGACATTCTTGTTGTAATACACATCCTTCCTTTTTTCCAAACAACGCGATGCATTTTTTGCTTGCGTGATGAAAAGCCCCTTTTATATGATGTATCGAAGGACAGAGACACGTTTTCTTTTACGTGTCTACATTTGCATCCATTATAAAGTTTAGAAAAATACAATATTCAACACTTTTATCTTGAGCAGTTTCACGTATGCATTTTAATTCTAGAATCCATTGTTATTATTCTAACCTCTGAATAAGGCTTTTTATTGTTTATTTTTTTTTAAACAAACTCTAGGAATCTAAGTTCTTTTATAACCTTGTCTTTCTCGCAGGACATTTTTAACCCTCTTTCCCCAATACCAGATGATTGGCTGATTAATTTGAAAAAAAAAAAAAGTTATGAACAAAGGATACCGGAAGAACAGAACAAGCGGAGTTTTCGTTTTATAGGTGCGTTCGCAATACAGGAAACGAACAATAATTGTAGATACATTTGTTCTTTCCTAATTGGGGCATCGACGAGAGAGAGAGAGAGAGAGAGAGAGAGAGAGAGAGAGAGAGAGAGAGAGAGAGAGGTGCGAACCTTCCTGTTCTCCGGAAGTATAGGAAATTCTGAACCATAGAGTCCTCTCAAATGGCGGCGCCCAACAACAGCTAACAACCTACCAAGTACTTACTGTTCGGTCAAAAAAAAAAAAAAAAAGGCATATTTTTCTTAAGGAAATGGGCCGTTCTGATCACACAAACATCTAAAAAAAATAATGACAAACTTGTGTTACTGAACTCTAAACCCATATTTGCCGTCGTCCAACTTGGGGACAGTCTCTCTCTCTCTCTCTCTCTCTCTCTCTCTCTAAGGTATGGGACGATATATGACGTCATTAGGGTTTGGACATTCCGACATCTTTTTACTAATGTTTATACAATACATCTTCTCTATACATTAAAGGTCCTAGAAGAGTTGGAAGACCCAGGCCTACATGGCTGAGGACTATGAAGCGTGGAGTAGGAGATGATGAATGGAGAAGTATTGAAGTAAAAGCTGAAGTAGAGACGACTGGCGAAATCTAACCGAGGCCCTTTGCGTCAATAGGCATAGGATGAGATGATGATGATGATGATGATATAATAAAGAGGAAGTGTCTGACTATAATATATATATATATATATATATATATATATATATATATATATATATATATATATATATATATTTCTTGTCACGCTCAAGGGGAGTGAGAGTAGTCATACCATGGTGAGAGGGGGGGGGGGGGGGTACCCTGAAAGGTACAGTCGGGAACCAGTCACTCCCACAAATTGCCGAACCAGCAAAAAGGGGGAGGAAAGGGTTGAATGTGAGGGCATATCTATCTAAATATTCAGACTTCATTTAGACGGCTCGGGTACACAGTGTATATGTATGTGTATATATATGTATATGTATATATATATGTATATATATGTATATACATATGTATATATGTATATATATATATATATATATATATATATATATATATATATATATATATATATATATATATATATATAAACTAGTACGAAGATGGAAGTTCTTATGTTTTTTCACATAGAATTGAATTTGGTAATTTTCACCGCTTGAAACTACATCGATAGCCAATTTATACGTTACTTGACCGCTTTCGATACCAATTAACAATATGGTAAAATATTTTAACCCAAATAATTAGTTATCCTTAAAGACTTCCGAATTTATCCGTGTTTTTTCTGATTATGAAACCCTGATTCTGCAAGTTTCTCCTTGTTGAGCCTTTTAAACCTTCAACGACTTCTGAGAATGATTTAAAAGTACATTTGCCAGAATGATCAAATTAAACAGAAACAACAAGCATCGTATTTCTGCGTACATACCAAACCGTAATCTTGTTATTATCAAAAGCAAAAATAAAAGTTTGCAGATACTGCTCAAACAAGGCAGCATATACACAAGCAATTGCATGCAAACATACCAGACTAGCCATTTACAAAGACGCTACAGATATTTTGTCAGTTACACAAGTGTCTGCCAAGAGATCTTCGGCGACTGTTTATTTTCGTTAAGATCCAAACTAGACGTAAGATGATGGACGGCTATTTGTTTAGAATTCAGAAGCACAAATAACCAACTTGTTCGGGAACAAGCTTGCGAAACGAGTTACTGGAATTCCAAGCTGAGTTAAAATGAAAATTATAGCTGTTGAAGTAATATGGAGTTACTTGAAATGTGTAGCAAGATGGAGATACTTGAAATGGGTAGCAAGATGGAGTTACTTAAAATGTGTAGTAAGTTGGAGTTACTTAAAATGTGTAGTAAGTTGGAGTTACTTGAAATGTGTAGTAAGATAGTTACTTGAAATGTGTAGGAAGATGGAGTTACTTAAAATGTGTAGCAAGATGGAGTTACTTGAAATGTGTAGGAAGATGGAGTTACTTGAAATGTGTAGCAAGATGAAGTTATTTGAAATATGTAGCAAGATGGAATTACTTAAAATGTGTAGTAAGATGGATTTACTTGAAATGTGTAGTAAGATGGATTTACTTGAGATGTGTAGTAAGATGGACTTACTTAAAATGTGTAGTAAGATGGAATTACTTAAAATGTGTAGTTAAATGGAGTTACTTAAAATGTGTAGTAAGTTGGAGTTATTTAAAACGTGGTAAGATGAAGTTACTTGAAATGTGTAGTAAGATGGAGTTACTTGAATTGTGAAGTAAGATGGAGTTACTTAAAATGTGTAGCAAGATGAAGTTACCTGAAATGTGTAGCAAGATGGAGTTATTTGAAATATGTAGCAAGATGGAATTACTTAAAATGTGTAGTAAGATGGATTTACTTGAAATGTGTAGTAAGATGGATTTACTTGAAATGTGTAGTAAGATGGACTTACTTAAAATGTGTAGTAAGATGGAATTACTTAAAATGTGTAGTTAAATGGAGTTACTTAAAATGTGTAGTAAGTTGGAGTTATTTAAAACGTGGTAAGATGAAGTTACTTGTAATGTGTAGTAAGATGGAGTTACTTGAATTGTGAAGTAAGATGGAGTTACTTAAAATGTGTAGTAAGACGGGGTTACTTGAATTGTGAAGTAAGATGGAGTTACTTAAAATGTGTAGTAAGACGGGGGTCACTTGACATGTGTAGCAAGATGGAGTTACTTATATTGTGTAGTAAGAAGGAGTTACTTGAAATGTGTAGTAAGACAGAGTTACATTAAATGTGTCTCTTACCCAGAAGAAAAAGTACCAGGAGTTCATAACTGTAAATGAGATTATACTGCAAAGGAGATTATGCTTAAGTGAAATATGGTTTGGGGAGTTGCCAATTAATTGGAATTATTATTGAAATCAGTGTTGGAGTTTATAACATCCACGGAAACTGAAGCCAAATGACATACGTTTCTGACAGGTTAATTCAATTTTAGTGAATAACAAATAAGTCTGCGACTGGTGATCGGCCGGACTGGGGTTCGAGTCCCGCTCAAGCTCGACAGTTTCTTGTAGTATCTGCAACCTCACCATCCTTGTGAGCTAAGGATGGATGGTTTGGGGGAGCCTATAGGTCTACCTGCTGAGTCAACAGCAGCCATTGCCTGGCCATCCCTTGTTCTACCTTGGGTGGAGAGGGGGCTTGGAGGCTGATCATATGTATATATGGTCAGTCTCGAGGGCCCTATTACTGTCCCTTGCCTCTGCTATTCATGAGCGGCCTTTAAACCTTTAAAACTGAGTTGGAGAACATGAAGGAAACAAAGTGATCAACATCAGACAGATAAAAGAAAAAGATTCAATTCCATTCCTCATCTCTTTCCATCATAGACGATTCATTTCTTCTCCATATCTCTACAATTCGTTTCTGCTCGCTATCATTTCTCGATGATTCATTTCTGCTCACTATCATTTCTCGATTATTTCTTTTCTGTTCGCTATCATTTCTCGATGATTCATTTCTGCTCACTATCATTTCTAGATTATTTCTTTTCTGCTCGCTATCATTTCTCGAAGATTAATTTCTGCTCGCTATCATTTCTCGAAGATTCATTTCTGCTCGCTATCATTTCTCAATGATTCATTTCTTTTCCATATCATTTCTCCTCCATACAATTTCTCTACAATTCATTTCCTTTCCATATCATTTCTCTACAATTCATTTCTTTTCCACATCATTTCTCTACAATTCATTTCTCCTCCATGCAATTTCTCTACAATTTATTTCTTCTCCCTATCATTTCTCAACAATTCTGTCCCGAGGTGTCGTGCAGTCTCCACACACACACACACACACACACATGTCTTACCCGGGCAATCTCCTTCACTAACGTCGTCAACTGGGCGATCGATGAATATTCATACATGATAATTCTAATGGTCTCTTTTCGCGCCACACGACGTTCGCAGCACCAAACATTCAACTCTCATCTGATTCGCCACGCTTTCTAATTGAAGACTTCCCTCGAGGCGTTCATAATTAAGTGATGTTCACGTTCTCTCCATCTGACTGCGATTGGAAACTCAAACAATGAAGGAGTTCGTTTAGATTTCGCGTTCTTCTTCTTCTTCTTCCTTCTACGGCTGATATGTAGACGTCATATTCGTCGTATTCGTCTTCTCGTCTCGTCTCGCAGACACTCCATCTTTAAACAGCTCTCTCTCTCTCTCTCTCTCTCTCTCTCTCTCTCTCTCTCTCTCTCTCTCTCTCTCTCTCTCTCTCGTCTCTATGTCAGCGATCTCTATTTACAGAGTCATGTACTCGCACTACTTCTCCCGGCACCGATATTACGGGTGATTTTCTCATTTCCAATAAAGAGCCTCTTATGGTTCGCGCTCATCGCGGAGGCGATATAGAAAACCCGGAGGAAAAGGAAGGAAGAAAAGAAAGCCTCTGCAATAACATGAATTGAAAGGGTAGGCAGGGTTGCCAGGTTTTCTGAATGAGAAAAGGCCAAATTCAAATAAAAAACAGATTTAAAAGGCCAACACATTAGTAGAAAAGGCCAAATATATAGTATTTAAGGCTTACCTTTTCTTTCATGATATTACTAAAGGCCAAAAATCTTTAAAAAAAGGCCAAATTTCAGGGGGGTTTTTATCTAAAAAGGGCAAACATGGCACCCCTGGGGGGGAGGGAGGAAGACTGGGAGAAGGAAGGATGAGGAGCATAATTCTAAGGAGCTGAGGTATACTGATAAAGAACTCTCTAAATGTGATGAGAAGTAATCGCGGTGAAAATGTTGCTCTGTAGAATGGGATAAAAGTGAGTTACTTCCGTGAATTAAGCTAAAAGCTTCGAACACTTTTAAATTACAAGATTAATTACATGGACTTTTTAAAATACGTTTTTCATGAAAGTATGAATCCAATTGTCATCGTCTACCATTCGTAATAAAAGGTTTAAACCACATGTAAGAGTAGACACACACACACACACACACACACACACACATATATATATATATATATATATATATATATATATATATATATATATATGTGTGTGTGTGTGTGTGTGTGTGTGTGTGTGTGTTCAAAAAGGCCCATAACAAAAACACAGGAAATATAAACAAATCACTGTATTTCGAGTTTCCGAAATCCAGTATAGTGATTTATTTATATTTCCTGTGTTTCAATTATGGGCCTTTTGAAAAAACATGTTAAACTGTTCTTATAAGTATGACATATATATATATATATATATATATATATATATATATATATATATATATATATACTATATATATATATATATATATATATATATATATATATATATGTATGTATGTATGTATATATATATATATATATATATATATATATATATATATATATATATATATATATATATATATATATATATATATGTATTATAGCCACGAAAGGAAAAATGAAAAAGACTTGATTGGAGTTAGTACTTTCATCCACTCAGGACATTATCAAACTCAGCAATGAGAATACATATACAAAGACATCGTATTTATACTGGAGAAGGGGATCCAACAGCTGTCAGTTTCTTAATAATTCCGGAGAAATCAGATTTTAGATAAAAGGATAATACTGGATTAACGGAAAACAGACCTGGGCTTAGATTCAAATTTCGACCTTGAGTACAGGAGATTAAAAATAGATATGTTACTGTTTTTAAAATATTCTATTTTAATTGTTCATTATTTCTCAGATCGTTTATTTCCTTTCCTCACTGGGCTATTTTTCCCTGTTGGAAACCTTGGGCTAATAGCATCTTGCTTTTCCAACTAGGGTAGTAGCTTAACTAGCAATAATAATAATAATTCTAACCATTGGTTCACTTTAGTCATCAAACTTTTAATCACTCGACAAAAGACCTTCCATAAATAAATATTCTCAACAGCGTCTTTATAGCAATGTGGACTATATTAATTTTTAAATTTCTCTTGATAAATTAAGCCTACTCGATGCTTGTACCAATGTAACTTAATTGTCTACGAGACTTGGGTAAATCTGGACGGTAGGAGAAGAAGAAGAAAATGGAAGAGAGGAGGAGAAGAAGAAGATGGACGAGGGGAGGAGGAGAAGAAGAAGAAGAAGAAGAACGAGAGGAGAAGGAGGAGAAGAAGAAGATGGAAGAGAGGAGGAGGAGAAGAAGAAGAAGAAGAAGGACGAGAGAAGAAGGAGGAGAAGAAGAAGAAGAAGAAGATGGACGAGATGAGGAGGAGAAGATGGAGGAGAGGAGGAGAAGAAGATGGAGGAGGAGGAGGAGGAGGAGGAGAAGCGTCTCTGTGCTAGTATTAACAACAACCAATGACATATATACTTTTTTTTTTTAATTTTATTTATCTGATTCCTACATAGTTACACAGGTTTGTTGACATCCTAATGCATTGCTCTTTAGTTGACTTGCTCTGATTAACATATTTCTGGCTGGCGTCATTGACCATAGCCGCTGCAACACCAGTTAGCAAAACCAATTTGAATTCCTAAACAGATTCCGTGCAGGGTGAGTAACTTTTAGAATATTTTATAAGGAAAAACTATCCGGGAACTTTGAAATTATCCTTCTGAAAAAAAAGGAAAGAAAAAAAAATCTCCACCTTGGGTTTAGTGGTTTTAAAACGAGCTGAAGTTTGAGGCGTTCGTACGTAAAGAGAGAAGTTTTGTAAACTATTTATTTCATCTTGTACAAAGAAGGACACAGAAAGTCAGCCAGCAGATAAATAGCCTTTGGCTTGAATTATGTTAATGAGTATGTAGATTATCTTACGTCGGGGCGTCAACCTTCTTTTAGGGTTAACATACTTTCATCCAGAATTTTTCATAATTTCGTTGTTTCTCAACTATACGCAGGAGTCAAGATTGAAAATTCTGACGAAGACGGAAATGAAGATGATCTATCTAGAATTCTATTTTATTCAAGACTTATTTAGTCTACATGCAGTGACTTAAGAAAAGAGTCCTACTAAAATTACCAACGTCGATGTTTCAAGAAGATTCAAGACACCATCTCAGAAATTACCATTATTCTTCTATAAATTATAGCAATCATCGTAATATGGAAACCTCTACAATATCAAACAATAATAGAATTATATTTTGGCAAAACGTCTAAATAGGTTTGTTCCCTAGTTTTCAATTTGGTTTTCGTAAAGGCCTTGGAGCATATGATGTCCTTCATATAATCTCAATGCTGTACAGAAATCCCTTGATTGTGGTCAGAATGTTCGTATGATTGGCCTTGATTTTAGTGCTGCCTTTGACCGTGTTAATCATGAGGCCCTTGTTTGAAACTGTAAAACAATTGGGAGTGGGTTGGTCTCTTCTTAGCATCATTACTGAATGTTGCATAAGATTTTTCATAATTCTGACCATCCTCTACATTCAGATCTTCCCGGACAGTACCATCCTGTTCGTCATAATAGGTATGCAGTTAATTCTAAGAGTCAGGTCTTCTCCATCATGAGCCTCAGTACTAAATAGTACTCTAGAAGTTTTATTCCAGCTGTGACCAAAATGTGGAATGATCTTCCTAATCGGGTAGTTGAATCAGGAGAGCTTCAAAAGTTCAAACTTGTAGCAAATATTTTCATGTTGAAGAGACTGACGTAAGTCTCTCTTTATAGTTTATATATGAAAGATATGTTTTAATGTTGTTACTGTTCTTAAATTATTCTAGTTTAATTTCTTATTTCTTTTCAAATAGTTTATATATTTCCTTATTTCCTCACCTCACTGGGCTATTTTTCCTTGGTGGAGTTTTTGGGCTTATAGCATCCTGCTTTTCCAACTAAGGTTGTAGCTTGGCTAGTAGTAGTAATAATAATAATAATAATAATAAATGTGAATAATTAATTTATATACTTACACACACACACACACACATATATATATATATATATATATATATATATATATATATATATATATATATATATATATATATATATATATATATATATATATACATACAAACACACATACACACACACATATATATATATATATACTGTATATATATATATATATATATATATATATATATATATATATATATATGAAAAATTTTAAGTAATTTTTATTTTTCCTAACATACTTACCGAGAATTACCTCTTCGGAGGGTCCTTGGACCTCTCTCAATCTCGACCAAGATTTCCCGTGCTACCCCCCCCCCCCCTATCTCGCTCCCGATAGTTCCTACCCCCGCCGCCAGGATAATTCCTGCGGCCCGGATTAGGGCAGGTCACTGCTTTTCCCGGGACAGGATCTCATTAAGTCCTCCGTTTAGCCCGACTCGGCAATAGAAGAATGGCACTCGGGGACGGAAGGGAGGGCCATTACTCAGAGGTAATTCTCGGTAAGTATGTTAGGAAAAATAAAAATTACTTAAAATTTTTCATTTGTTCCGACACGAGTACTTTACCTCGAATTACCTCTTCGGAGACTTACACTTTAGGAGGCGGGAGAGCCATTCTGCCACTTGGTTAGGCACATGGTGCCTGGAGGGCTACGTAATGCGGGGGTACAGAGAGCGGATAGGGGGTAGCAGGGAAAACTTACGCTTATAATTTTAGGGTTACCTCTTGACATTTTCTCTACTGAGTCTTCTCCTGACGAAGTAGGGATGAGACTATTCACTTGTTGGGGACGTCTTCCAGCCTGCCACTGCACAGCTTGGAGGGCGGCGATGACTGTCCCAATGGAGAATCCATCCAAAGACTTTCTTGAGTAGTCTTTGAGTTAGTGGGCCGTGAAGGTCGACTGGTGTGACCAAGTGCCGGCCTGCAGGATCTGGCCCACTGCCATATTTCTCTCAAAGGCCAAGGAAGTGCTCAGGCCTCTGATGTCATGGGGACGGGGAGTGCCTGGTACTGCCACCTTGTCTTCATCATAAGCCCTAGTGATGACTTGTCTCAGCCAGAAGGAAATAGTGTTCTTGGACACTTGCTTCTTATTAACGCCTGAAGAGACGAAGAGGTTCTTGGCACCCGGACGGAGATGGGCCGTCCTTTCCAGGTATTTCCTGATCGTCCTGACCGGGCATAACTTCAGGTCGTCCGTATTGCCTGTCTTGGGGATGGCTGGAAAAGAGAAACCTTCAAACCTCGGGTCCCAGACTGCTGGGTTCTGAGTCTTTGCTACAAAGGAGGGTACGAACTTGAAAGATACCTCCTTCCACCCTTTGGAGTGTGCCACGTCGTAGGAGAGACCGTGGATCTCACCTACCCTCTTAGCCGAAGCTAAGGCTAGCAAGAAGACTGTCTTGAGGGTGAGACCTTTGTCCCCGATATCTCTGAGTGGTTCAAAGGTCGGACGACACAACATTTTCAGGACCTTGGCCAGGTCCCATCTAGGCACTCTCCTGGCTTGGGGAGGGCAGGATTGTTCGAAACTTCTAATCAGCATCCCTATGTGTCTTGAGGTCCCCAGGACGATGCCTTTCAGGAGAAAGACTTGGCCTAAGGCTGCCCGTACTCCTTTAATAGCCGGGATTGGCATTCCTATTTTATCCCTAAGGTACACTAGAAAATCAGCTATGTCAGGGACCGAAGCTTTGAGAGGTCTTATTTGTTTTGTCGCGCTCCATTTCGTAAAGGCGGCCCACTTCGCCTGGTAGACTACGGTAGAGGATTTTCTTAGGTATAGGGACATCCTCTTGGCTGTGGAGGAGGAGTACCCCTCCTTCTTCAGGAGTCGCTCGATAGTCTCCAGGCGTGAAGGCGAAGAGAGAGAGGGTTGTCGTGGAACCTGAGGAAGTGCGGTTGACTCAGTAGATCTGACCTGACGGACAGAGGCCACGGCGGTTGACTCGATAGGTCTTTAGGTCCGCGAACTACTCTCTCTGTCTAGCCACCAGGGCGCTACCAAAGTCATCTGTAGGCTTCGAGCCACCTTTATTCTGCTGAGCCCATGTCTTATCAGCGTGAAAAGGGGGAAAACGTACACATCCAGATTGTCCCACTTGTTCTGAAAAGAGTCTTCTAAGGAATCTTTCGGGGTCTGGTACAGGGGGGCAATAGACTGGGAGTTGGGCGTTGAGGTTGTTGCAAAGCGGTCAACCACCGGGGAGCCCCATCGTTGAATGTTGAGCTTGGCTATTCCTGGGGGAAGGGACCATTTTGTCCCTACTATGTGGCCCATTCTGCTGAGGCCGTCGGCCAGGGCGATTTACTTTCCGGGAAAGAACCTTGCTAACATCACCCCTTGATTCCCTATCACTCAGTCTAGATTCTCTATGGTGAGATCGCCCAACTCCTTCGATTACAAGTACCCTGCTTGTTTATGTATGCCATTACCGTGGTGTTGTCGCTCATCCACGCCACGGAGTTCCCCTTTAGCAGACTTGCGAAGTGTAGGCATGCCTTCTGGACTACTTCCAACTCCAGGACATTGTGTGGAGTTGTCTCTCCCCTTCCAACCAGGTCTCTCGTGCCGCTTCGTCGAGGGGAAGGGCTCCCCATCTCTGGTTGGAGGCGTCTGTGAACAGTAGGAACGGCTGACTAATGAGCCTGAGGTGTCATACCTTATTCTCCGAAGGGAAAAATTCTCCCCGAAAAAAGGTCTAATGTTATTCCCCAGTAGTTCATTCCGGTGGAAGGGGATAGATTTTGCTACTTCGGGTTGATTCAGTTCCCCAGATCCTTGCCAAACTGGAGGAGACTTCTCCCTTGTTCCTCCAAGAGGACCTTTGAGGCGGGAAGAAGCTACCAGCCGTCCAGGTATCTGCTAAGGCGAATGCCTCGTTCGTGGGCCCCCCTGCGACAGCCGTGGGGACTCTCACGAACACTTTGGGCGTTGTTGACAGACCAAAGAAAAAGGGGTCCTGAATTGCAGGAACTGGGAACCCTATTTCACCCGGAGGAACCTCCGACCCGAGGTGTGGACCGGAATCTGGAAGTATGCGTCCTTGGGGTCGATGGAATTCTACAATCTTTCTCCCTCAAGGACAGCCGGACCGAATTCTGCGTGTCCATTTAGAAGTCCGTCATCTTGACGAACCTGTTGAGAGCTGACAGATCTATAACCGGCCTCCCCCCCCCCCGGTCGCTTTCTCTGCCAGGAATAGTCGACTGTAGACACCTGGTCCTGGGAGAAGAACTTCTTCCATGGTACCCTTCTCTAGCATGGACAACACCTCCTCTTGAAGGGCGGTCCTCTTTAACGGGTCTTTAGGATCTAGCCATCTATCCGGTTGGCCGGAAAAGGCGTGGGTGGTTCCGTTAGGAATGGAAGTCCGTAGCCCTTCTTTAGTAAGGACACTGTCCAAGGTTCCGCTCCTTGAGCCCTCCATGCTTGCCAATGACGCCTGAGTCATCCTCCAACCCGAAGGTTGGGTGGGGATAGGGAGCCTCCCACTCTTCCCTTGGGGATAGGGAGCCTCCCACTCTTCCCTTCTTCTAGAGGGGAGGCCTGACCTGCCTCCCCTAGAGGCGGGGTAACCCGACCTGAAGGAGCTAGAAGGCGCTGGAGCTCCCCTGTGGAGGGGCTGAGGCGTTGCGGACCAGGAGGACGAGGGCTTCTCTCCTCGTAGTGCTGGTAGATGCTTGGGGTGTCGCGGCACTATCCGAGACAGATCTCTTCTAGGGTGGTCTCCTAGGAGTCGTAGGTCTGGGGACGTTAGCCTCCTTCTATTTCAAGACCTTCTCCACTATGGTTTCTCGTTCCTTCCGAGGAAACAGAGATTCTCCCCCCAAGGGAAAGCTGCGATGGGTCGCGTCCCCCTGTCTGGTGCCTACCAAGACACTTACGCCAGAACAGTGTTTCGCTTCCAGAACACCCAGTTAGCTGTTAGTGTGAGAGACTGAAAAGTCACTAACCTAAGGGTTGAAGGCCTTGCTGGACTTATAGTTTTATAATTTATTTATGAAAGATTTATTTTAATGTTGTTACTGTTCTTATATTTTATTTTTCCTTGTTTCCTTTCCTCGCTGGGCTATTTTCCTTGTTACGGCCCCGGGACTTATAGCATCCTGCTTTTCCTACTAGGGTTGTAGTTTAGCAAGTAATAATAATAACAACAACAACAATAATAATAACAATAATAACTTATTGCAGACTATTTATCTTCACGACTATCAGGGTCCCTGAAGTCTGGGCTTCTCGTTAAGAATTATTCTAGATGTCTAATGATGTCAATTCCTAAGAGATTTATTGCTCATGATGATCGATATCCTTTCAAGTGTAATACCAGAAAGAACATGAAGAGTAGACACATTCGTGTAAAGGACACACCTGGCAATCATGTAAAAGAAAAAGATGATTATTTCAATATAAAACATGAATGGGTTTCCGTCTTTTTTTTTTTTTTTTTTTTTTAATCGATTCCAATAGGGCACTCCCCGTTCGCTTCGGTTCTGGAATCCCAGGCACTCCCTTGCGGTGGTACCGGTTTCCCCGGCGGGGAGCTCCGCACCCGGTTCGGGGTCAGAACCGGCAACGCCGTACCGTCGAGGACTACTGTTCGTGTATTCTCTCCGGGGGACGCGGACGCGGATCCTCGTGGGCTGCCCCAACGGAGGGAACCGTTCCTTTTAAGTCCGAGGGCCGAACCAGCTGCGCTGATTCGGCCAGGCTGCCCGTAAATAAGCCCGCTTACACCTGCGGGCGGGCTGGGGGACGCGGACGCGGATCCCCGTGGGCTGACCCGACGGAGGGAACCGTTCCTTTTAAGTCCGAGGGCCGAGCCAACTGTGCTGATTCGGCCAGGCTGCCCGTAAATAAGCCCGCTTACACCTGCGGGCGGGCTGGGGGACGCGGACGCGGATCCCCGTGGGCTGACCCGACGGAGGGAACCGTTCCTTTTACGTCCGAGGGCCGAGCCAGCTGTGCTGATTCGGCCAGGCTGCCCGTAAATAAGCCCGCTTACACCTGCGGGCGGGCTGGGGGACGCGGACGCGGATCCTCGTGGGCTGACCCGACGGAGGGAACCGTTCCTTTTACGTCCGAGGGCCGAGCCAGCTGTGCTGATTCGGCCAGGCTG
>NC_090735.1:128571011-128576011 GCF_036898095.1 Palaemon carinicauda | reverse complement strand
AGATAAGAAGGACAAATACTGATAAAATACTTCAGAAAATTCCAAGGGAAAAACCAAAAGAAGGAAAAGAAGGGAAAGCTCTTTCAGACGATCTTGGCATTTTCTGTCCTCTCAAACAATGCAGAGGGGAAAAAATGCCGGCCTTTTTCCTTTTTCATTTCCTTTCATTCAATCCACAATTACCTGGTGGAATTCCCCCAAAAGGAATTTTCCTCTAAGAATTAGAGCAACATTTTTGTTTCAGAGTCGAAGCTCTGCAAAATGCATTAACCGTTTTATACATTAAAATATTTCACTTATTCATTCACCAAGGGCCCCTGCTAACAAACTTTGCGCCGTCAAAGTGACCCTGGGGAAAGATTCTCATTACGGTAGGGAAGAGGGGGAGGGAGTGGAGGAGGGGGGGAGGGGGGAGGGGGGGAGGGGGGGAGAGGGGGAGAGGGGAAGAGGTACTTTATGGGGTGAGGGGAAATGGCTACTACCTACTTGCAGAAGAAGCTGGAAAAGCGGAAGGAGGAGAAGAAGATGGACGAGAAGAGGAGGAGAAGAAGGTGCACTAGAGGAGGAGAAGATGGACGATGGGAGGAGAAAAGAAGAAGATGGACGAGAGGAGGAGGAGAAGAAGAAGATGGACTAGAGGAGGAGGAGGAGAAGGAGAAGATGGACTAGAGGAGGAGGAAGAAGAAGATGGACGAGAGGAGGAAGAGAAGAAGAAAAAGGACTAGAGGAGGAGGAGAAGAAGAAAATTGGATGAGAGGGAGGAGAAAAAGATGCACGAAAGGAGGATGAGGAGGACGAGTAGAAGATGGACGAGAGGAGGAGGAGGAGGAGAAGGAGGAAAAGATGGACGAAAGGAGGAGGAGGAGAAGAAGAAGATGGACGAGAGGAGGAGGAGGAGGAGGAGGAGGAGGAAGACAAGAAGAAGAAGCGTCTTGGGCTCTTGTGAGGGGAATCTCATTTCCCCTTTTGGGTGATAACATCGATTCTTACCGCTCTCTCTCTCTCTCTCTCTCTCTCTCTCTCTCTCTCTCTCTCTCTCTCTCTCTCTCTCTCTCTCTCTCTCCCTTTGCTTGTTTATTCCCATGCTTTTCCATTCCACTTTATAAATGGCTCTTAACGGAGTCCTCGTCATTCGAACAAAAGGAAGAAAACCGGCAAAACAGTCAATTGTCATCTGTCAGGAATTCCAATTAAGTTTACCCGCCACATTCCAACCACTTCATCACTTCCTCTTTTCATTTCCCCTGATCAAAAGCAAGACATCATTGCAGGCCATCACAGCAGGGGTCTATATATAGCGTACAATTAAGCAATCGAGTGAATAAAACGTTGAACATATGCGCAGGCGCGCAAGCGTGTGACAAACTCATTGTATGTGCGCTACTTATGCCAGTTCGACTTCATACCTAGGAGTAAAATTCATTATATAAATACGACTCAAAGTATGATAAGCTTTGCATAATGTACATTATATTTGGCGTGCGTGGGGAATACACACACACATATATATATATATATATATATATATTATATATATATATATTATATAATATATATATATATATATATATATATATATATATATATATATATATATATATATATATGTGTGTGTGTGTGTGTGTGTGTGTGTGTGTGTACTCTTCCAGATTTTACAAGCGTTTCAGGTATGACATTGCTAGCAGCAGACTCTTTACAAGGATGTACAGTTGGCTTCATTAATTCCGGTACACTTCTCGGGAAGCTAAGGAAACGTCAGTGTACCGGAATTAATGAAACCAACTGTACAAGAGAGCTTTTTAGGCCAAAGACACCAAACATTACTTGGTGATCCTGCATAGAAGTGCTACGCAGCCCAGCGTATTCTAAATAAATGAATATATGTTAAAATTGCGAAGTAGATGATGACGAGATGTATTGAATTAAAAGCTTAAGATAGAGACGACTGCCAATCCAGTCGTCTAAATTGGCGTAGGAGGAGATGATGATGAGGATGATGATGTTACAGTAGGTACCCACTTCAGTCAGAGTGCAAGGTGTAATTTGTTGAGTGTTGTCAGATGTGTGAGAAAAGAGGAGTGCATGTTAGGACTTTCAGTGTGTTTATTGAGAAAGGATATCATGATAAACTGTCTGGCCAGTCCTAAGGAAACCTATAATTCTCTAGCAAAAGTATCTCAATTATTAAGTGACTTTACCAAGACAATTGCTATGTAAAATGTGTGTGTATGTGTATGTATGTAAGTATATATATATATATATATATATTTATATATATATATATATATATATATATTTATATATATATATATATATATATATATCATATATATCATATATATATATATATATATATATATATATATATATATATATATATATATATATATATATATATATATATATATATATATATATATATATATAATATATATATACAGTATAGTTGGTCAAACGTTTATTGTGAGATCATTTGCCTATAAACACGTGAAGTGGGTAGCTACTGTAACTGTTTAATGACTATTTGTCCACCTGATAACGGTAAAAGACTCTATCTGAGATAAGTAGCTCTTCCAGGAGTCTTGGAGAGCTATAGCCTCTGTACCGTGACATTCCACTGCCTTACCCCAGAGTTCGACTGTTTAAGAATACACCTAAACATTTTATCCGTTAATTTAATCAAGTAATTTTTCTTCAATCGGAGTTGAATATTTTATATAATCCTCTCTATACTACTCTGTGAATCAATATCTTTATATTATTATCTTTTATAGTTGATTCTTTACTTCAATTTTTTCTGCACTGGGCTGCAATCTCTATTATTATTATTATTATTATTATTATTATTATTATTATTATTATTATTATTTTCATTATTATTATTATTATTATTATTTATCCGTATCCTAAGGTTCTGCAGCATTCTGCTTTCCCAATTAGGGCATCAATTTGGGTTATATTAACAATTACAATTATAATAAATGCCATCTATGAGGCTAACCCCCCCCCCTTTCTCATTAGAAGCAACACAGTCACCGCTGACCTTTTGTATGTGTTTGTGTAGAGAGAGTGAGAGAGAGAGAGAGAGCGAGAGAGAGAGAGAGAGAGAGAGAGAGAGAGAGAGAGAGAGAGAGTAGAGAGAGTTTGTTTCCCAGGTATTGATCGCCTAAATGCCCAGCAAATTCTCTTGCTACTGATGAATTCCATTAACATTCAAATTTCCTGAACTCATTTCACGGTGAGGAGTTTTCCATTACAAAGGAACCTCAAAACCACGTAAAAATGTTTGAGTTCATAAACTATAAAACCAAAACTAATATATTTTTTTCGGGTGAAAATGGAACTATGGAAGGGAAATTTCTTTGTTTATAACAAGAAATTCTGGTACAGTTGGCTTCATTAATTCCGGTACGCTGTCGTCTCCTTGGCTTCCCGTGAAGTGTACAGGAACTAATGGAGCCAACTGTACATTGGAAAAGTTAAGTCTGTTTACAGACAGATATATAGCCAATGAATCTGTCTAAATCCATTTGATGTTTCTAAGCTGATATCTTCAAGTGTAAAAATACCTACTTTGTATTTTCTGAATGTAAAAACAGCTAAGTGGGAGATAAGAATATACACATATAAATATATACATAATATACATCTACATACATATATATATAATATATATATATATATATATTATATATATATATATATATATATATATTATAATATATATATTATATATATATATATATATATATATATATATATATATATATAATTATCATTATTATTGTCATTATCATTATTATTATATTATTTTATATTATTATTATTATTATTATTATTATTATTATTATTACAAGCCCAAGGTCTACAAGAGGGAAGAATAGCCCAGTGGGGAAAGGAAACAAATAAACCATGAGAAGTAATAAACAATCAAAACAAAATATTTTAAGAATAGTTAACAACATTTAATTAGATCTTTCATATACTGTATAAACTATGAAAACTTACATAAACAAGAGAAAGAGAAACGAGATAGAATAGTGTGCCTGAGTGTACACGCAAGCAAGAGAACTCTAATCCACGACAGTGAAAGTCCATGGCGTACTACAGAGGCGATAGCAGTACACAAGACAGAGGACAATTGTTTGATTTTGGAGTGTCCTTCTCCTAGAAGAGCTGCTTACCATAGCTAAAGAGTCTCTTCTACCCTTACCAAGAGGAAAGTAGCCACTGAACAATTTCAGTGCAGTAGTCAACCCCAGGAGCAAAGAAGAACAATTATTGTTTGGTAATTTTAGTGTTGTCAGGTGTCATGAGGACAGAGAAAAACGTGGAAAGAATAGGCCAGACTATTCGGTGTATGTGTAGTTTTAAAGATGAAATGAGCCGTAAACAAACAGAGGGATCCAGTGTAGTGCTGTCTGGCCAGTCATAGAACCCAATAACTTTCTAGCGGTAGTATCTCAACGGGTGGCTGGTGCCCTGACCAACCTAAAAAAATTATTTCAGCTGTGACAAAATTTTGGAATGATCTCCCTAATGAGGTGGTTGAATCAGTGGGACTTAAAAAATCAATCTTGCAGCGAATGTTCTATGTTGAATAAGCTGACATTAAGTCTCTTTTTATAGTTTATTTATGGAAGGTCTATTTTAATGTTGTTACTGTTCTTAAACTGTTATTTTAATTGTTCATTATTTCTTGTGTAGTTAATTCATTTCCTATTTCCTTTCCTAACGGATTTTCCAACAAGGTTGTAGCTTAGGTAATAATAATAATAATAATAATAATAAAAATAACAACAATAATAACAAAAACAACAACATCAACAACAACAACAACAATAATAATAATAATAATAATAATAATAATAATAATAATAATAATAATAATAATAATAATAATAATAATGATAATAATAACACCAACAACCAATAGAACTTCCTGATTTTAACATTGCCATTGAACCTAGCATTTCATATCTCAAAGGACCTGTTTTTTT
>NC_090735.1:128566893-128569393 GCF_036898095.1 Palaemon carinicauda | reverse complement strand
GGTAAAGGCATCTAATCTAATATATTTAATGAAGCATTCGAAAAGTTCCTCAGACGATACCAATTCTCAACAAAGATGATTCAACTTCACAGCTCTTTCTCCTACGAAAAGAGACAAACCTTTGCGAAGGCTCACTTTGAGATATTAGCATAATCTCAGGACTTCACACCTCACTGCGTCTCATTCCCGAGTCACAATATGCTCTGGTTTCAATTAGTCTTCGCTCATCAATACAGGGACGTCATAAAAAGATCTTCAAGGTCCATCTCGAGTCTACACGAGCGAACAGACTCCGTTCTAGATAGATCCCGTGACAGAAACTTGCAAATTGTAAATGTGCATTAAAAAAAAAAAAGATGAATAATTTGCGAGGATTTTTGTGTAGGTAGGTAATCTTGCAAATTGTAAATGTGTATTTCATATTAAAAGAAAAAAAAAGAAAAAAAAAAATCTGCAGGAATTTTGTGTCCCGGTTCGGTAGTAATCACATATTCAGATCAAGAGCGGATTACAGATGTGTTTGTGTAATAACATGCATGTTAATACTTCTTTACTATTGCGGGTTCGAAAATATCTCACGTCAATCATTCCACTGCACTTTAATAATATAATGACATAATAGTACAAGAATTTCGAGTCACGTAAACACACACACACACACACACACACACACACACACACACACACACACATATATATATATATATATATATATATATATATATATATATATATATATATATATATATATATATATATTATTAGAGTATTATCATCTCTAATCAAGCCACAACCCCAGTAGGAAAAGTGAGATGTTACAAGCCCAAAGGCTCCAACAAGGAAAATAGCCCAGGGAGAAATGGAAACAAAGAAAATGATAGAATAGTGTGCCTGAGTGTACCCACAAGCAAGAGAACTCTAACCCTAGACCGGGGAAGACCTGTGGCTATGGCACTAGTCAAGACTAGGGAACAATAGTTTGATTTTGGAGTGTCCTAAAAGAGCTGCTCACCATAGCTGAAGAACCTCTTCTACCTTTACCAAGTGGAAAGTACTCACTGAACAATTACAGTGCAGTAGTTAACCCCTCATGTGAATGAGAAATTTTCGATAATCTTCGTGTTGTCTGCTGTATGAGGAAAGATGTGAATGTGTAAAGAATAGACAACACTATTCAGTGTATGTGTAGGCAATGGACAAATGAGCCGTAACCAGAGAGGGATCCAATCTAGTAATATCTGGCCGGTTAAGGACCCAATAACTCTCAAGCGGTAGAATCGCAAAGGGTGGCTGGTGCGTCGGCCAACCTATGTTTGTGTGTATGTGCGTGAACACACGCACGTCCACAAACTCTTACCAACAAAACTACTCCTGAAATTTATCTGGGATTGAAATTCGACGTTTTGCCATTTCGAGATATTTTCAAAAAAAAAAAAAAAAAAAAAAAAAAAAAAAAAAAAAAAAAAAAAAAAAAAAAAAAAAAAAAAAAAAAGGGTCACTAGTTGATTTCGATATCATCCGGCACAGCATAGATCATACATGGTGCAAAATATGAGTGGAAAAGAAAAGAAAAATATTTTTAATATATATTTTCATATTCGCTTCCGCAGTTAGATAAATCATTCATAGAACGAGAAAAGTTTTGGTACGAATAAATTTTCGTTGAAACCGAATACTAGCAGATCATATTTTTTTTTCTTTTTTCTTTTTGAGTTTGGGGATTTTTTTTTTTTTTTTTTTTTTTTTTTTTTTTTTTTGAGTTTTGATATAGCTTCATCGTCGCCGTCTCATTTATTTCCTAAAAACTTCAGTCTAATTTTCCCGTCATATTTATCGTACCACAATTGTTACCTATTTTTACATTCCTTTACTATCAATATGTCCTTCCGAGATAGTGTTAGTCTTGGCGTCGAAATTACTAATTCTTAGTCACACACACACACACACACAAAAAGGCACTTTTTGAGCAAATAGGTTGTGGCCTATGATGCAATTTTATAATTGTTGACCTTTACTGTGGAATGCTGAATTCTGATCATACCATTAATATGAATACGTCTCTCGGAGTTAATCAACTGAGGTAGGTCACAGTCAAAGGCTGATAATGGCATGAGGCTAGCAACCTCACTCAAAAATGAATTCAGATATATATATATATATATATATATATATATATATATATATATATATATATATATCCCTTTCTAAGTGGGGATACCTTAACGTGGGGAAAGGGTTTGTGTAATACTGTACTAGTCAGGGCCACCCATACTAGGTTGGTTCGCTGTGACCGATTACACCAAAATCTACCACCACCACCAACCTGCGCTGCCCAACGTGGTGATGAAAACTACCCAAACCCTAGACACGAACTCACATCGCTGAGACCTTTCTCCTGCAGTGGATTAGAAACGGCTACATGTTGTTGTTGTTGTGTGTGTGTGTGTGTGTGTATATATATATATATATATATATATATATATATATATATATATATATA
>NC_090735.1:128551893-128561893 GCF_036898095.1 Palaemon carinicauda | reverse complement strand
AGTAGGTTACTACAAAGGTGAAAAGATACATTTTAGTATGTTGTTAAACAGGTGAAAGTATGCAATCTTAGATTGTTGCTTAAAAAGTGAAAGTAACATTCTTAGAATGCTGCTAAAAAGTTGAAAATACATTTTAGTATGTTGCTACAAAGGGGAAAGTATACATTCTTAGTATGATGCTACAAAGGTGAAAGTATACATTCTTAGAATGTTGCTAAAAAGGTGAAGGTATACATTCTTTGAATGTTGCTATAAAGGTGAAAGTACTGTATACATTATAAGAATGTTGCTTAAAATGTGAAATGATACATTCTTAGTTTGTTGCTAAAAATGTGAAAGTATACATTCTTATAATGTTGCTTAAAAAGTGAAAAGATACATTCTTCGAATGTTGCTTATAAAGTAAGCAATTATTGGAAATACTGACACTATATGTTGATAAAAAAATCAAACCTTAGACAGTTCCCAGAGAGATCAATCATGTAGAGAAGAGGAGGAGACGAGTAAGCTAAAAGGTGTCAATGTTTTTTCATTTTTATTTCTAGAAATTTGAGCCATAAAACCAAGCGCTTGGACATTGGATACAATTCAACATGCTTGAGAGTACACTCCGTACGCTGTTCTATCATATTTCTCTTCCTCTTTTTTTTTTCTTTTTGGAAGTTTTACAGTTTATATATGAAAGATCAAATTCAATGTTGTTCCTGTTCTTTGAATAACTTATTTTATTGTCATTACTTCTATTGTAGGTTATTTATTTCCGTTTCCTTTCCTCACTGGTCTATTTTTCCCTGTTGGAGCCCTTGGGCTTATAGCGTCTTGATTTTCCAACTAGGGTTATAGCTTAGAAAGTAATAATAATAATAATAATAATAATAATAATAATAATAATAATAATTATTATTATTATTATTGTTATTATTATAATAAAAATTGTTCATTAATTCTCTTGTAGGTTATTTATTTCCTCATTTCCTTTCCTCACTAGGCTATTTTTCCTTGTGGGAGCCCTTGGGCTTATAGCGTCCTGCTTTTCCAACTAGGGTTGTAGCATAACTATTATTATTATTATTATTATTATTATTATTATTATTATTATTATTATTATTATTATTATTATTATTATTAATAATAATAATAATAATAATAATAATAATAATAATAATTGTTCATTATTTCTCTTGTAGGTTATTTATTTCCTTGTGTCCTTTACTCACTGGGCTATTCTTCCCTGTTGGAGCCATTGGGCTTAATAATTAATAATTATCATTAATTAAGAATGAGACCTGGGAATTAGTTAAAAGAGATTGGACAGCTAAATGAAAGAAAGGAAGCGGGAACGGAGAATAGGAAATGATTACAGTTTGCGAGAATGAAGGATCAATACAGCCCGAATGTGAACTATTAAAGATCCTTAATGTTTAGCAGACATGAGAAGTCATGCACGAATAATTTCATAGGACGACAGAAAGACTGTGGTGTGGCACGCCAAGATCCAGTTTGGAACATAAAATGCTAAATATACTGCGATGTGTATTTAAAAAAAAAAAAAAAAATAATAATCGGAAATTCTCCGTAATTTTTTTTTTTTTTTTTTTTTTTTTTTTCTTTTTTTTTTTTTACGGCAAAGGTTTAATAGTGGGGTGTTTTTGTTTCAATTGGGATTATAGTAAACTCAGAGTCGGTAATTAGGGCACGCATATGGTATCAACTATAATGCTAAGCACAATACGATGCCATTGTCACTAAAATTAAAATATATATTTTTATATATATATATATATTTTATATTAAATGGTAATGTTGTAATTTCGTTTAAAAAGAGGTACAAATAGATTTCTTCGTACATTAAGTAAGCTATCAACCACATTACACAGGAAACCTTGTACACTGTTAAAAATTTGCTGTTAAAAAAAAAAAAATCCTGGAATAAATGTTGCCAGGCATTTATCGTTAAAAAAAACCGGATATATTGATGTTAAGGAGTGATATTTCGGTCACCAACCTGTAAAAGATAACAAAGTAGGGTAAAAATTACGGTCGCCTGTACTTTACTAAAATACGGCTGAAACAGTGTATTTTCACGGAAAACTTCGATTGAAATTAAGATTTTTTTTTTTTTTTTTTTTTTTAATGTAGTAAGATTAGTTCCACACTATCAACCATCAACTTTTGGACTAGAACAATCTCCATTTTCAGAGCTGGGTGGACAATATCTTGCCACTAACAACACAGCTAGAGTAGACTATAGTCAATTTCTTTTAGCGATGCAGATTTGCACCGACTCGCAGTGGTGCCCTTTTAGCTCGGAAAAGTTTCCTGATCGCTGATTGGTTGGACGAGATAATTCTAACCAATCAGCGATCAGGAAACTTTTCCGAGCTAAATGTGCACCGCTGCGAGTCGGTGCAAATCTGCCTTGATAAAAGAAATGGACTATAGTTTTTCCATTATGAAATACACATTTACAATCCTACAATTTATAACAAATATACTCATACATCAGCGTATATTTACATGAATAATTTTTTATTTTGCATATGCTGTGTTTACAACAGCAATTTTTACTTTTTATCTAAATTTGACTACAGTAATCAACCGCTCCATCCTAAAACTGTGATTAAAATGGCCATATTCCAGACACGATGATAGTCATTTTCATAAGCTGACGTAGCTATCGAACTTTCCATAATGAAGATAGGGTAATATCTCCTATATGTATCATACTAACAGAGGATATTTTCCAACTATAATCGGCGGTTATTTCTCACATGACATACCAATAAGGATATTTTTCCAATGAATGTCGATGTTGAATGATGAACTGATATTATTATATATATATATATATATATATATATATATATATATATATATATATATATATATATATATATGTATTATATATATATATATATATATATATATATATATACATATATATATATATATATATATATATATATATATTATGTATATATATATACACATACATTATATATATATATATATATATATATATATATATATATATATATATATATATATATATATAATATACTACTGTATACATATACACAAACACTTAAAAAAACGTAATTTTAAAAGGAAATTCTCCGCAAAAATATACCTTTCTCAGACGTATTTCAGTAAAATACAGGCGACCATAATTTTACCCTACTCTGTTACTATCTTTCACTTGTTGGTGACCTGACCGTAATATCACTCCTTGACGTCAACATATCCGTTTTTAAGACAGTAAATGCCTGGCAACATTTATTCCAGGATTTTTACCGTTTTTAGGGCAAGTTTTCAACAGTGTATGTATGTATGTATGTATGTATATATATATATATATATATATATATATATATATATATATATATATATATATATATATATATATATATATATCTCACACATAAAAACAATTATATGTGACACTTCCATTTCAACCTAATTCAATATATACTTTTCGCAATAGAGAGAGAGAGAGAGAGAGAGAGAGAGAGAGAGAGAGAGAGAGAGAGAGAGAGAGAGAGAGAGAGAGAGAGAGAGAGAGAGAGCGAGCTTGATTTGTCAGTTAAAGTAACCGAAGAAGTAACATAGATTTTCTTTATAAGTTCATGAATAAACGTGTTGTGCTTTTGTAAGTTTCTTTTTATATTCATTCCCCTTGTTTTATTTGGATGCTGTCGTACAATTTTAGCTTTTTCAACTAGGGTTGCAGTTTAGCAAGTAATAATAATAATAATAATAATAATAATAATAATAATAATAATAATAATAATAATAATAATAATAATAATAATAATAATAGCGATTTTAAGACCGTAACAGACTCTCAATCTCGATAAAAACAATTTCGAATGATTTTCGCCTAACTAATAATCTGTGACGGGCCGAGAGAAGGTTGTGGCTCAAAGGCAGGATGCAAGCAACTGAGTAAATTTATTATAGAACACTCTCCTTTATATACAAAAGCTCAAAGCAACAAGAAATTTCATGTTCGAAAAACAGGACAATGTTACAGAGGAAAAAAGCGAACATGTTTAATCTGGTTCATTTTAGTGCGAGGGAAGAGCGAAGGTACTAGCATAATATATACACAAAATGAACTATGTACGATCGTGTGACACACGGTTGGTACAAATCCAATTTTTTTTTCTTGTATTAGGAAATACACATTTACAATCTTACATTTTATAACATAAATACATCATAGTATATTTACAACTTTTTTTTTTAATTTATTTTACATATAGTGTATTTACAATTGAAAGTTTTACTATTTATCTAAATATTTTTCTAAATAAAATATATATTTAGTCGTGAATATTTTTTTAATATTAGTTTTAAATCTTATTATCAGAAGAGAAGGTACGACCATATTAATGTTATAAATATTTTTATACTTTTTAAAGCGTATATGCTCAGTGCTATTCTATTCTACGTACGCATAAATATCGAATGTCAGACGAATTTTTTGTCTGCTTATGAAATATTCTTGAGTGAATCAAACATCTGCTTGCCCTTTCGAAAAAGAAATCTGAGGCTAGCTTGTGACAGTCCGTATATAACCAAATGAAACTCTCTCTCTCTCTCTCTCTCTCTCTCTCTCTCTCTCTCTCTCTCCTCTCTCTCTCTCTCTCTCTCTCTCTCTCTCTCAGTATATCGAGGAATGTTGAGACATAACCAAGCTCTTACTAAGAAATACACATTTACAATCTTACAATTCATAACATATATACATGATAGTATATTTATATAATCTTTTATTTTACATAAACTGCATTTACAAGAACCAGAATATTCATGTGAAATATGTTATAATAATAATAATAATAATAATAATAATAATAATAATAATAATAATAATAATAATTATTATTATTATAATTATTATCATCATTATCATCTTTATTATTATTATTATTATTATTATTATTATTATTGTTATTATTATTATTATCATTATTATTATTCTTATCATCATTATTATCATTATTAGTATTACTATTATTATCATTATTATTATTAATACTTTTATTATCATTATTGGTCACCAAAAGGGACATTTTGCTCTACATTTTAGAAATCCCCTCCATTTTCCATGTCAACCTAATCAGACAGCCAGCAAGAAACCCAGCTTGCTGATCTACGTCTCGATAACAGCCCCCCCCCCCCCCCCCCATCTTGATATCTCGACCACTTTTTGAGGAGCTGGAACTAGCATCCCCTACAGCAAGTGGAGTCAGCCTTATCTGTCTCTTAACAAATATAAAAGCTTCCGATTCTTAATCTACTGTGATATGTAACTGACAGTGAAGAAGATAAGGAGTTGAAGTTTTTCTATAAAACTGAGAGAAATCCTTTTACGAACTGAGGGGATATTATGGTTACGGTTCGTCAAAGAAAATAGAATAGGAAATAATAGATGGTTGAAATAAATCTAAGTGTTATTCACTTGTTTTATATTGCTTATATTTTTATATATATAAACACACACACACACACACACACACACACACACACACACACACATATATATATATATATATATATATATATATATATATATATATATATATATACATCTTACACCTTTTACATAGCTACCGGTACACCACACACACACACACACATATATATATATATATATATATATATACATATATATATATATATATATATATATATATATATGTATGTGTATATATATATAATTCTATATATATATATATATATATATATATATATATATATATTACCCATACGCTTTTTCCTATTGAAGGGAATTGCTCCAAAAGGATTTAGTCTTTTATCTCAGAGAGTTCCCAGAGCAGAGATTGGTATAAGCCTAATCCTTTTTTTTTTACTCTAAATTTCAAATTATATTATTTAATGTCAGGGATCGAACGCTCCCTATTCGATCTCACTAGGGAGTTGGTTGGGACGTGTTTCATAGATTCTATAAATCTGAGCGGGAATTGAACCGCTGCCACCAAGTCTCGATTGAACTCCGATATACAGAATAGTCTCGATTGAACTCCGATATATAAAATCGTCTCGATTGAACTCCGATATATAGAATAGTCTCGATTAAACTCAGATATACAAAATAGTCTCGAATGAACTTCGATATACAAAATAGTCTCGATTGAACTCTGATATATAGAATAGCCTCGATTGAACTCCTATATACAGAATAGTCTAAATTGAACACCGATATACAGAATAGTCTCGATTGAACTTCGATATTTAGAATAGTCTCGATTGAACTCCGATATACAGAATAGTCCTCGATTAAACTCCGATATATAGAATAGTCTCGATTAAACTCTGATAAACGAAATAGTCTCGATTAAACTCCGATATGCAGAATAGTCTCGATTGAACTCCAATATATAGAATAGTCTCGATTGAACTCTGATATACAGAATGGTCTAAATCAAACTCCAATATAGAGAATAGTCTCGATTAAACTTGAATATACAGAATAGTTTCGGTTAAACTTCGATATAAAGAATCGTTTCCCCACTGTAGTTTATAGATCTGATTTAGGATTTATCAACTTGGGCCATGTAGCCTTGCGATGGGACCTGGAAGACCATTCAACTCTAGGGAGCAACTAGAGACAAATGGAGATAAAACTGAAGACTTAATGTTTTTTCTCTTGTTTTTATATCATATAAACTTTTGATTTATATATAGATCGACTTATTTCGCATTACTACGTTTATTCCCTAGTTCTTCAACAAGAATATTTTTTTTCATCTTTTATTATGAAATACATATTTACAATCTTACCGTTTATAACATATATGCATCATAGTAAATTTACATAAATATTTCTGTATTTTACATATAGTGTATTTACAATTGAAATATTCTATGCCCTGAACTGTCGTCCGAGAAAGATTAAAATCATTTCTCTGTTTTCTATGAATAATCACACTTCACTCGAAGCCTGAAGCATACTTATAGTACAGGTTGAAGAAATCAAGATATTGCTCATGACGGCGCTAACAGTTTCTGGCGGTTTAAAGATATTGTTTATTATGAAGTTCCATCTCAAGATTTCTACAAATTACTTTAGCTTTCGAATAATGAAGAAATGATGATGATGATATATATATATATACATATATACATATATATATATATATATATATATATATATATGTGTGTGTGTGTGTGTGTGTATGTATGCATATATTAATGTATACTGGATATATATATATATATATATATATATATATATATATATATATATATATATATATATATATATATATATATGAGCTTTCGAGGTATACACCTCATCTTCAGGCTGTAACCAATTTGCCTTTCGTTACACGGTACCGTAAAATAGACCCCAAAACAGCATACTTTTACGATATATATATATATATATATATATATATATATATATATATATTTAAATAATAATAATAATAATAATAATAATAATAATAATAATAACAGTTCTATCTCTTTTTGAGTGGGGATACCTTAATGTGGTGGAAGGGTTTGTGTATCGCCCTGATCAGCCATGCTGTGCTAGGCAGGGCCACCCATACTAGGTTGGTTTGCTGTGGGCAATCAGACAAAAGTCTCTCACCATAATCAATCCTCACTGGCCAGCGTAGTAATGAAAATGGACAAACCTCAGACATGAAAAAGGTTTCAATTTATTGAAGGTGAAAGTCTTCATAAGATTGACTATAGGCTGATTCAGCATTGAGGTAAAACTGATCGTTTCCTGAACGTATTAACAACAACAAAGAAGAAATGACGTTAAAGTTCCATGTTTATTATACATAAGACTTAAGCGATGCAGTACGCCCAATTCATACAGTACTCTCGTGCATATGGAAAAACACGGGCTTTTCAATATTCTTTACCCGTACGTTAAATAAAAGCGACTGAAAAAAAAAAAACACGGACGATAAAAAGTAACATGATAAACGTGCATTGAAAAAGTCTCATTAGGAAGATTTTAAATCTCACTCTTCATGTAATTAATGGAATTAAAATAAAATTCCACAAGAAAATCTTCATGTAGGTAAAAGAAAAATTAGCAACATTATCAATCCGCAGGAATAATTAGGAGTTTTTTTTTTCTTATGGAAAGGGAGAAAATTATATCTCGTCTCGAGAGGAAAAGTAGCCCATCTTTCCTCAGATCAAAGAGAAAACTTCACTCTGCTACGAGAGAGAGAGAGAGAGAGAGAGAGAGAGAGAGAGAGAGAGAGAGAGAGAGAGAGAGAGAGAGAGAGAGAACTACCTTAGTGCTTAGAGTAGTACACATAAGACGGAGAGAGAGAGAGAGAGAGAGAGAGAGAGAGAGAGAGAGAGAGAGAGAGAGAGAGAGACTAGCTTAGTGCTTAGAGTAGCAAACATAATAAGAGAGAGAGAGAGAGTCCATCCCTGACAGATTTTAATCAAGCGTTAAAAGCGGAGAAGTCAAATCTATCCCCCCCCCCAGAAAGCCAGGCCTACTGTCCACTGCGGACCGAGCAAATCTTTTTGCACACGCAGCGCTGCTGAAATCTACATTCTGGTCTTTCTTGCATCGGCGGTGATGCACGGAAAGGAATCTAGCACGATTCTCATTTTCTAACCTGAGCGTTTGCTTGCTGAGCTATTTTTAGCGCTTGCAAATATTTCCCTGTTGGAGCCCTTGGGCTTATAGCATTTTGCTTTCCCAACTAGGGTTGTAAATTAGCTTAGCTAGTGATAGTAATAATAATCACGTTTGTTTACGAGTGGGTGGGTACATGGTGTTAGAACACTTATTTATACTGATTTATCTAACACCTGAAGGTTTAAAATAGTACTTGAACACTCGTATTCATGTTAAAAAAAAAGAGGTTAGAAATCATAAATACCAAATCTATATCTTAAGTTAAAAATAAGAACGGATGCATATACTTGAGAATAAATGATAAATAAAGTCATATGATTACTAATCATAGAGCAGTTTTCTTATCAAAATCTGTTAGGAAAAAACTTAACCTATAAGTTCAACTCTTGACTGAGAAGAATGCGAACATCTACTGGGAGAAAAGTAACATTTTCTTCGGATTACTTTTCAACAGAATCTATTTCCCTCCAAATCAGTGAAAAACATAAGAACGCAAAATATACTGACTGGAACAACTGAATTGAAATCCATACCTCATCCTAATTAAGAACAGCTAACACTTTCTTATTCAAAATATCTATCAACGTCGAATTGAATGACAATTTTAAATGCACAAACTACAGGGGGGATAAATGATTAACATCTAACCATCCTTAAAACTACTTCCGGTTAGGTATTTTTTCCTAATATATGTCCCTCTTGAATTCAATTCAAATTACGACTACAAGGGGATAAATGATTAACATCTAACTAATCTTCAAACTATATACGGTCAGATATCTTTCCTAATAGATCCTCTTATATTCAATTCGAATTACGTTGCACAATTTCAAATGCACAAACTACAAGAGGATAAATGATTAACATCTAACCATCCTTAAAACTACTTCAGGTCAGGTATTTTCCCTAATATATGTCCCTCTTGAATTCAATTCAAATTACGTTGCACAATTTCTAATGTACAGATTAGAACGGATACATTGACTTACTGGTACAGCTGTAGCCATCCGGTTCGAGGGTGTAGCCTCTCTGGCAATCACACTCGAACGTGCCGTCATGGAGATTGAAACACAAGTGCTCACAGATGGCGTTGTTTTCGCAGAGACCTGGAAACGTAAAGGGTTTAAATAAAGAATAATACAAGCAGGAATGTTGTGAATAATGTTACAGAGAAAATCGATAGGGCCGATAACTTAATAACCTGACAGGTTAAAACTACAAGTTCCTATAATCGAAGTGATATTTTCTAGTTGTATGCTCCTTAAAAAACAGAAATAACTAAAAGTTTGTATAACTAAAGTTAATTTTTCTGTTTCTATGTTCCTTACAAAACAGAAAAAACTACAAGTT
>NC_090735.1:128536893-128541893 GCF_036898095.1 Palaemon carinicauda | reverse complement strand
ACATTAATATGTATCCAGCTGTAATTATAGGATACCCATCTATGGGAAATCAAAACATTATCTTAGCCCCTGCCAAGCACGGCGTGTATATCAAAGGGAAATTCTATAAGTCTTCTAATACCTTAAAATCAGTTTTGGATAAAAAGGAGACGACAAATGTAACCGTAACGTACGTTGAAGAACCAATAACTTGTCTCACTAATAAAGAAATAATATACGCGACCCAGCAGAATTCTCGTTCACCCGTAATATCATCTTGCAGGCAATCTATCGAACCAAACGTACCTTCGAATTTAATAGTGCAAATAAAGAAAACATTACCGGGATCTGAAATATTAATCCTTTCCGATACTTTGAAAACTAACGGATTGTCTGTCACACAAGCTATTTATACAGTAGGCTCACATCAACAATGTAATATTGAAGTCTGTAATCATTTAAATAACACTTTGGTAATTCACAAAAATCAACATATCTTGGATGTAGAAGTTTATAAACATCGTATTCTTACCGTTGCTGAAATCAATCACCCTCAATCAGTTGCGGATGAATCCCTTTTGCGATCTATTAAAAATAAAATCAATAAAGACATTCAAGACGAAGAAATTCAGCAGAAAATTTTTGAACTTTTAACTAAATATCATGATGTTTTTTCCACTACGGATGGATCCTTAGGAAAAACAGATGTGATCGAGCATCAAATAAGGTTAAAGGACAAGCAGAAAATTATCTATGTACCCTCGTACAGACTCCCTATGAAATTCCAGAATGAAATAAATGATGAAGTAGGTAAAATGCTAGAAGGAGTCATTAGGAAATCAAACAGCCCTTATAATTTTCCTTTAATAGTTGTACCGAAAAAAGATCGAACATGGCGTATCTGCGTCGACTTTCGTCGTCTAAATGAGGAAACGATCCCTGATCGATTCCCAGTGCCATGTACTGACGATATTTTGTCTTTGTTAGGTCAGAATAAATATTTTACCAGTTTGGACTTACTTAAAGGCTTTCACCAGATATCATTAGAAGAAGATAGTATCCCATACACAGCCTTCAGTACAGCTAGGGGACATTATGAATTTTTACGGATGCCTTTTGGTTTACGTTGTGCTCCTATAACATTTACAAGAATGATTAACATAGTGTTTGGAGACTTGTTAGGGGATATATTGCATGCCTATATGGATGATCTTGTAATCTTTTCCAACACCTTAGAAGAACATCTACGTAAGTTAGAACTAGTACTACCGAGATTAAGACAACATAACTTAAGGGTAAAGATTAGTAAGTGTGAATTTTTCAAAACAGAATTAATATATTTGGGTTTCATGGTGTCAAGCCAAGGTCTTAAAGTAGTCCATGATAAGGTTGTCGGCTATACGTAATTTTCCCATACCTACTAATGTCAAGGGAATACAGCAATTTCCTGGGTTGTAGTGGATATCACAGGCGTTTTATACGCAACTATTCAATAATAGCCGCTCCTTTAACTAATCTTACGAAGAAGGGTGTAGATTTCATATGGTCTGAGCAACATCAACAGGCGTTTAATACTTTGAAGATGAACTGTGTAGTTCTCCTATCTTAAAATTTCCTGACTTCGGTAAGGAATTCTTCATTGCAACAGACGCCTCAGACTTAGGAGTAGGAGGGGTATTGCTTCAGCAATTATGATAAACAATTTTTCCCGATAGCTTTCTATTCTCGAAAATTGAGAACTTCCGAAAGTAAGTATGCAGTAATAGACAAGGAAGGGCTAGCTATTGTTAATTCGCTAGTGCATTTTAAGTTCATAATTTACGGTTATCCCGTTAAGGTTCTTACTGACCATAAACCACTAACAGAGTTCTTTAAAGGCTTCAACCACAGCCCTAAACGAACTCGGTGGCATTTGATCATTCAAGATTTTGGCGCAAGAATCGGGTATTTACCTGGGAAAGCAAATATCATTGCGGATGCATTATCACGCAACCCCGTGTCATCTTGTACGGAGCCTTTAGCTGAATTAATAGATATATCAACATCCATGCCTATTGTAAAAAACAATATCTGAACAAGAAGATTTAGGCTGGAGCGCTGAATTGTTACAGACTGAGCAAAGAAAAGATCAGAAAATAGAAACAATTATAAATGCTTTGAAAGGCAATCATAAGGAAAAGGAATATATCAAGTATAAGCAGCAGAATTATATAATCAAAGATAATATTCTGTGTAGGACTGTGACAAGGAAAACCCGCAATACACCACATGTAACTAACGACCAGGTAGTAGTACCAATCTCACTTATTTCCACTGTCCTGAATTGGTTGCATTCAAATCCATTACATGGACACCCGGGGCTCTCATTAATGTCACAGAAAGCCAAATCATTGTTTTATTGGCATACGATGCTTACAGATATAAAAAGACACATAGCTAATTGTAGCACATGTCAGGAAAACAAAGGGCATACGAAAACACCTGTCAGCCTAGGAGCTTATCCTGTGCCCAATCAACCCTTTGAAAGAATACATTTAGATTTGTTAACAGGATTTTACGAGTCAGACAGAGGAAATAAGCACCTCTTAGTAATTATAGATGCTTTAACTCGATATACAGAACTAATAGCGCTTAAAACTAAAACTGCGATTGAATGCGCTAGGAAGTTTTACGAGTGTTACATTTGTAAACATGGAATTCCACACATGATAATCTCAGACTCGGGTGGTGAATTTAATAATCAATTTCTTACCTCATTGTGTGAATTCCTCAGCATAAAGAAAATAAATACCATGATATATCACCCAGAGTCGAATGGGCTAGTGGAAAGAGCAAATAGGAAGATATTAAATATATTAAGGGTAACACTAGGGGGATCAGACCCCAACTGGAATATTGCAATACCGGCAGCACTGAGTACTCTGAATCATTCATATCATATATCAATTAAAATGTCACCGCATGAAGCATTGTATGGTACCCCAGTTAGAACACCTTTCCATGTATTAACGCCTACAACTAATCTATCAAATCCTTTAAAAGAATGTATAAATGCAAGTATAAGTCGATATGATATCCTTCGAAAGAATTTAGAAGAATCACAAATCATAATGAAAAGGAATCATGATAAAACAGCGAAACCAACTAAAACATATACCGTGGGTGATAACGTATATATTCAAATCAATGTACGAAAAGGGCTCAATTATAAACTAACACCTAAGTTTGAAGGCCCATTTAACATTTTGGAAACATTAACGGCCAATAGGTTTAGAGTTCAAAACGTATCCCAACCCACGGATGAGAGAATAGTACCATTGGCTCACATAAGAAATTAAAAAGAAAAGAGAGGAAAAGAAGTGAGGGAAATTTTTTTTTTTATTTTATGTGATTAAAAGTTTTCTTTTTAATACAGGAGTAATTACATATATTTTTCTCGTTACAGGTTTCCAAGATGAATTTTTTGTTGTTGGGAGTGATATTGTTCGCTCAGACATTTTTCTCGTGTGGGATGAGCTCTAAAACTAAAAGTATAAATTTTAAATATGGCACTGTAGTTGAAAGACAAGATGACATTTTTATTACATCAACCAACGTAATTGTAGAAGTGAATATGCAAGCAATTTTTCTTCAAGAGAATGATGTCACTAGCTTAAGAACCGCCATTTCAAGGTTTTCTGCCTCATTGGATGAGTTGCATAGAAGACATTTTCATTTGACTACAGAGAGTTTGCTTGGATCAACATTAAAAGTTGCAGAGATGCTATCTGATGACTTGAAAAATAAGACTGATGAGACAGGATCTTTGGCTTATGACCTTTTGATGTGGACTGTAGGACACGAACATAAAGAAAGACGGAATCCGTTTATTTATGCTGCATTAAACATCTTTGGGTCTGTTGCAAGTTTAGGTTCAGGAATTTCCAATCGTCTTAAAATTAGTAATCAAAATAAGAAAATTGAGTTCTTGACTCATGAAGATGAATTGATTATGTCAGAACTAAGGAATCAGTTACCTTCAATCAATAAAATTATGGATTTAGTAAATGAACATTCAAACAATATCGTTCAGATTATGGAAGTACAGGATTTGTTGGCAACATTAACGTATTATGATTCAAAGAGAGATCACATACATAACAGAATTGCACATTTCATTCAGAAATCCAAGGATTATGTAGAAGCTATCACGTTAGCAACTAAAGGTGTACTGTCGCCCCATTTGTTGCCTATAAGTTACTTAAAGTTAATTCTGGAGAACGGAAGGGATAAACTAGGCTATGTTCCTTTGTTAGACGAACATAGTTTAGAATTTTATAACAGCCTAATTACAGTAAACGTAGATAATAAGAAGATTAGTATTACAATTCCCTTTGATTCTTCTGATGCCTGACAATCTTACAGGATATCACCATTTCCGACTTTCATGACGAATCACTCAAATCCAGTAATATCCAGTTTGACAGGACACGTATTGATTTCCCCAGACAAGGAAACATATACGGTCATTAAAGACTTAAATCAATTAACTCACTGTTCAGACGCAATGGATGGAAAAATATGTACAGCTGACTCATTTGAATTCCATAAAAACTTAATGGATTCATGCGAGTTAGGTATAGTGCTAGACGGTGCTCTCTCCCATACAAGTGAAAATTGTCTGGATAAGCTTTATCCCTTTGACAATAATGAGTTCAATTGCAGACTGAACAGTGGCTCGTGGATACGATACGACAAGGACGGCTTCAATGTATCATGCCCTGACGGATCCACGTCCTTCACCCACATCTTCGTCGCAGCAGATGGTTGTATTGGGACTTCCCCTAATTCCATGGTGACTGGTCTACGGACACTCATCAGAGAACAAGCCTACTTCGCGAACTTCACGTGGACCTCTACAATGCCAGCACTCCCTCTCCCGTATAACAGACAGGTTGCAAAGCGGTTGATGAAGCTTACCGAAAGGGACCACCTGTCATCGACTTATAAGGAAATCCTTCACCCCATACTACTAGCAGGTC
>NC_090735.1:128524393-128531893 GCF_036898095.1 Palaemon carinicauda | reverse complement strand
TTATTATTATTATTATTACTAGCCAAGCTACAATCCTAGTTGGAAAAGCAAGATGCTATAAGCCCAAGGGCTTATATACAGTATATATATATATAATGTGTGTGTATGTATGTATATATATACATATATATACATATATGTAGCCAGACAATTGCTCTTTATTGTTTAGGGAAGATTTTGAATATTTCTTTTCTCGAATTCTTCCCACTATTTTGAAACGAAACTCACTACAAAAAAAAAAAAAAAAAAAAAAAAAAAAAAAAAAAAAAAAGGGGGGGGGGGATTTGCAGTGTAGAACAATTGAGTGGGCATTATGGCTGTTAATAAAACAATAACACACGTATCCAATACATATAGATGTGCATATACAATACATAATAAATTAAAAAGAAATTATTTCAGAACATCCACCGTTAGGTATAGTTCGATCTATGAAATTAATTAATAAAAGATAACGAAGGAAAAGTAAGTCTTTTAATAATACGATTAACTGGTTTTAATCGAATTATTCATAACCCAGAATGAATAATTCAGCAGATAAAAAAAAAAAAGGATGGGGATAGGACATGTTACAATTGGCTTCTTTGTAAACTGGTGGACTTTTGTTGAACTAACAAATAAATGGTCGTAAAAAACGAAAACCATTTTAAAAAACAGAAAACATTTTATAGAAGTTTCCAAAGTTTGCAAGGGAACGCGAGACATGTGGAAATATAAACTAGCGTTGAAAAACATATTGTCCTCTCTCTCTCTCTCTCTCTCTCTCTCTCTCTCTCTCTCTCTCTCTCTCTCTCTCTCTCTCTCTCTCTCTCTCTCTTGTATATTGTTTTCATGTGTGTTCATTTATCTAAATGAAACATTTATCATTATATCAATAGCTTTCACTCTCTCTTGGACATTACTTTTGCCTTTTTGTATTATCTTAAGTATAAATATTTTCGAGTTCTTGGACAATTTACATTGAATCAAAACCATTAATACTCTAAACATTTATCATAAAAAATATCTGCAGGGGGTGGGGAGAGGACAAACTGCATGTGGATCTCAATATACTTCTAGTTAAACAAAGAAAACCCCACCAAAGGTAGGTTAAAACTAAGTTGGAAAGTTATGTTCTCGCCCCTGTTTGTGTTTGTTTGTGTGTGTGTGTGTGTTTGTGAACAGCTTCCTGGCCACAATTTCAATCGTAGAGTAATAAAACTTGCAGGGTTTAACTGTTATATAAAAAGCTGGAAATGATTATATTTTGGAAGGTCAAGGTCAAAGGTCAAGGTCACGGTTAAGCAAAATGTCTAATTCACGTAATCAGCTATAAGTTTGGACTTCGTTGTCACAGAGACTTCAAACTTGTTTTATATTTGAGTGTATGAAAATCCACGCCAATTAATACATGTTAAGGTCAAAGGTTAAGGTCGAGCAAAAAGGTCGAGAAATAGTTGTTGTTGTTGTTGTTATCATTATTATTGGCTAAGCCCTCGTTGAAAACAAAGGATACTATAAGCACAAGGGCTCCAATAAGTAAAAATAGCCCAGTGAGGAAAGGAAACACAGAAATAAATAAATTACAAGAAAAGTAATGAACAATGAAAATAAAATGTTTTAAGAATAGTAACAACATTAAAATAAAATATTTTAAGAATAGTAACAACATTAAAATAAATATTTCTTATATAAAATATAAAAAAAAAAAAACAAGAGGAAGAGAAAAAAGATAGAATAGTGAGCCCGAGTGTACCCTCAAGCAAGAGAACTGCCCCAAGACAGTGAAAAACTATGGTACAAAGGCTAAAATTGTCTATTTTCATGTGTTCACCCAAAGCAGAGGTCGGACTGTCACCCCCAAGACAGCAGCTGTACTACATCCAAGGACTCGATGTAACATAACTTTGAATAAATAATAACACCATTACTACCAATACAAGCAGTTACTGTTGTAGGTGTAAGGTCAATTGCAACGTTATTATCAACACCAGGATGAGATTTAGAACCAGATACAATTTAGTATTTAGTGGTGTTATGGAATGTTTGCTGACCTTAGCTTATATCGGCCACCCACACAATGCTACAGCTTCCACTAAATAATGTCTCTCCTGGAGTCAGGAGTCTGTAATTCAGACCAGCGCGAGCGCGACCGCATGCATGTAAGCACACTGCTATATGCACACAAAAACACACATACACACACATATATATATACACACACACATATATATACATATATATATATATATATATATATGTATATATATATATATATATATGTATATATATATATATATATATATATATATATATATATATATATATATATATACTATATATATATATATACACACACACACCTGTATTTATATAAGTAGGAGATGATGAATGGAGAAGTATTGAATTAAAAGCTCATGATAGAGACGCCAGGCGAAATCTAACCGAGGCCATTTGCGTCAATAGGCGTAGGAGGAGATGATGATGATGATATATATACACAGAGAAATCTAGGGACTGATAACATATTTTATAAAATTAAAATTATCAATAGGCGTAGGAGGAGATGATAATGATGATGATGATGATATACATACACACAGATAATCTAGGGACTAACAACATATTTTGTAAAAAATAAAATTAACTGGAAGTTTAAGCGTTTAGTATTTTCAATATAAGTACCTCAACTTTCGAGACAAGGGAAAAACAAAATATATGAAATACGCAAACAAATCGAGAAAATAAACATAATTGCATTAATACCAATAGCCAGAAACCACATGCCAGAAAATACTTTCCTACTGTATACTTAAATTGCTTTTAGTCCACTTTTTCTTTAAACATTTCCTCTGACATCGATGCCAGCCTGGTGGAATAAACGCTAATTCTAGGTGCCAACGTCATGCACCTGCCTAAAATGTCAAACAGAAAGAATGCCATCAATTATAAAAATTTCAATAGCCATCAGCGAAATCGAACACCACTGGACCTCAGTTGTCAGACACTGTATTGGTGTATTTGCATATAAATAGCAAATTCTACGCTCGCGTTTGTTGGAAGTTTCAGAAAAAAAAAAATTGTTTAGTACTAATATATACAGCAATTGATCTACAAATATCTTAAGCGGTTCAAGACAGAGGGTAAGTGCGTAGCCTTTTAACCTGATATATATATATATATATATATATATATATATATATATATATATATATATATATATATATATATATATATATATATATATATATATATATATATATATAATATATATATATATATATATATATATATGTGTGTAGCTGCCGTTTTCTTCAAAGCCACAGGGATGAGATGGAGAATAGACACAGATACTGTTACTCACGTCACACTTTATTAAAAATTTGATATAAAGTTCAAGTTGATATCACAAGACACTTTAAACCAACTTAAAGCTTTAAATCACTTAACACTAAGCACTACAACTTAAGTTGACCATAACTGTAAAAGCTTATACTGTAGTTGGTCAGTACTCCAAGACCAGAGAACCAATGATGAGTACTTTGCTAGTAGTGCAGGGCGACGAGGTTCAAGAAACTGAAAACAACAAAGTACAAACTTACTAAATTTGTTAAAAAGAAATTCCATAATAAACAAAGAATTGAATAGTTTGGTTTCACTACAAAACACCACAAACATGAAATAGAATATATACAAATTTCAGTAAAGAAATAAACTTACATCTGTGTTACTCTAAGCTACATCCAATACAAGCGAAACGAATTTCCAAAGAAATGTTCTTTACACTTTGAAGACTTCTTCTACTCTGTCAGTCGTCAAAAACCTTGATCCTATTTCTAGAACATATAATTGTTACAGTGTGATTCCAACACTGATAACTACCAGGATAAACAATCTTTTCAAGAACTACTCAACACTTAACAAACAAATTACAGCAGTAACTATCAAAATAAGACTGAACAATGTTTACATGTAAAATGGACAAAATATCTACAATACAATTTAACCCTAATCACCAAGTTGAAAAACAGAGCTTATTAAATAATTATATACACAAATGGTTTCTATAAAATGCTGCATTTACATTCTCGGCCCTATAAACAAATTATTTGTTTATCAAAATCAATCATATCTATAAATGCAGGTGATATAAATGGCATCTATAATAAATGTAATATACTCTCAAATCCTTTGATCCTAATAAAATAACTATTATAATCATTGTTCCTCTACTGCAAGGAGAAGAACAAGCTTTTGAATGGGTCGATGGAGCTCTGATGTTTGTGTCTTTAAAACTACACTACGTACAAAACCAGTTCTGTCCTTTCCAGTGCTGATAACACGACCCATCATCCAGTTACTCCTTAACTGATTATCATCTTTTACAAGGACAATATCACCAACTTGAAGATGCCGCTTTTCCTTGTTCCACTTCTGTCTCTCTTGTAATGTTGACAAATATTCTCTTCGCCATCTAGTCCAGAATAAGTTAGCCAAGAATTGAACATATCGCCACCTCTGTCTCAGATACATATCTCCTTTCTGAAAAACACCAGGTGGTGGCATCACAACACTTGATTTCTGTGTGAGAAGCTGTGCTGGACTGAGTGGTTGTAAGTCATCTGGGCTGTCACTGACTGTGGTCAAAGGACGGTCATTCACTATAGCCTCAACTTCTGTGAGAAGAGTGCGGTAACTCTCATCATCCAGTCGTCCAGCATGTTCCTTGAAGAGGAGGAGTCAAGACCTTTCTCACAGTTCTAATCTGACGTTCCCACACAACCTCCCATATGACTAGCTGTAGGGGGATTGAAGGTCCAGCTGATGCTTTCTTTTGAGAGGAAAGCTCTGACCTGATCATCATTCATCTCTTGCAGTGACTTCCTCAACTCCTTCTCAGCTCCATGAAAGTTTGTCCCATTGTCACACCAAATCTTCTTTACATTTCCTCTTCTAGCAACAAACCTTCTTAAAGCATTTATGAAGGACGATGTGTCTAAGGAATTGGCTGTCTCTATATGAATTGCTCTTGTAGACAAGCAAGTAAATAATACACCATACCTCTTCCTGATTTTCCTTCCTTCTTTGACTTCCTGTGGCCCAAAGAAGTCAACACCTGTGTGTGTGAATGGAGCAGCTGGAATTACTCTTTCCACTGGTAAATCAGCCATCTTCTGGTTTAGAACAGGGTTTCTCATTTTTCTTCAAATGACACATCTTTGTAGAACCTGGCGGACACTTGCATTAGTACGGATAATCCAGTAAAGTTCTCTAAGTTTTGCCATCACATGGTTGCGTCCAGCATGAGCTAATTTTTCATGTGTGTACCGGATAATCAAAGTGGTAATATGACTCTTTCTAGGTAATATCATTGGATGTTTCTCGCCAGCTGAAATTTCTGCTTTGGAGAGCCGTCCATTAACGCGAAGAAGCCTGTCTTTAGGATCAATGAAGGGATCTAGTTTATAAATGCTACTGCTACTACAAAGTCCTCGGCCCCTTGACCCTTCGCTCTTTTGTAAGAGTGTCACTTCCTTACTAAAAGTTTTCCTCTGAATATATCTGATGACTGCTTTTTCAGCAGCATCTAATTCTTCTGCTGTAAATGACCATTAATTCTAGCTTGTCTCTTAGATTTCAGTATGGAAAAAAGACGGTGATACACAGCAACAGCCATCCTCAATCGATGCCATGAAGAATAATACTCAAGAAACTTATCAACAGCATTTCCCTCCCCATCTTCTGGATGCACTGCAAAACTTGTAGATCCTTCAATTCAACTACACCATGGGGCATATCATTTTTCCACAGCTCCTCTGGTCCTTTAAGAAAATATGGGCCATCAAACCAAATGTTACTGTTCAGCATTTGCCTGACTTGTGAAACCTCTTGATGCAATATCAGCAGGATTCTCTTTACTCTGAACATATCTCCACTGTGTATTTCAGAGAAATCTTTGATTACTTTCACTCTATTTGCAACAAATATAGGAAATCTCTTTCTATCATTAAAAATATAGTGAAGAACTGTTGTAGAATCTGTGTGATAGAATGTCTGGTCCACTGTAATCTGCAGCTCTTTCAAAATGTGTTGTGCGAGATTTATGGACACCACTGCAGCAGTCAATTCCAGTCGCGGTATGGTTGTTGCCTTTACAGGACACACTCTAGACTTTCCCATCAGCAGAGCAGTAGAAATCCTCCCACTGTTATCAGAAAGTCTCATGTATGCTGCAGCACCATAGCCTTCATTACTAGCATCTGAAAACATGTGCAGCTGTGTGGAAGTCACTGTACCAAATTCCTTTGGTTTGACACATCTTGGAATCTTTAAGTTACTCAGGATTGGTAAATCATCAAGCCACCTTCTCCAGGGCTTCAGGTATTTTTCTGGAATAACATCATCCCATCCCAAGCTGCTATCCTGACAAACTTCGCGAAGAATTCTCTTAGCTGGCAAAAGAAAAGGAGCCACAAAACCAAGAGGATCATAAAGGGAACATACTGTTGACAAAATACCTCTCCTTGTAAATGGTTTTGGGTCCAAGCTTGCGGAGAAAGTAAAGTAGTCATTTTCAATATTCCACTGAAGACCAAGAGCTCTTTCTACATGAAGTTCATCATAGTCAAGATCACACGTTTGACGATCTTTTGAACGGTCCTCTTGTGGGATTGATTTCAACACCAGCCTGCTGTTACTCACAAAACTTTGTCAGCCGAAAACCTCTTTCCTTCAATGCTGCTGTAACGTCTTTCACAAGTCTTAATGCCTGCTCTTCTGAAGGTACAGACTTTAAATAGTCATCCACATAAAAATTAGTCTTAATGGTGTGTTCTACATCTGGACCATACTTATCTCTTGCATGGTCAGCTGCTGCCCTCAAAGCATAATTGGCGATGCTAGGTGATGATACTGCTCCAAAGATGTGAACACCCATCCGATACTCTGTAAGTTCGCTTTCAAGGTTCACCACCAGGCCACCATAAAAATCTTAGGTTTTTATGTTGATCCTTTGGTACCTGAACTTGGTAAAACATAGATTCTATGTCACCCATCAAGGCCACCTTTTCTAGACGAAATCTGAGGAGGCACTCCAATCAGGGAATTAGTCATATCAGGACCTTGCATCAACTTGTCATTAAGGGAACTACCCTGGTATTTAGCACTACAGTCAAAGACTACTCTAATCTTATTTGGCTTTTTTGGATGGTAGACACCATGATGTGGTAGATACCATGCAGGTTGTTTATCATATGACTGATCCTCCGGAACCTTATAAGCATATCTTCAGACACCAATTTCTCAACAAATTCCACATAATCTTCATGGTACTTTGGATTTAGTTTCATTTTTCTTCTTTGCCATTGTGCTCGTTTCACTGCCTGTTCTCTATTGTTTACCAAGTTAACTTTATTGGTTCTAAATGGTAGGGGAAGCTGGTAGTGTCCATTGGTAAACTGAATTTTTTCTGCCACTTCTCTGAGGAACTGTTGATCTTCTTGTGACAGACCCTTCTCATCA
>NC_090735.1:128504177-128523893 GCF_036898095.1 Palaemon carinicauda | reverse complement strand
GGAGGTTGTAACTTACTATATGGGTTTTAATATTCATTATCACAAATGGTACACACACACACACACACACACACACACACACATATATATATATATATATATATAATTCTATAACTTGATGCAGCCCTGAAGAAGGGCCACGAAGTCATCATGAAAACTATCGGGAGGACAGTTTATTCTAAAAGAATCTATTTTCGAATTTTGGACTCCTCTTAGACATTGTCTATTTATTATACACACACACACACACACACACACATAAATATATATATATATATATATATAATATATATATATATATATATATATACACATATAAGACATACAGTATATATACTGTATATACAACTTTACTTTGCAACCCTCGTCTTCTACTGTGAAGTCTTCGATCACCACCCAACACAACCTCCCCTCCCCCCCCACCCAAGTAAAAAATGAGTCCCGAAAGTGCCACTACCGTTCCTTTAATGGATACGGAGACGAAATGCTCCAAAACAAGAGAGAGAGAGAGAGAGAGAGAGAGAGAGAGAGAGAGAGAGAGAGAGAGAGAGAGAGAGAGAACGTTTTTCTTTTCTATTCGTAACGAGAGAAACCTTATGGAAATTCTGTTATTTCTGAGAAACTATTGGGGAAAATATTTAGATTTGAATACAACGTAAAACTAGAGTCAAGGCCCATAAATTTGGGGGAACGAAAGCAATACCGTTTATAGTTTGCCGTTAAAATGATATAGTGAAATGGCAAAGGGTAAAAAAAAGACAAAGCATCAGGATATAGGTAAAGGTCTTGTAGGAGCCAGAGTGAAAAGGTGAAGGAATATTATATGATGTTGCTAAAATATAGGAAGATGAAAAAGAACATGGTAATAGAAAACTAGAAAGAAGAAGAACGCTAAGCTTGAAGAGAATTCTAAACGATACATTTAAGTTATAATTATTTACCCAGAAAGAGAGAGAGAGAGAGAGAGAGAGAGAGAGAGAGAGAGAGTCTTGTGGACACTTTCACCAGCAATATTATGTGGTAGTGTACACGACCCGTCAGATAGGACAGCTAAATATTCGCATAGATTTGCACATACACACACACGCACAAATTAAACCCTTCCCTTCCCCTCCCCCTTTCCTAACTACAACACGGCAGTTTAGGCAATTTGTGGAAGATTGTTGTTTTCCCGTCGGTTGCCGATCAGCGAGACAGGATATATACAGTAGGTATATATATATATACATATATTATTATTATTATTATTATTATTATTATTATCATTACTAGCCAAGCTACAACCCTAGTTAGAAAAGCAAGTTGCTATAAGCCCAAGGGCTTATATACAGTATATATATATATGTGTGTGTGTGTGTGTGTATGTATATATATACATATATATACATATATATAGCCAGACATTTGCTCTTAATTGTTTAGGGAAGATTCTGAATATTCCTTTTCTCGAATTCTTCCCATTATTTTGAAACGAAACTCACTAAAAAAAAAAAAAAAAAAAAAGGGGGGGGGGGATTTGCAGTGTAGAACAATTGAGTGGGCATTATGGCTGTTAATAAAATAATTATACATATATCCAACACATATAGATGCATATACAATACATAATAAATTACCAATACATATAGATGCATATACAATACATAATAAATTAAAGAGAAATTATTTCAGAACATCCACCGTTAGGTATAGTTCGATCTATGAAATGTATTAATAAATGACGAATAAATAAACTAAGTCTTAATAATATGATTAAATGATTTTAATCGAATTATTCATAACCTACAATGAATAATTCAGCAGATAAAAAAAAAAGACGGGGATAGGACATGTTACAATTGGCTGCTTTGTAAACTGGTGGACTTTTGTTGAACTAACAAATAAATGCTCGTAAAAAACGAAAACCATTTTAAAAAACAGAAAACATTTTATAGAAGTTTCCAAATTGCAAGGGAAGGCGAGACATGTGGAAATATAAACTAGTGTTGAAAAACATATTGTCCTCTCTCTCTCTCTCTCTCTCTCTCTCTCTCTCTCTCGCAATAAGGCTCTCTCTCTCTCTCTCTCTTGTATATTGATTTCATGTGTCTTCATTTATCTAAATGAAACCTTTATCAATATATCAATAGCTTTCACTCTCTCTTGGACATTACTTTTGCCTTTTTGTATCATCTTAAGTATAAATATTTTCGAGTTCTTGGACAATTTACATTGAATCAAAACTATTGATACTTTGAACATTTATCATAAAATATATCTGCAGTGGTTGGGAGAGGACAACCTGCATGTGGATCTCAATATACTTCTAGTTAAATAAAGAAAACTCCACCAAAGGTAGTTTAAAGCCAACTCCTCATTTATTATTATTACCTCCGCCAACTAAGTTGGAAGAAGGTTATATTTTCACCCATATTTGTGTGTTTGTTTGTTTGTGTGTGTGGGTGTGTATGTGTTTGTGAACAGCTTCCCGGTCACAATTTTAATCGTAGAGCAATGACATTTGCAGGGATTAACTGTTATATAAAAAGCTGGAAATGATTATATTTTGGAAGGTCAAGGTCAAAGGTCAAGGTCACGGTCAAGCAAAATGTCTAATTCACGTAATCAGCTATAACTTTGGACTTCGTTGTCACAGAGACTTCAAACTTGTTTTATATTTGAGTGTATGAAAATCCACGCCAATTAATACATGTTAAGGTCAAAGGTTAAGGTCGAGCAAAAGGGTCGAGAAATAGTTGTTGTTATCATTATTATTGGCTAAGCCCTCGTTGGAAACAAAGGATACTATAAGCACAAGGGCTCCAATAGGTAAAAATAGCCCAGTGAGGAAAGGAAACATATAAATAAATAAACTACAAGAGAAGTAATGAACAACTAAAATAAAATATTTTAAGAATAGTAACAACATTAAAATACATATTTCCTATATAAAATATAAAAAAAAAAAACTAGAGGAAGAGAAAAAAGATAGAATAGTGTGCCCGAGTGTACCCTCAAGCAAGAGAACTCTACCCCAAGACAGTGAAAAACTACGGTACAAAGGCTAAAATTGTCTCTTTTCATGCGTTCACCTAAAGCAGAGGTCGAACTGTCACCCCAAGACAGCAACTGTACTACATCCGAGGAATCGATGTAACATAACTTTGAATAAATAATAACACCATTACTACCAATACAAGCAGTTACTGTTGTAGGTGTAAGGTCAATTGCAACGTTATTGTCAACACCAGGATGAGATTTAGAACCAGATACAATTTAGTATTTAGTGCTGTTATTGAATCTTCGCTGACCTTGGCTTATATCGGCCTCCCACACAATGCTACAGCTCCCACTATAGTCCATTTCTTTTAGCCAGGCAGATTTGCACCGAATCGCAGCGGTGCCCTTTTAGCTCGGAAAAGTTTTCTGATCGCTGATTGGTTAGAATTATCTCGTCCAACCAATCAGCGATCAGGAAACTTTTCCGAGCTAAAAGGGCACCACTAAAAGTCGGTGCAAATCTGCCTCGCTAAAAGAAATTGACTATAGATAATGTCTCTCCTAGAGTCAGAAGTTTGTAACTCAGACCAGCGCGAGCGCGACCGCATGCATGTACGCACACTGCTATATGCACACAAAAACACACATACACACACATATATATATATACACACACATATATATATACATATATATATATATATATGTATATATATATATATTGTATATATATACATGTATATATATATATTTATATATATATATATATATATATATATACTCCTGTATTTATATAAGTAGGAGATGATGAATGGAGAAGTATTGAATTAAAAGTTCAAGACAGACGACTGGCGAAATCTAAACGCGGCCATTTGCGTCAATAGGCGTAGGAGGAGATGATGATGATGATATATATACACAGAGAATCTAGGGACTAATAACATATTTTGTAAAATTAAAATTATCAATAGGCGTAGGAGGAGATGATCATGATGATGATGATGATATATATACACATAGAGAATCTAGGGACTAATAACATATTTTGTAAAAATAACATTAAGTGGAAGTTTAAGCGTTTAGTATTTTCAATATAAGTACCTCAACTTTCGAGACAAGGGAAAAAAAAATATATGAAATACGCAAACAAATCAAGAAAATAAACATAATAGCATTAATGCCAATAGCCAGAAACCACATGCCAGTAAATACTTTCCTACTGTATACTTAAATTGCTTTTAGTCCACTTTTTCTTTAAACAGTTCCTCTGACATCGATGCCAGGCTGCTGGAATAAACGCTAATCCTAGGTGCCAACGTCATGCACCTGCCTAAAATGTCAAACAGAAAGAATGCCATCAATTATAAGAATTTCAATAGCCATCAGCGAAATCAAACACCACTGGACCTCAGTTGTCAGACACTGTATTGGTGTATTTGCATATAAATAGCAAATTCTACGCTCGCGTTTGTTGGAAGTTTCAGAAAAAAAAATTGTTTAGTACTAACATATACAGCAATTGATCCAAACATTTCTTAAGCGGTTCAAGACAGAGAGGGTAAGTGCGTAGCCTTCTAACCTGTTTATATATATATATATATATATATAGATAGATAGATATATATTCATATATATATACATTATATATATATATATATATATATTTGAGAGAAAGAGAGAGAGAGAGAGAGAGAGAGAGAGAGAGAGAGAGTATCATCTTAAACTTTACAAGGCATATATATATACATATATATATATATATATACTGTACATATATATATATATATATATATAGTATACATGTGTGTGTATGTATATATATAAATACATATAATTGTATATATATAAATATAAAAGAGAGAGAGAGAGAGAGAGAGAGAGAGAGAGAGAGAGAAAATAAATAAAATCTAAAGAAAAAGTAAAAAAAAGCATAAAAGAAAAAAAAAACACCAGTCACTTAAAAATGACGCTCATGAACCCAGCATTCATAAAGAAGGCCAGGGAGAAACTCCCACCAAACAAGCAAGGCACATCATGGGACTTTTTTTTTTATTTTTTTTTTTTACTTTTTTTTCCTCTTGTTTAAACCAAGTTAAAACTCTTGGCGCAGCAAAGTAAAGAAAACAAGACCGAGAGCACAAAAGTTGGGGGGGGTCGAGATCAACGAGAAAGAGAGAGAGAGAGAGAGAGAGAGAGAGAGAGAGAGAGAGGAGATCGATGACGATAATTTTCAACTTGCTCGCCTGATAAGCCCTGCTGCAAGGACCAGGAGAGGGGGAGGGAAGGGGGGAGGGGGAGAGGAGGGAGAGGAGGGGGCAGAGTAGGGGGTGGAGGAAGAGGGGTTTCAAGGAGACTAATTTGGGCAGCGGAGACTGAGAGTCTGTGGCAGTCATAATGTCATAGAGTTTGGGTATAAGAATATTAGGAAGAGGGGTGAGTTGAATAAAAAAAAAAAAATCTGATAATAGAAAATGAGATTTTAATAGTCATAACGGCACTGTCTGTGGGTGTATATAGAAAATAACAACAAATACACCGTTTTTAGTACACAGCTGGACAAAGGCCTCAGGCATGTCTTTATTCATGTCTGGTTCGTGTGAATGTATGTATGTATATATGTGTATAAATATATAAATATATATATATATATACATATATATATACACACACACACACACATATATATATATATATATATATACAGGTATACATATATATATACAGGTATACATATATATATATATATATACGCGTGTGTATATATATACACACACACACACACATATATATATATATATATATACAGTATATACATTAGTAAAAAGTGGTTTGAATAAAGAATACGTACCAATGTGACACCAGGTATAGAGTATATAATGAAATACCTGAGGCAACAACCAGTTATACCTGGAATCGCGACTGAAGAAACTGCGAACCGCAAAATCCAAAACATTTCTAAGCTCAAACACAATTCACAGGAAACCGAACAATTCAAGTGGGTCGTTTTTGCCTCTCAATTGACAACCTCGAAGACCTTTTTCACATTAAAAAATTCAACAATTTAAGTGGGTCGTTTTTGCCTCTCAATTGACAACCTCGAAGACCTTTTTCACATTAAAAAATTCAACAATTTAAGTGGGTCGTTTTTGCCTCTCAATTGACAACCTCGAAGACCTTTTTCACATTAAAAAAATTCAACAATTTAAGTGGGTCGTTTTTGTCTCTCAATTGACAACCTCGAAGACCTTTTTCACATTAAAAAATTCCTTCTTTTAAAGTAAATTAAAGTAAATTAAATTCGCTTACTGACTGCCAATGCAAGAGCCCGTGTCTTGCGTAAGGCAAGGCTATCTTTACAGAACACCCAACGATTCAAATGGCTCGTTTTTGCCTCTCAATTGACAACCTCGAAGACTTTTTTCACATTAAAACATTCCCTCTTTTAAAGTAAATTAAAGTAAATTCCAATTAAATTAGCTTACTGACTGCCAATGCAAGAGCCCGTGTCTTGCATAAGGCAAGGCTATCTTTACAGAACACCCAACCATTCAAATGGCTCGTTTTTTGCCTCTCAATTGACAACCTCGAAGACTTTTTTTCACATTAAAAAATTCCCTCTTTCAAAGTAAATTCCAATTAAATTCACTTACGGACTGCCAATGCAAGAGCCCGTGTCTTGCATAAGGCAAGGCTATCTTTTCAGAACACCCAACGATCAAAAGGCTCGTTTTTTGCCTCTCAATTGACAACCTCGAAGACCTTTTTTCACATTAAAAAATTCCCTCTTTCAAAGTAAATTCCAATTAAATTCACTTACGGACTGCCAATGCAAGAGCCCGTGTCTTGCATAAGGCAAGGCTATCTTTACAGAACACCCAACGATCAAAAGGCTCGTTTTTGCCTCTCAATTGACAACCTCGAAGACCTTTTTCACATTAAAAAATTCCCTCTTTCAAAGTAAATTCCAATTAAATTCACTTACGGACTGCCAATGCAAGAGCCCGTGTCTTGCATAAGGCAAGGCTATCTTTACAGAACACCCAACAATTCAAATGGCTCGTTTTTGCCTCTCAATTGACAACCTCGAAGACCTTTTTCACATTAAAAAATTCCCTCTTTCAAAGTAAATTAAAGTAAATTAAATTCGCTTACGGACTGCCAACGCAAGAGCCCGTGTCTTGCGTAAGGCAAGGCTATCTTTACAGAACAGAACAGGATTAAATGAAACCCTTGAGTGGCCCTGAAAAGGAACCCTTGGCCCTAGTCCGCCTTTCTTAATTTCAAGATCAGTTTGAATCTGATTTGGCTTCGGATAATTAACCTTCTCTTGACGAGACCTCAAGGACATTCAGGTTTTGTTTAAAATAGTTTTACGAGCATTTATTCAGATCGAAGAAAAACAATCACACATACACATCGAGTTTAAAGAAAAAAAAGGATGGGATTAATCACATCACCCAAAAACATATAAAATATCAAATATAGAAATGATAAAAGATATAAATAAATTTAGCAAAATAAATACAGAAACTACAACAATCCGTATAAGCGTCTCCCCCCCAAAAAAAAAAAAAACCATCACCGCCACACAACCACAACAACAACCACAACAACAATAAAAATAATAATAATAATAATAATAATATTAATAATAATAATAATAATAGTAATAACAGTTATAATAATAACAATAATAATAATTTCATTCCTATTATTCATCTTGACAATTGTTTGATTGATTGGTACAGACTAGGTCAGTCTTATGTCAATAATGGTGCTTGGAGATTTGTGGCCCAAATGTGATGGTATAATAAGTTGAAGTGAACAATAGGTTTGATTTCAACCTTTAGACTTACTCCAACAGCCGAGATTCTTCGGCCAAGGATGATAAAAAAAAAAAAAAAGATCATTTAGTCATTTTATTTAAACTCTGATGCTAAGGACAACCATATATAATAATCTGGAATGAGTTATGACAACAATTGACACTGGTCTAAATTGCTTCTACTTCACAAGAGAGATACTCTTTTAAAATATCCGCAAATTGATATCACTCAGGCACACTATTCTATTTATTTCTCTTCCTCGTATTTGTTTAAGTTTAATAGTTTATATATATATATATATATATATATATGGAGGATGTATTTTAGTGTTGTTTGCTGTTCTTAGAATGTTATATCTTAATTGTTAATTACTCATCTTGTTTATGTATTTACATTTTTATTCCTCTCCTCATGGGGTTATTTTTATTTTGTTGGAGGCGTTGGGCTTTTAGCATCCTGCTTTTCCCACTTGGGTTGCAGCTTAGCTAATAATAATAATAATAATAATAATAATAATAATAATAATAATAATAATAATAATAATAAGAGGGTTGTAGCTTAACTAGTAACAACAACAACAACAACAACAACAACAACAACAACAATAATAATAATAATAATAATAATAAAACTTGGAAACATTCTTCCTTCAAATTGATTTTCAAGATGGAATTCTCTTCAGCAAGCAAAACACAGACACAGACACACACACACACACACGTGAGTTAATCTGTTTGTGATTTTCTTTTTTATCTTTTATTATGAAATACACATTAACAATCTTACAATTTGTAACATATATACATCATAGTATATTTACCAAACTATTTTTATTATTCTACATATAGTGTATGTTTGTGATTTGTAGCAGCAACTTCCAATCGCTTATTATTATTATTATTATTATTATTATTATTATTATTATTTACTTACTTACTTATTTACTTACTTACTTACTTACTAAGCTAGAACCCTAGTTGGAAAAGCAGGATGTTATAAGGCCGGGGACCCCAAAAGGGAAAATAGCCCAGTGAGGAAAAACAAGGAAAAATAAAATATTTCAAGAAAAGTAACAACATTAAAATATATATTTACTATATAAACTATAAAAACTTTAACAAAACAATTGGAAAAGAAATAAGACAGAATAGTGTGCCCGAGTGTACCCTCAAGCAAGAGAACTCTAAACCAAGACAGTAGAAAACCATGGTACAGAGGCTATGGCACTACCCAAGACTAGAGAACAATGGTTTGATTTTGGATTGTCCTTCTCCTACAAGAGCTGCGTACCATAGCTAAAGTCTCTCTTCTACCCTTACCAAGAATAAAGTGACCAAATTCTTCCAATCCATCAGAGAAACATTTTACATAAACTTTGGGACGAACAGCAAACTTCCGCCATTAGTGTCATACGCCTTTACTCGAATATGATTTACCCTCTAATGGAGACCAGTTAAGATTATAAAAGACGAAAACAAGGAAGAAAATAGAAAAAAAAGACGAGGAAGGAAAGAAAAATACAGCAAAATAATAATTTTTAGTGTAAACATTACGTCATTGTGAGGAGTCTGTTATCTTCATTCCCAGTTAAGAAAATAAAAGAAAATAAGGAAGAAAATGGAAAAAAAGGACGAGGAAGGAAAGGAAAATATAGTAAAATAATAAAAGTTTTTTTTCTTCTTTTGCAAATATTGTGTCATTGTGAGGATTTTTTTTTTTACTGAGGATTTCGAATCACAAATATCTATCATAAAAAAATAGTACAAACAAACATGTATATTATATTTAAAGTTAGAGAGAGAGAGAGAGAGAGAGAGAGAGAGAGAGAGAGAGAGAGATGCATTGACACAGAAACAAATATGCAGCCGTTCAGAACGGCATTCGCCAGGAGCGCACGTACTTAACCCAAGGCCTAGTTCCTACTACCTTTAAAAAATCAATATATGCACACTCTCTCTCTCTCTCTCTCTCTCTCTCTCTCTCTCTCTCTCTCGTCACGGGGAAAGGTCACAGGTCAAAATTTTCAACAAGTGGCGAAACAAAAATATCGACGGTGGATGGGAAAAGATTCTTCCTATTCAAGAGACACGCGAAATATGTTTCGCATGTGCAAGAACTCAAACATGAAATTGGAATGAGGAGTGAATTTATGGAATCTAGGCTACATGAGATGGCGCAAGGACCAGGGAGGCCCTTCAGTGCCTAGGTGCAACTGGGGGAAGAACACGCAATTCTACTATGAAGTGAAACTTGATAAAGATTGAACAGCAAGATAAAGAAAGGAAGAGGAGACAGTAGTAAAGTGGAAAGCTAAATAGGTGCACCATATGAGGCTCACTGATGGCGTTGTGGTGGCCGATGTGGTAACGTCCCTGACTGGTGAACGCCAGACTGGGGTTCGAGTCCCGCTCAAACTCGTTAGTTTCTTTGGTCGCTGCAACCTCTCCATCTTTGTGAGCTAAAGACGGGGGTTTGGGGGGAGCCTCTAGGTCTATCTGCTGAATCATCAGCAGCCATTGCCTGGCTTTCCTTGGTCCTAGCTTGGGTGGATAGGGGGCTTGGGAGGTCTATCTGGTGAGTCATCAGCTGCCATTGCCTGGCCCTTCTTGCTCCAAGCTTGGGTGGATAGGGGGCTTAAGCGCTGATCATATGTACATATGGTCAGTCTCTAAGGCATTGTCCTGCTTGATAGGGCAATGTCCCTGTCCCTTACCAATGCCATTCATGAGCAGCATTTAAACCTTTAAATGGACAGCGCGAAATAGATAACGGCAATAAACAGAGCTTAGTATTCATCATAAATTTCATCACTAATACCATCATCATAATCATCATAATCATCCTATTGGACCCAGGCTTCAGATATGTCCTTTCACTCGCGTCCGTTTATGGTCTTTTTATGCCAGTCTATACTTTAAAATTTTTCTCAGCTCGTTAATCCATCGTCTTCTCTTCCTGCTAGAGTTACTGTTTTCATCAAGAGATTAAAATGACATGAGTTACAGAAAATAAAAAACTACCCATAGTTATGTATTTGAGAAAATCTATTGAAAAATTAGCAATAGTGAACTATCAAGAACCTGCTTGTCACAAATACTTAGTGAATTATTATTATTATTATTATTATTATTATTATTATTATTATTATTATTATTATTGCCATTGTTGTGGAGGGGTTGACGCAATACGAATCACCCAAATATGGTTATTATTTTACTAGAAAATTTTAACGAACACAGTTATCAAATGTGAAAAAAACTAAAAGAAAGAAATACATTTAGATGAACATGAAAAAGAAAGTTATATATATATATATATATATATATACATATATATATGTGTGTGTGTGTGTGCGCGCGCGTGCGTATGAGTTGTGTGTAGAAGGTCCTCAAGAAAATCATCTAATATTACACATAAAATGGATGAAATTCAGGCGCTCCAGTAAATAATTTAGCCAAACAGTAGCAGCTCACGCAAGACGAAGAGCCATTAAACTTGAGTAACACTGGAGGTACATAGTAAATTGTTTGCCAAAAAATTACTTTTAAAAATGTCAAAGGACAAAAAATAAAAGGGAGGAAGTATAGAAACACAGAATTAACTAATTTCTCCTCCATGTGCAGGAGAAAAAGGGGGTTCTGGAAGGGGGAGGGGGGAGGGGAGGGGGGGTGGCCTGGGCTGAAGCCAAAAAAAAAAAAAAAAAAAAAAAAAAAGTATAGAAACACAGAATTAACTAATTTCTCCTCCCTGTGCAGGAGAAAAAGGGGGGTTCTGGAAGGGGGGAGGGGGGGAGGGGAGGGGGGGGGGGTGGCCTGGGCTGAAGCCAAAAAAAAAAAAAGAAAAAAAAAAAAAAAAAAAAAAGTATAGAAACAGAATTAACTAATTTCTCCTCCATGCGCAGGAGAAAAAGGGGGTTCTGGAAGGGGGAGGGGAGAAGGGGGGGGGGGGGGGGGGGGCTGAAGTCACTAATGGGGGCAAGGTTACATCGAAAGGTCAAAAGTTGTGAACTGCGTTGCCTGAGGAAGGGTTATTGAGATGGCGAGGACAAGTCAATTAAGAAACCTGTTATCCGCCAAAAAAAAAAAAAAAAAAAAAAAAAAAAAAAAAACGCTTCGAGCGTGGATGACAAGAACATTTTTTATATATTGCAGCTTCTTCAGAGGGATAAGAAACATTGTTTGGATGCTGTTATCCGCAAAAAAAAAAAAAAAAAAAAAAAAAAAAAAAAAAACTCATACGCTTCGAGCGAGGATGACAAGAACATTTTTATATATTGCAGCTTCTTCAGAGGGATAAGAAACACATTGTTTGGATGCTGTCCAGCGCGTTGATGAAAACATTTTTTTTTTAATTAAAATATAATATAAAAATACTACTTTTGATAAAACGATTAATTCGGTTATTAAGTAATATAGGGAAATTGAAATTAAGAGGGAAAATAAACTTGAACGAAAAAATATAATTTAAAGGGAAAATAAACTTGAAGGAAAAGCTAAACTTGAAAGGGAAAAGAAGCTTGAAGGAGGAAAAAAAAACTTGAAAGGGAAAAATAAACTTGAAGCGAAAACTAAACTTGAAAGGGAAAAGAAGCTTGGAGAAAAAAAAAACTTGAAAGGGAAAACTAAACCTGAAGCGAAAACTAAACTTGAAGCGAAAACTAAACTTGAAAGCAAAAATGAACTTGAGAGGGAAAATAAACTTTAAAGGGGTAAAACTTGAATGGGAAAAATAAATTTGAAATGCAAAAATAAACTTGAAGAAAAAACTAAAGTTGATAGGGAAAAGAAACTTGGTGAAAATTATCTCGAGAGGGTAAATAAATTTGAAGGGGAAAATAAGCATCATGGAAGAGATAACAAACTCAAAGGAAAAATATTTTAAGGAAAAAATCTATTTAATTGGGAAAAAACCTTAATTGGGAAATAAATATAACACGTAGAATACAATTGAAAGTGAAACAAACAAAGGGAAAATATATTTGACGTAAAATAAACCTGAAGGGGGAAATAAACTAGCAAGGGAACATAGACTTGTAGAGCCAGCAAGTTTGAAAGTAAAATAAACTTTAAAGGGAAAAATAAACTTGTGAGGGAAGATAAATTTAAAAGGTTAAATAACTTAAATCGGAAAATAAATGGAAAAAATTAAGAGAAAATAAACTTGAAGGGGAAAGTAAGTTGGAATGAAAAAATAAAAATAGAGAAAAAAAAGATGATGGTGCATTAAACTTAAAAGGGGAAATAAATTTGGAAGGGAAAATAACTTGAAGGAAAAAAAATAAACTTGAATGAGAAAATGAACTTGAAAGGAAACATAAAATGAAGGGGAAAATAATCTTACAAGGATATAAATTTGAATGGGAAAATAAAATTTAAGGGGAAAATAATCTTTAAAGAAAATAAATATGAAGAGGAATAGAAGTTTGAAGAGGAAAATATACTTAAAGAGGAAAATAAATTTAAAAGAAAATAGATTTAAAGAGGGAAAAATCTTTAAAAGGAAAATAAATTTTAAAGAAAAAAAATTGAAGGTGAGAAGAAACTTTAAGAAATTTTAAAGTCAAAATAAATTTGAAGGAGAAAATAAATTTAAAGGGGAAAATAAACTTGAAGAAGGATATAACTTGAAAGGGAAAACACACTTGAAGGGGAAAATGAGATTGAAATGGAAAATACACTTGAAAGGGAAATAAAGTTGTAAGGGGAAATGCACTTTAATGAATTTTAGAGATAGAATTATTAAAAAGAAATGAATAAAGTAAAAGGAAAATGGCCTTTCCCAGCAATTTAATAAACAAGAGAGGAAAAACTAACAATCTTTATTTCTGTATTAAGAAATTCTGGGAGTCGCAGTTCCTTTTCCCGGAAATTTTTTTAATGGTTTTACATTAGTTTTAGATTAGTTCACCAAACATTTAAATTGGCTCCAGAAGGGACTAAAAGAGTTGGAAGACCCAGGACTGTCATGGCTGAGAACTATGAAGCGTGAAGTAGGAGATGATGAATGGAGAAGTACTGAATTAAAAGCTCAGGATAGAGACAACTGGTGAAATCTAACCGAGGCACTGTTTTTAAGATAAATTATATATATATATATATATATATATACTGTATATGTATATATATATATATATATATATTCAAATAAGCCATATATATTTTTGATACATTAATGTCTGGATTCTCTTAACGACCTCGGGATCAGAGCCCCAGGCGGCTCTGATCCCGAGGTCGTTAAGAGAATCCAGACATTAATGTATCAAAAATATATATGGCTTAATTGAATATGAAAAACACGTCTAAATTTGCAAAATTTATCATATATATATATATACATATATATATATATATATATATATACATATATATATAAGCTCTGGTAACGTAGGTTATTCTTTTTTTTTTACAACCTATGACGCTTAGAATTAATTCTAACCTCTCAAGTATTTTCGTGACGCAACTTTGTTGTTATTTTATACAGTACATACACATACACACATACATACATATTATATATATATATATATATACATGTATATAATATATATATATATATATACATGTATACAATATATATATATATATATATATATACATATATATATATATATATACACATACATAATTGTCATTGAAGATATGCTATTATTGTATGTTATAAATATATCATTCTAGGAATATCAAGGAAAACTATTATACACAAGTTAGCCCGATTGTTACGTAAAAGCAGATACACATTTCAACCCCGAGAGAGAGAGAGAGAGAGAGAGAGAGAGAGAGAGAGAGAGATATTTTATATGCTTTCTTATGTAGATGATAGGAAAACTATTAGAAACCATATTTCAATATTGATGAAAAACAGAAATGTGAGAAAGGAAAATTTGCTTTAATGAAAGATGAGTTACGGAAAACAAAAATATAAAAGAGGCATTGGATTACGAAGACTTGCATAAGCAACTGTGATAATGACGCACGGAAAAGGCCTCACTTGACAAGAAGGAATTTGACACTGCAAAATCTACATTTTGAAGGACATCGTGATCAGGTAATAAAACCTTCATGCTAATTGAATTAAGGAGTTCAGATATTACAAAACTCCATGTCGACGTTGAAAGAAAATACCCGAATGTATGCATCCTAAGGAAAATAGGATATTTAAAATAGCTTAAAATCAAGGAAAAACGTTTGAAATTTCGGTATAAATAGATTGGACGAGTTTCAGAAACAATGACAGCTATATGCAATCAAAACTCCTAACATACAATTCACTTTAGGCAAGACAATTGAGAGAGAGAGAGAGAGAGAGAGAGAGAGAGAGAGCGTTTGGATCTTCTGTACGAATTGTGCCTTCTGTTGTGCAAGTTGCAAAGACAAGGGAGAGAGAGAGAGAGAGAGAGAGAGAGAGAGAGAGCGTTTGGATCTTCTGTACGAATTGTGCCTTCTGTTGTGCAAGTTGCAAAGACAAGGGAGAGAGAGAGAGAGAGAGAGAGAGAGAGAGCGAGCGTTTGGACCTTCTGCACAAATTGTTCCTTCTGAGAGAGAGAGAGAGAGAGAGAGAGAGAGCGAGAGAGAGAGCGTTTGGACCTTCTGCACAAATTGTACCTTCTGAGAGAGAGAGAGAGAGAGAGAGAGAGAGAGCGTTTGGACCTTCTGCACAAATTGTTCCTTCTGAGAGAGAGAGAGAGAGAGAGAGAGAGAGAGAGAGCGTTTGGACCTTCTGCACGAACTGTGCCTTCTGTTGTGCAAGTTGCAAAGACTAATGGAGGGAGGGGGGGAGAGGGGCTAATAACATAACCCCCCCCCATCCCCTCTCCTGGACCAGCCGGTGATCGGGATGTCGTCTGCCCCCCCCCCCCCCCCCCGGTGTTCGTGGATACCGACGACGTCTTCCATACCTACCCAGACACGAACGTGCAATTCGTTGCTATGACAACGCGTAAACAACACATATATCCCTCTAGCGGAGGGGGGCGTTCGACCCCCTTTTCCAAGAGAGGAGTTGAATTTCCTTGTAGGACGGTTTCTGACTTTACTTTGAAACCTTAAGAAAAAAAAACATAACGACGAATGGCAATAAGGCTGCTATCGATATTAAATAAATTATCAAATCGAAAAAACTTTATTAACAGCAAATTTACTATATATATATATATATATATATGTATATATATATATATATATGTGTGTGTGTGCGTGTGTGTGTATGTTTGTATGTGTGAATGTGTGTGTGTTTGTGCGTGCGAATGTGTATGTATATAAATGCACTATTGCTTACCTTCACCACCATATAATAATTGTGAACATGCACCGATATTTCTGTCTCTGAAAGTAACATGTTGATGGTTCCTCAAAAGCTTTTAATTCTCTATTTACGAGACACAAATTTTTCTAATTACCTATATTTTTTTTTCCAAAAAAATCACTTCTCTCTCACAGACACCAAATTTTATTGTGCGTCAAGAGACTGTAAGCGGTGTTCTAATAAACATGATTCGACAATAGATAACAAATTTACTAACCCACTTCATACTATGGCGTCTACAAAATCAAATTTATATTATTCAATATCCCTATTTCATTTGTTATTTGTGCAATGACGGTTCGCAAGTACGCATTACGATATAATAAACCAAGAGAAATTCATTAGATGATATAATAAACCAAGAGAAATTTATTAGATGATATATTAAACCAAGAGAAATTTATTAGATGATATATTAAACCAAGAGAAATTTATTAGATGATATATTAAACCAAGAGAAATTTATTAGATGATATAATAAACAAAGAGAAATTTATTAGACGATATAATAAACCAAGAGAAATTTATTAGATGATATATTAAACCAAGAGAAATTTATTAGACGATATATTAAACCAAGAGAAATTTATTAGACGATATATTAAACCAAGAGAAATTTATTAGACGATATAATAAACCAAGAGAAATTTATTAGACGATATATTAAACCAAGAGAAATTTATTAGACGATATATTAAACCAAGAGAAATTTATTAGACGATATAATAAACCAAGAGAAATTTATTAGATGATATATCAAACCAAGAGAAAGTCCACGAAACACCTTCCATTTTAACTCCAAGTCACATTTTAGGGAGTCTCTCAAGCATTGTAAAGTCTCAAATCTTTTCGACAGAGAGAGAGAGAGAGAGAGAGAGAGAGAGGGAGAGAGAGAGAGAGAGAGAGAGAGAGAGAGAGAGAGAGTCTATTATTATTATTAGCTACCCTACATACCTAGTTGGGAAAAGCGTGATGTAGCCTAATCAGCCCAAGGGCTCCAATAGGGAAAAATAGCCCAGTGAGGAAATGAAACAAGGAAATAAATAAACTACAAGAGAAAAAATTATCAATTAAAATAAAATAATTCAAGAACAATAACAACATTCAAATAGATCTTTCATATATATATATATATATATATATATATACATATTTACTATAAAAACTTCTTAAAAAAACGAGAGGACGAGAAATAATATAAAATATACTTAATCCCACTCTATTTTGTAGGTAGTAGGTTGGCTAGGGTACCAGCCACCCGCTGAGATACTACCGCTAGAGAGTTATGGGGGTCTCTTGACTGGCCAAACAGTACTACATTGGGTTCTTCTCTCTGGTTACGGTTCATTTTCACTACTTGTGCAACGAAAGTTAGCAAGTGTGCATAATGGCATATAATTAGACGATATATTGAAGGAAGAGAAAGTCCACGAATTGCGTTCTATTAAAGGTTTAAAGGTCGCTCATGAATGGCAGAGGCAAGGGACAGTGACATTGCCCTATCAAGCAGGACAATGCCCTAGAGACTGACCATATATTATATGATCAGCGTCCAAGCCTCCTCTCCACCCAAGCTGGGACCAGGGAGAGCCAGGCAGTGGCTGCTGATGACTAAGCAGATAGACCTATAGACTCCCCCAAACCCCCCCAACCTTAGCTCACAAGGGTGGTAAGGTTGCAGACACTAATGGAATTAACGAATCTGAGCGGGACTCGAACCCCCGACGGGGAAACACCAGGCAGAGACGTTACCAATCAGGCCACAGCAACCCACTAGGTCACATTTAAGGGAGTGGTATCACCGTATCTCTATTAAAAATTAAAATCTATACTTTCCTCGTATCAAAATCTTATATCTAAGCTTTCTACAAGTATAATACTTGACTTCAACACTTTCTTCCAGTCTAAAACTCGACGTCCATACCTTTCCCAAAGTCTAAAACTTGTAACTTATACTTTCCCCATGTCTAAAAGTTGGCATCTGTGCTTTTCTCAAGTCTAAAACTTGTAACTTATACTTTCTCCATGTCTAAAACTTGACATCTGTACTTTTCTCAAGTCTAAAACTTGTAACTTGATACTTTCCCCTTGTCTAAAACTTGACATCTGTGCTTTTCTCAAGTCTAAAACTTGAAACTTAATACTTTCCCATTGTCTAAAACTTGACATTTATACTTTTCTCAAGTCTAAAAACTTGAAACTTAATACTTTCCCCCTTGTCTAAAACATGACATCTGTACTTTTCTCAATTCAAAAACTTGTAACTTTATACTTTCTCCATGTCTAAAACTTGACATCTGTGCTTTTCTCAAGTCTAAAACTTGAAACTTAATACTTTCCCATTGTCTAAAACTTGACATTTATACTTTTCTCAAGTCTAAAACTTGAAACTTAATACTTTCCCCTTGTCTAAAACATGACATCTGTACTTTTCTCAATTCAAAAACTTGTAACTTTATACTTTCTCCATGTCTAAAAACTTGGCATCTGTGCTTTTCTCAAGTCTAAAACTTGTAACTTATACTTTCCCCATGTCTAAAACTTGACATCTATACTTTTCTCAATTCAAAAACTTGTAATTTATACTTTCTCCATGTCTAAAACTTGACATCTGTACTTTTCTCAAGTCTAAAACTTGTAACTTATACTTTCTCCATGCCTAAAACTTGACATCTGTACTGTACTTTTCTCAAGTCTAAAACTTGTTACCTTATACTTTCTCCGTGTCTAAAAGTTGGCTTCTGTACTTTTCTCAATTCAAAAACTTGTAACTTATACTTTCCCCGTGTCTAAAACTTGACATCTATACTTTTCCTCAATTCAAAAACTTGTAACTTATACTTTCTCTGTCTAAAACTTGACATCTATACTTTTCTCAATTCAAAAACTTGTAACTTATACTTTCTCTGTCTAAAACTTGACATCTATACTTTTCTCAATTCAAAAACTTGTAACTTATACTTTCTCTGTCTAAAACTTGACATCTACTTAAAAGTTTTATATCTAAATCCTTCTCCCTTTCTAAATATCCAACGGGACTAGCCCCCTCTTCCCAAAAGACAATTACGAATATTTTCATTCTTCCTTTCTGAGTCATTCCATTATCTACGCCTTGTAACTCCCTTCTTCTCTTAATCCTAATCCTTTCATCAATATTCTTTCTCCCTCCCCCCCCCCTTCTTCCCCCGGCTAACAAACCCTCCGCCTCCCTACTTCTCCCCTGCTACGACTTCTTCCTCCTCTTCTTCTTCTTCTTCTTCTTCTATTAGGGTGCTTTTCCCATTCGTATGGGATAACACAGTTGCCTTCTTTTAAAGGACTTTGCTTTGGCCTTTTTGGGGTGGACCGTAGTCCCGACCGGCTGCCCTGCCTGACGTCGCCTAGACCCCGGTAGCGTGTTTGTTCCCCAAATTCATCTTAATTCCTGCGGGAGACCCTCAGCACGCATACAAGCTACACTGTTATAAAAATCCGTAATTTTAATTAATCGGTAATTTTACGTAAAAATATACTGTTCTCGGCCGAATTTCAGTAAAATACAGTCGACCGTAATTTTACCTTATTTTGTTGTTATCTTTTACGGATTGGTGACCGTAATATCACTCCATAC
>NC_090735.1:128491677-128499177 GCF_036898095.1 Palaemon carinicauda | reverse complement strand
GTGTGTGTGTTTTTTTTTTTTAGAGGTTCAAGTTTATATATGTAAGATCTATCTTAATGTTATCACTGTTCTTAAAATATCTTATTTTAATTGTTCATTAAATCTCTTGTAGTTTATTCACTTTCTTACTTCCTTTCCTCACCTTATAGCATCCTGCTTTTCAAACTAGGGTTGTAGCTTAGTTATTAATAATAATAATAATAATAATAATAATAATAATAATAATAATAATAATAATAATAATAATAATAATAATAATAATAATAATAATAATAGTTACTAATTAATCCTTTCTTTCCTCTGCCATTTTCTCGAAAAATATCCTCTAAACAGAACCAGCCCGGTTCTTCAATTTACAGTTTTTACACTCACCGGATATTATTCTTTTCGCCTTTTTCTCTCTCTCTTCAGCTCCATGAAATCAATGTCACGTCAACCAGTCATTTGCCTCATTTGACGCCTAAACAACCATTGTAAACGGCTTTGACTGAAACATTAGATACTGCTCAAAGCATTAAAGGTTTAAAGGCCGCTTATGAATGGCACAGGCAAGGGAGAGTAACACTGCCCTAGCAAGCACGAAAATGCCCTAGAGACTGACCATACATCATATGATCAGCGCCCAAACCCCCTCTCCATCCAAGCTAGAACCAGGAGGGGCCAGGCAATGGCTGCTAATGACTCAGCAGATAGACCTATAGGCTCCCCTAAACCCCCAATCCCTAGCTCACAAGAATGGTAAGATAAGATTGCAGACACTGAAGGACCTAACGAGTTTGAGCGGGATTCGAACCACCGTCTGGCGATCACCAGGCAGAGACGTTACCAATCAGGCCACAATAACCTCTAAAACACAGAAAAAAGGAAAAGTGAAAATACATGAAAATTGTGTTGTCTTTATAAGGTATTAAGTGTAAAAAATAAAATACTATTGTGAATTTGCAAATAAGAAGTCAATAAGAATCAAAGAAGTAAATAGCTACGTAACTGAATTGTAAAGATAAAAAGAAAAAAATGAAGTATATTAGGGAATGTAAATTCTATTAGTAGATGAAAGAATATTACCATAAAAACACAAACACACACACACACACACACATATATATATATATAATATATATATATATATATATATATATAATATATATATATATATATATATATATATATATATATATATATATATATATATATATATATGTGTGTGTGTGTGTGTGTGTGTGTGCGTGTGTGCGTGATTGCTCTTTTGGGATGATGAGGCTGCTAGTAGAATTCAAAATATAAAATTTTTAAATCAGTTCTAATAGCATTAGAAAAGTAGTAGGATTAGTATGGAAATACACATTTAAGGATATTTGCTAGTTGGAAAAAAAAAATAAACAAAATAAAATAAGTTGACTGACACATACTGTAATTCTTTTAATATTTTGTATGCTCATCTTTTAATAAGAAATGCACTTTAATATGTAAAACTTACAATATCACAATATCTCACAATATTAGGTGTCTGGGAATCGAAATTCTTCTCTAATAATAATAATAATAATAATAATAATAATAATAATAATAATAATAAAAATAATAATAATAATAAGATTCTGTAAATATTGATAAAGCAATGGATATGCCCTGCCCCTCGCCACCACCTCATTCCATCTTCTCTCCAAGAGAATTCCGACTGATGCAATGTTGGGAAAGACAGCTTTACGATTCTCGGAAAAGTAAATAACACCAACATTTTTCTCTCGGCGAGAAGTATTTGGTAAAATCCTTCGGTGTTTCGAGCTCACAAAAATAAAACATTGTACGCTCCTTACGTACTGTGTACGGCCTGCCTTCGAGCACGGCGTGCCTTCAAGCACATCTGTGTGGAAAGATGCACTCCATTGTTTATAGGTTTAAAGGCCGCTCATGAATGGCAGAGGCATGGGACAGTGACATTGCCCTAGCAAGCAGGACAATGCCCTAGAGACTGACCATATATACATACGATCAGCGTCCAAGACCCATATCCACCCAAGCTAGGACCAGGGAAAGCTAGACAATGGCTCTTGATAACTCAGTAGATAGAACTATAAGCTCCCCCAAACCTTACCTCACAAGGATGGTAAGGCTGCAAACACAAAAGGTTCTAACGAGTCTGAGCGGGATTCGAACCCCCGTCTGGCAAACACCGGGCACAGACGTTACCAATCAAGCCACATCGACCTCTCGAGACTGCCTGAAATTCCTTCTTTTATCAGTTGTTATGAACAGGCAAGTATGACACGACTCTGGTGGATAAACAAAGAGACACTTACAAGACGACAAATACACTTAAATAAGATATATTATTATTATTATTATTATTATTATTATTATCACTTGCTAAACTACGACCCTAGTTAGAAAAGCAGGATGCTATAAGCCCAGGGGGTCCAACAGGGAAAATAACCCACTGAGAAAAGGAAACAAGGAGAAAATACAATATTTTAGGAACAGTAACAATCTTAAAATAAATATTTCCTATATAAACAATAAAAACTTTAACAAAACAAGAAGTTGAGAAATAGGATAGAATAGTGTACCCTCAAGCAAGAGAACTCTAATCCAATACAATGGAAGACCATGATATAGAGGTTATGGCACTACCCAAGACTTAGAGAACAATGGTTTGATTTTGGAGTGTCCTCCTAGAAGAGTTACTTACCAAAGCTAAAGAGTCTCTTCTACCCTTTCTACGAGGAAAGTGGCCACTGAACAATTACAGTGCAGTAGTTAACCCCTTGAGAGAAGAAGAATTGATATAACTGAATTCTGCTAGTAGTAGACTTATAACAATAACAACAACAAATAACAAAAGCTTAAAATAATAACAAGAGAAATATTTATCTACCACGTGTCTGTCTTTCGATTAACAATTCCACAATGGTTGAGAAACTAAAGTATCTACTTTACTCTGGTGTATGTCAATCTTTAAAACATAGAATATTTAAAGAAGTTAATATATACTGTAAACCATATAAATATATATATATATATATATATATCATATATATGTATATATATGTATATATATGTATATATATATATATATATATTGTGCACACACACACACACACACACACACACATATATATATATATATATATATATATATATATATATATATATATATATATATATATATATATATATATATACTGTATATATATATTATATATGTAATGTATATATATGTATGAATGCATATATGAATGAATATATGTATGTATGTATGTATGTATGTATGTATATATATATATATATATATATATATATATATATATATATATATATATATGTATGTATATATACACACACCCACACCCACACACACACACACACACACACACACATATATATATATATATATATATATATATATATATATATATATATATATATATACACATATATGCTCACACTTATTTGCTTACCTTAATTTGCATACTATTTATTTACAAAAAAAGTCCTATCAGAACTTCAGTACATATGTCAGATAGGTACCCCAAAATCCAATGATTACTTGTTTGAAAGGTTTAAAACTCGCTCATGAATGGCAGAGGCAAGAGACAGTGACATTGCCCTATCAAGCAGGACGATGCCCTAGAGACTGACCATATTACATATGATCAGCGCCCAAGCCTCCTCTCCATCCAAGCTAGGACTAAGGAGGGCCAGGGAATGGCTGCTGACGACTCAGAAGATAGACCTATAGGCTTCCCCAAACCCCTCATCCTTGCCTCACAAGGATGGTGAGGTTGCAGCGACCAAAGGAACTAACGAGTAATCTTGTAAGATTAACGCTTGACCTATTTCAAATATCGCAATGTCAAAAAAAAAAAAAAAAAAAAAAAAAAAAAAAAAAAAATTAAAAAAAAAAAAAAAGTCTTGCTTCCCGTCACTGCCTTTCTGTGGAAAAAAAAAAAAAAGCTTTTGGATGTCGACAAGAGCCTTTATTGAAGCGCAATGAATATCTGGGACAAATCAGGATTACTGTAGACTTATCGCTGGAGACCTACGACAGCATTCTATATTTTCTTCGCTTTTTTTTTTTAATCTTATCTTTAAATACTCGATTTATTTATTTCTATACATAGAGAATTAATTTTATCTTTTTAAATTTTTATAAAAATAGGTTGATTTGCGAGTTCCTATACCGATAGGATTAGTAAAAGTTAATTTTCGAGTTTCTAAACCCAGTATGCAAATTTCTATACATAAAATTTAATACAAATATAAGATGATTCACGATTTACTATACCGACGGGATTAGTAAAAGTTAGTTTTCGAATTTTTAAACCCATTACTTAAATTTCTATACATAAAAATTTAATGTAAATATAAGCTGAATTGCGAGTTCCTATAGGCATAGTAAAAGGTCATTTTCGAACTTTTCAACATATAATTACAGGTTTATTTTCAAATTTCTACACCTATAGACTCAAACATTAATTCATAATGCCTATAGAATCTATACGTATTGAATGAACCGTTAATTTCAGAATTTCGATATCTACCGAATTAAACGCTTTTCTTATCAATTTAACATAAAAGTTACCGTTATTTAACAAATTTTTGCCTGCATGGCAAACTTCCCTTCTCTTATCTCTGCGTCCAATTATTTTATGGCAATTTTTACCTCGGCCAACGAAGTTGGGAGGTGGTTATGTTTTTGCCACTGTTTGTTTGTTTGTGAACAACTTCCAGCCCACAATTTTACTCAGAGTACACACACACACACACACACACACACACACACACATATATATATATATATATATAAATTTATATATATATATATATATATATATATATATATATATATATATATATATATATATACATATATATATACAGTCCATGTATATGTATATATGATATTTCCAGCAAAATCTGCAGTAAAATAAATTCCATATTTATATTCTTACGAAGTTTCCACCCAATGGGCAGAGCACTGATTCATCTTAACTATTTAACAAACAAATGACCAACTCCAAGTTCCAGGCCCCCAAATAAATCGTCCCGTGTGAACGCAGGCCCATTTAGTCTCATGCATTGAGTGTCACTTATTGGAAATAAATGACCAATTCCACGTCTCATGGTCCACTTCAGTAAATTAATTGCGGCAAAAGCAGTGAATTCTGATGAGTCAAGCCATTAAGCCATAGAAAACGGGAGTTATAAAAGTTATAGAAAACGGAAGTGAAAAACCTTCTATAATGAAAATTTTTCCTTTAACCCTTTTACCCCCACCATAAGGTTAAATTTCGAGCACATTTTGCTAAATAATTTTTTAAAATTGCTCTAACAAGCTTAATTTTTGTCCTAGAAAGGTCAGGTTGGTCTCATTCTTTTGGAAAATGCCTGAAGATTCTCGTAAAATTATCAAAAATATGTAAAATTAAGAGACGGTAGCTTGAATTAAAAATTCATGCCACCAACAAGATTTGACAGTATCATACTGAAAATTTCATAGATGAAAATCACAAACTATAACACCACGAACACCCACTGCGGAGATTTTACAACGCTTAAAACGCTCCTAGAAGGCTAAAATCACTAACTAAACCAAGACTTAATTTCTAATAATGATTTTAACAATCTTAATGGTAATAATACTTTTAATAATAATTTTAATATCCCTGATTTTATTAATATCAAAATTATTATTCTTATTATTATTATTATTATTATTATTATTATTATTATTATTATTATTATTATTATTATTATTATTATTATTACTTTAGACATGACACTAAATAAACTTGCACTATTATCGTATGCATAGCAACATAAATCTATACACGCCCATTTTCCTAAAAGTAAACATGGTCATGAAATTGAGAAAAAAATATATAAACACATACTCAGGTTTTCTACAAGGTTGAGAAGTAATGTTCCTTGCTGGAGAAACAGTAAATGCATAAAATGTGTTTCTTTCCTACACTTGATAAAAAATGAGAGACACTGACAGATTTTCCGAAAAGAAAGAAAAATAAAATGTGAAAAAGTTAATTTTTACGGAAAATAAAAGCTAACCCCACAAAATGTGATACCTTACCTTGAATAAAGAAAAAAACAGGGAATAAATAAGAGAAATAAAAAAATACAGGGAATAAATAAGAGAAATAAAAAAAAAACAAGGAAATAATAAGAGATATAAAGAAAAAAAACAGAGAATAAGTACGAGAAATAAAAAAACAGGGAATAAATAAGAGAAATAAAAGAAAACAGGGAATAAATAAGAGAAATCAAACAAACAGGGAATAAATAAGAGAAATAAAAAAAACAGGGAATAAATAAGAGAAATAAAAAAACAGGGAATAAATAAGAGAAATAAAAAAAGAGGGTATAAATAAGAGAAATAAAACAAACAGGGAATAAATAAGAGAAATAAAAAAACAGGGAATAAATAAGAGAAATAAAAGAAAACAGGGAATAAATAAGAGAAATAAAACAAACAGGGAATAAATAAGAGAAATAAAAAAACAGGGAATAAGAGAAATAAAAAAAAACAGGGAATAAATAAGAGAAAAAAAAGACAGGGAATAAATAAGAGAAATAAAAAAAACAGGGAATAAATAAGAGAAATAAAACAAACAGGGAATAAATAAGAGAAATAAAAAAACATGGAATAAATAGGAGAAATAAAAGAAAACGGAATAAATAAGAGAAATAAACAAAATACGGGAAAAATAAAAAAAAAAAGAGTAACGAAAGGATCATCCTTTACAAGACCATGGGTACAATTTATATTTTTTGTAGCGGAAACAATATTGCCCCGACTCGTGACCTAAAATACCATGCAACTCTGGCCAGAAGTTATTTTCACCGCAACAGGGAGGGGAAAATAAACGGTTATGTCGTTATTCTTAAAAGTCGGTGTAGCATAAGCCATCCCTGAAAAAAAAAAAAAAAAAAAAAAAAAAAAAAAAAAAAAAAAAAAAAGTTGTATATACTTATAGGGAAAACAATAACAGGGATAAAAATAGTAAATATGAATAAATGGAGTGGAAGACTTACGAAAGTTTCGAAAGAAAAAAGAAAAATAGAAGAAACGGTACCCTTAGGAATTGAAAAAAAAAAAAATTATAGCAAAAGCAATATCAGGAATAAAAATAGTAAATATAAAAATGAATGGAGTGGCAAACATACGAAAGTGTCCACAGAAAGAAAAGACTAAAAAAATAGATAAAGATAGAAGAAGAAACGATAATCCTATATTGAAAATGACCAAGATATCATTTCCACTTCTTTTGTTCTCACAAAAAAAAAGAAAAAAAAAAAAAAAAAAAAAAAAAAAAAAAAAAAAAAAAAAAAAAAAATGGTGGGGAATACATAAACTAGGCTCGCTGACTCCTTAAGGATTGACATACTTTATACACTAATGATTATAGTTTATCTCTCTTACGTCAATTAGTGTAACAAAAAAAAAAAATTTTTTATAGCATGAGATGTTCGTGCATATATGAG
>NC_090735.1:128476677-128479177 GCF_036898095.1 Palaemon carinicauda | reverse complement strand
ATGAAATTTTCTTTTATAAATGAAGTTTGACCATGAGCAAAGGTAATTATGTAATTACATATCTAAGGGCATTTTTAACTGTATTTGTTACATTATGAAGTTGTCATAAATCTAAATGACATTTACGTATTTGCAACCCCTCCCCCCAAAAAAAGAAAACACAAAGCATACATAAGAAAAAATACATTTAGTTATTAGAATAAAACATACAATGCCACGCAAATCAACAATAATAATAATAATAATAATAATATTAATAATAATAATAGTGATAATAATAATAATAATAATAATAATAATAATAATAATAATAATAGTAATTATAATTAAAATAATAATAATAATAATAATAATAATAATAATAATAATAGTGATAATAATAATAATAATAATAATAATAATAATAATAAAAATAACAATATTAGTAATTATAATAATAATAATAATAATAATAATAATAATAGAAACCTTGAACATGAAACCCGCATAGTCACTTCATGAGTTGTTCCTTAATTAACGACAAACATTTCCAATTAGTTCCTTGAAATTAAACACACGGTTTTTGACTGAAGCCCGGCAAAAATTAAATGGAATAAATTACGAGAATACGCTTCTCTTGGGTTTCTTGCTGGGCATTTCATTAAAAGATATTCACACGCATTTGATGCTCCGAGGAAACACGTAGGATTATGAAATACTCAAAAAATCGTTGTTTGTTTTTTACTGTTTGAATTAGCAAAGATTTTTTCAGGTTAAGTTAGACTGAATTACTCACGACTTTCCTTTTATTATATTTATTCAAAGAGAGAACACATCTGATAGAGAATACAATAAAGGTTTAAAGGTCGCTCATGAATGGCAGAGGCAAGGAACAGTGACATTGCCCTATCGAGTAGGACAATGCCCTAGAGACTGACCATATACGATCAGCGCCCAAGCCCCCTCTCCACCCTAACTAGGACCAGGAAGGGCCAGGCAATGACTGCTGATGACTCAGCAAATAGACCTATAGGCTCCCCCAAAGCCCCTAACCTTAGCCCACAAGGATGGTAATGTTGCAAACACTAAAGGCATTAACGAGTCTGAGCGAGACTCGAACCCCCATCTGGTAAACACCAGGCAGAGACGTTACCAACCAGGCCACAACAGCACCAAAATGAAACGTTCGTTCGTTTTACGTTGCCACAACAACACCAAAAGGAAACGTTCGTTCGTTTTACGTTGCCACAACAACACCAAAATGAAACGTTCGTTCGTTTTACGTTGCCACAACAGCACCAAAATGAAACGTTCGTTCGTTTTACGTTGCCACAACAGCACCAAAATGAAACGTTCGTTCGTTTTACGTTGCCACAACAGCACCAAAATGAAACGTTCGTTCGTTTTACGTTGCCACAAAAACACCAAAATGAAACGTTCGTTCGTTTTACGTTGCCACAACAACACCAAAATGAAACGTTCGTTCGTTTTACGTTGCCACAACAACACCAAAATGAAACGTTCGTTCGTTTTACGTTGCCACAACAACACCAAAATGAAACGTTCGTTCGTTTTACGTTGCCACAACAACACCAAAATGAAACGTTCGTTCGTTTTACGTTGCCACAACAACACCAAAATGAAACGTTCGTTCGTTTTACGTTGCCACAACAACACCAAAATGAAACGTTCGTTCGTTTTACGTTGCCACAACAACACCAAAATGAAACGTTCGTTCGTTTTACGTTGCCACAACAACACCAAAATGAAACGTTCGTTCGTTTTACGTTGCCACAACAACACCAAAATGAAACGTTCGTTCGTTTTACGTTGCCACAACAACACCAAAATGAAACGTTCGTTCGTTTTACGTTGCCACAACAACACCAAAATGAAACGTTCGTTCGTTTTACGTTGCCACAACAACACCAAAATGAAACGTTCGTTCGTTTTACGTTGCCACAACAACACCAAAATGAAACGTTCGTTCGTTTTTACGTTGCCACAACAACACCAAAATGAAACGTTCGTTCGTTTTATATTGCCACAACACATGGTTGGAACACTGGCTATTGCGTAGGCAGCCCGTAACAGACAGAAGAATGTTCTTCTTTGATTAAAGATAATGCTGCGAGACGAAGAGTACATAGAGAAATAAGTCAGTTAATATGATTACTAAAAACTTAAAAAATGATAGTCACTGTACCATGGCCTCCCGCTGTCTTGTATTAGATTTCTCTTGCTTGAGGGTACATTCTGGCACGCTTCTATCTGATTTCTCTTCCTCTTTTTTTTTTTTTACAGTATATGAAAGAGTTTTCAAAATATTTTCTCAGGACTGTTTTTTACTTCCCTTGTAGTTGATTTATTTCCTTGTTACCTTTCGTTACCTGGGCTACTTTTCCCTGTTGGAGCTCGTGCTTTTCCAACTAGGGTTATCGCTTAGCTTACAGTAATAATAATAATAATAATAATAATAATAATAATAATAATAATAATAATAATAATAATAATAATAATA
>NC_090735.1:128452962-128457962 GCF_036898095.1 Palaemon carinicauda | reverse complement strand
ATAAATTCTTCGATTCCATGGCCCCGTTGCACTAGTTCCAAGTCTTTTCGAAAGCCACCGTTTTGAACACAGCTTTCCAGAGTTGCTGGAATGTATAGTATGTCCAGAATCTTTGTCGGCCACGTACCTCGTCTCATGCTTCACTCAACCACAGATTGTGCGGGAGTCTTTTAACTTTTCTCTTTGCCACCATTCTCTATTTCCTTCCTTTATTCCTCTATTTGTATTTTATGAAAACAACCTGGCGGTTTCCTTAGCCTTCCCAAAGTTTATATGTAGATATTAGACCTTCCTAGATATATTTTTCTTAATCATCGTGTTTTTATTTTGTGCATTCATTGTTTGTTCATGTTTTACTATTATATTTTTAGTTTTCGAATTTCTATTCTTTTGGTTTTTAATGGCTGTCTCGAGAACTTCTTAATGTTTAAAAAATCTTTGACTTTTACCAAGCTTTTCAAGTGCAAAAAATCTAGCAGAACTAATGGATAACTACATCCAATTCTGTTATCTTCTCATAAGATATATTATTGCTGTCAAACGACTAAGCTGGGAGACACAAAATTCTATTAAAAAAAATTATTAATGTACATTTTAGGAGAATAATATATTGAGTGAGGTCTTCGCGTCAGTCTTTGTAAGTACGAATAGAGGAAGGTCAAGGTCAGACCGTCTGTTTACCGATGGCCACATCAATGAGGGTAATGATAACAATCGATTGTATCAAAAGGAAACATAATACAAAGAAATAAAAGTGTAAACAATACGTAAATGAATAAAGAAAGGAGGCAAACGGAAATCTTAAAGAGGAAACCGAAAAAAATAAGGGAAATATTAAAGAAGAATCAAACTGGAAATGTGAAAACATTAATTAAGAAAAATAAAATAATAATAATTAGATATTTAGTAAAAGAAAAAATAGATGGACATTCGAGAAACACGAAGAAATATCGTACAAAAAATGAAACAATGAACCTTGGAAAATTACAAATGACTCAGTGAAAAAATTTAGGGACAGATGAGACGTAGAAATATCTTTGGTATGGTACAAGCAAAGTTACATGTGGAAGAAATGAGGGGAACAAGGTGAAAAATATAAGTGAGAGATGAACAAAAATGAACAGTTTATAATCAATGATAGATGTTCCATGTACACAAACATTAATGAAATATTAAATTACTGTTTAATAGCAGATGAAAGACTTTCGAATGGAAATGAAAAAAAAAAAACTGTAGCACGTTAAATTTTTTCTTAGGGATGAAAAGTCTATCAGTTCATTCATCTATCTATCTATAAATACATGCACATATATGTGTGCATGCATACAAATACATACAAGCACACACATACATACACACAAACAAACACACACATACATACACACAAACAAACACACACATATATATATATACATGCACACACAAACAAACACACACACACACACACACACATATATATATATATATATATACATTTCCACTTAAATACTTTCATATCAAGATATGGACAAGCAAATAGACAGAAAGGTGCAAATATTTGTGGAAGTGTACTACGGAATTAGCAGAACCTCAGATTCATAAGCTGAAAAGAAGATAACATATAAGACAACCCAGAAAGAGAAATCATACATAATCCTGAAAGGGGTTCATTCAAAACGTATGAATTCCATAGAAACTTTGAATGACCTAATTAAGGCTTAATTTCGTCCGTAATAATTTGCATCATGCAATAGTCTTATATCTCGGTTTAAAGATTCAGGAACCACACAGGTCGATGTTTAGGCTATGGGCCCGATGTAAAAAAAAAAAAAAAAAAAAAAAAAAAAGAGAATAACAATGTCATATGAGCAAAAACATGATTTTAAAAAAAGTATATTATTTCAATTATTTAGTATTTACACTAAGGTAAAAGAATGGATGTATACTAGGAGAGTTCGAGTAATAAGATTGTATTCTGAGTGTCATTTCAAAGTATAGAATTAGACTTTTTATCTTTATCGAACACTATTAGATCCACATACCAAGTCAATTGCACTATCAACTCATGCGATGTAAAATGATACTGAGCAAAAACTTAACACCAGCAGTTGCAAATAATAATTTGCGATATGATTAAGAAAAGGATCATTTTAAGAAATTTGTTTCCATTCTCAAGAACTGCAAAATCAGTAGCCTCCATTTTCGCATAGATGTGGAAAAATGGAGTAACGTCATATAATTCATGGCCAGCACTAGTGTTGTTGTGATTACAGGCAATCAAGATACGTTCTATACTTCAGTATAATATATTTCATGATATGAATATCAAGCTGCATTTAATATTACTGTACACACGAGAGAGAGAGAGAGAGAGAGAGAGAGAGAGAGAGAGAGAGAGAGTAGGTTGATAAAATGCTTGACAACATTTACAACCAAAGGTAGTGAAAATATAATGAGACAAAATTAAGCTCACAAGAACATTCTTTCCTTACCAGAGAGAGAGAGAGAGAGAGAGAGAGAGAGAGAGAGAGAGAGGAGGACTGTACTCAAAGTAGAGGTATTACAAAGCACCTGTTCCCGACGGATTCTTTGCTAAGTAAACAAAGCATTGCACAAGGCATCGCGTAATTCAAACCGCCATTTAGGTATTAAAAAACTCATTCTGAAATTGAATGCTCATCCCCTCCGAAGATTACACGAGAGAGAGAGAGAGAGAGAGAGAGAGAGAGAGAGAGAGAGAGAGAGAGATTCCCAGAACTGGTCTCGTGTGCTTTTACAGAGAAAACATTCTGCAATATGTAAGCCATTCAAAAAATACGATCGGATTCTGGTCAATGAGTTGATTAAATCGGGGGAAGGATAGAGCAGACGAGGTGGCCTTTTTCATGAATGAGTATATACATAAACCTTATGTATATTTAGGAGAGTTGGGCAAATGTTGTAGCAAGTATTCATGAATATAATAATTTCTATTCCCTATTCGTAAGTTTAAGACTAAATCAATATATACATATATCTATCTATCTATCTATCTATCTATCTATCTATATATATATATATATATATATATATATTCTTTTGGGGCACAACTTCCCTTTAATGCAATTAACATTAATGGCAATTGCCTTAGTGCCATCACTGAGGCAAATGCCTTTAATATATGTATATGTATATGTATATGTATATATATATATATATATATATATAAACAGTATATAGATATATATATATGTATATATACAGTATATATAATATATATATATGTATATATACATGTATGTATAGAGACATTAGCTCTTATTTATATAAAGGAGATGTTCTGCAAAAGAAAAAAAAAAAAAAAAAAAAAAAAAAAAGCCAAATCTTCACACAGGAAATCCTGATACAAATGAAGTTGTAAATAAATTTCTGGAACAATTTTTGAACGAAATATGGAAATCTCTCAGTGGAACCTCCAATTCCTACTGCGCCTTTATTGAAAACCATTTCGAAAAAAAAAAAAGTTATCGACGGAAAAGGAATAATAAATTCAGAAAGGAATTCCCTCTTACAACTTTGTCTTTCACAGGGAATTGAATTGCTTGACTGCCTTACCTCGTTTACACATGCACAAACGTAGGGGCTATCATATGTATCAGTTATCTATGTCGTCCTGTGCTGAAAACACAGACCTAAACACCTTTTGTGGGGAAACACCTCATTCAACTATCTGTCTGTCTATCTGTGTATGTTTATGTGTATATATAAATATAAGTATATATATACATATGTATGTGTATATATATATCTATATATATGTATATACATAAATATGTTTCTATATGCAGATATATATATATATATATATATGTAAATATATGTGTTTGTGTATGTTTATATATATATATATATATATATACATATATATATATATATATAATATATGTGTGTGTGTGTTACTTGGGCACGTTTATGATTAGACAACTTCTCAGCGGCGTCCAAAACTCGAAAGACATCTTCTCCTCGGACGGATCGTCCTGCAGATAGTCTTCAGGATAACAGCGGAAATACATTTACTTTTCTCCATTTATTGTTTGGTGTCGACACGTGTTTCAGACCGATCTTGCGATTCACATGCCGAAACACGTGTCGACAATAAACCATAAATGGAAAAAAGTAAATGTATCTCTGCTGCTATACTGGACACTATCTGTAGGACGATCTGTCCAAGGAGAAGCTGTCTTCGATTTTTGGATGCCGCTGAGACGTTGTCTATTCATCATCATCATCATATATATATATATATATATATATGTATATATATATATATATAAATTATATACATATATATATATATATATATAAATTATATACATATGTATATATATATATATATATATACATATATATATATATATATGTGTGTGTGTGTGTGTGTGTGTATGTGTGTGTCAGAGGGAGGAGAAGCAGTGGGTCTAGGTGTTAAGGTGATAATTGTTAAAATTTTATTTTTATCATATAATATCTATATATATATATACCGTTCACACACACACACACACACACACACATATATATATATATATATATGTGTGTGTGTGTGTGTATGTGTGTATTAAATATTTAATTTCAACACCGTTACCTCCTTAATATTTAAGCCCACCCCTTCTCATCCTTTGATGGTTCTTATTTTACTCGTGTAAGGACTAGAAAAAATTAACCAACAAACTTATTCTAAACACTCATCGTTGTGATGTCAAGTAACGTGTTATTTCACGAATCAGACTTATCTGAAATCCGGCCTTTTAAAGCTTCCTTTATGACAAAAACAGGGAAATAACCATATAAAAATTGTGATTTGAATATGAAAGGAAGACTATTTGCTACAGAATATTCAATGATTTCAAAGTATTGATCGTATTGATAATCAAGGATCTCCGGAGAGAGAGAGAGAGAGAGAGAGAGAGAGAGAGAGAGAGCGACAAAAATGAACTGGGTTTGGCTAAGTGATCCCTCAGCTATTCGTAATCGACTGTTTTATT
>NC_090735.1:128417962-128450462 GCF_036898095.1 Palaemon carinicauda | reverse complement strand
ATAAGTATATAATACTTAAGACGCTTTCGACTTTCCTTATTAACGTATCACATAATAAATAGCTGATAAATAATACAACACTAAATATGATCTTGCTTTTATTGACATTACAAACGTTCTCAAACATGAATACACAAATGCAATGAATGAAATTAACTGTAATTCAAACAGCAAGAGGAGGTTGAATCGCTCATCCCATATACACACTCACAAGGAGCGGCAGAGAAAAAGCGAATCATCACAATAAAGGTTTAAAGGCCGTTCATGAATGGCAGAAGCAAGGGACAGTAACATTGCCCTATCGAGTAGGACAATGCCCTAGAGACTGACCATATATACATATGATCAGCGCCTAAGCCCCCTCTCCACCCAAGCTAGTACTAAGGAGAGCCAGGCAATGGCTGCTGATGACTCGACAGATAGATCTATACGCTCACACAACAACCCCATCCTTAGCTCACAAGGATGGTGAGATTGCAGCGACCAAAGAAAATAACGAGTTTCAGCGGGACTTATCCCCAGTCTGGCGTTCACCAATCAGGGACGTTACCACATCGGCCACCACAACCCTAAATAGGATAAGTAATCTTTAGCTAAAACCGCCCTAGGAAAAAAGAGCAAAGTCGTTGCCTCATTGAGGGATAATTAAAATTGTGGGAAGTTCAAGATAAAAGCGAAAATACATTCACGATGAATGCAACGGTAAACAAGCAAGAGATGCCTTGTGTTCGAGTCACAATATTGAGAATTTTATTTGGTTTCACTGATGTTCCCTATTCTGTACCTGGAAGAACTTCAATACAAGGTCGCGTTTCCACATTTACTATTACCCGATAAGTGTTAAAGGATTAAAGGTCACTCATGAATGGCATAGGAAAGGGACATTGACAACGTCCTAGAGACTGACCGTATATTATTATTATTATTATTATTATTATTATTATTATTATTATTATTATTATCATTATTACTTGCTAAGCTACAACCCTAATTGGAAGAGCAGGATGCTCAGATCCCAGGGGCCTAAACAGCGAAAATAGTCCAGTGAGGAAAGGAAACAAGGAAAAATAAAATATTTTAAGAACAGTAACAACATTAAAATAAATACTTCCTATATAAACTATAAACACTTTAAAAAAACAAAAGGAAGAAAAATTATAAAACTTAGTGTCCCACATATGACCAGCGCCCAAGCCCCTCTCCATCCAAGCTAGGACCAGGGAGGACAAGTCAATGGCTGCTGATTACTCGGCAGGTTAAAGGTACACCAAAAAGGTACACAGGGATGATGAGGTTGCAGACATTACCCGAAACTATCAAAATCGAGCCGCTTTCGAACTCCAGTCCTACAGAATGCCAGAAAGAGACGTTTCCCAGGGGCTACCACAAACAGGATTATATTTATCCCGTTAATAAAACATAAAATTTTAACATTAAACAAGAAAAGCATAAACGATTCTGTAGTCAATATTCCTTCAAAACAAGGCTTTTGAGGAAAAGAAGTTATTGTCCCCTATTACTCTATAAAGATTACAGTCCTTTTATGGCAATACTGCGGGTGATAACCATATCATCATCATCTCCTCCTACGTCTAGTGCGCAAAGGGCCTCGGTTAGATTTCGCCAGTCGTCTCTATCTTGAGGATTTATTCCAATACTTCTCCATTCATCATCTACTTCGCGCTTCATAGTACTCAGCCATAATATACAAAAGGATATTTTTACCTGTGTATATCCTATGTCTTGTCTAAGAGCATCATAAAAGAGAATGGGAAAAAAGGAGCCTGTTGAATTCCTTTCTGATTCCGAAAAAACATTAGAATCTTTTGCATGACTAATCCTTTGTAAAGTGGGTTGCCATTATGTTATGGGATTCTTTCCAACACTGGTAAAATCCATTAACATATCGTCTATCTTATTTAGATTTAGATTATGAATCATTCTTACTTTCATTAAGGCAAATAAATGCCTTCTGAGTAGAGCGTCAAGCAAGCAATGTAACCTCAGAGTTTCACATTGATAAAAATTTATGGAACTCTATGAATCAAATATTGTATTATATAATGGTTAGCTTTTGAATATCACCTGTATGTCGGACAAAATATTTGTATATTATTCGTATGTACCAATGTATGATTTGTATGTTATTTTGTTAATAAAATCTAAATCTAAATCTATCTGATCCAAATCCTTGTGGTGGCCTGTTGGTAGCGTCCTTACCTAGTGACCACCAGACTGGGGTTAGAGTCACGTTCAAATTCGTTAGTTCATTTGGTTGCTGCAACCTCACCATCCTTGCGAGCTAAGGATTGGGGGCTTTGGAGGAGCCTATAGATCTATCTGCTGAGTCATCAGCAGCCATTGCCTGGCCCTCCTTGGTCCTAGCTTGGGTGGAGAGGGGGCTTGGGCGCTGATCATATTGTAATATGATCAGTCTCTAGACTCTACAGCACTGTCCAGCTTGATAGGGCAATGTTATTGACCCTTGCCTCTCCAATTCATGAGCGGCCTTTAAACATTCAAAGGTTTAAAGGCCTCTCATGAATGACAGAGGCCAGGGACAATGACATAGCCCTATCAAGCCAGACAATGCCCTAGAGACTGACCATATATGTATATGATCAACGGCCTAGCCCCCTCTCCATCCAAGCTAGGACCAAGGAGGGCCAGGCAATGGCTGCTGATGACCCAGCAGATAGACCTCTAGGCTCCCTCCCCCCCCCATTCTTAGCTCACAAGAATGGTGAGGTTGCAGCGATCAAAGGAATTAACGAGTTTTAGCGGGACTTGAACCCCACTCTGACGTTCACCAGTCAGGGACGTTACCACAGCCGCAAGGGATTTATTAAGCAATAATATAATGTTGAAACAAACCCTCTGAAACTTCAAAGTAAAATATAACTCGTACGCATTCAAATACTCCCCCATAGAAGAGGACCGCAAAGTGGTCCCCTACAGCACACACATATAATTCCCAAAAGGAGGGGCGCGGACGCCGGATGACGAAGACTGACATTTCCAATTAATACGAGACCATGGCGAAACGAACTATCACCAAGTGCGTATAGCGAGGTCACACGCGAATTACATCAATATCATCATCATCATCATCATCATCATCATCATCATCATCATTATTATTATTATTATTATTATTATTATTATCATGACAAGCCAAGCTACAACCCTAGTTGGAAAAGCAAGATGCTCTAACGTTGTCAGCGGCGAAAATAAAATCGTCAGTTCTTTATGAAAAGTCGAGCGGTGATTTCGTACAGAAAGAATAACTCAAGTACAAATTATTAATATCTGGATGGGTAATTAGGGAGTTTTTAAAGGAGGGGTTTCGAATGTACTGTGGGCTAAAGGAGAGGAGAAAAGAGGAGAGGAGAGGACAAGCGAGAATATTTACCAATTATCGAGTCTCTCGGTTCGGCCCTTTGTCCCCAAAATGGGTCCCCATTTATCTCTGGTGCTGTCTGACACTTCTTAGGCTGTCAGTGAGAGAGAGAGAGAGAGAGAGAGAGAGAGAGAGAGAGAGAGAGATTTAAAGGCGTTTATTCCATTCTCTTATCGTCAGTTATTTCATGGTTGAACTGTTTCCCATCTTGACCTAGTTACACTCGGCTGTGTATGGAAAGCATTAACATCATAGTCCGCATTATCAATAATCGGTCGGTTACAGAAACGTATCTAAAAATCGTCTCAAAAGAATCTACAGTATCTGTATGTGTAGCAGTCTGTCACTTGACTCTTCATCCCTTTCCTCACTAGGCTATTTTTCCCTATTGGAGCCCTTGGGCTTATAGCATCTTCATTACATGGAACTTAACTGCTTCTGAATGATGTATCAAAGAGTCAAATTGTAATTAGACACGAAATGTCTACAAGTTCATGAATGTATATAAAATAATCAGTGTAGTATTTACTACTTCAATAGTTCATCAAATGACTAAATTCTCTTCATGTAGAGTACCCAGTAGGAGATTACAAATTCAAGTATGTGTTAAGAGAAAATGTAGATGGTGTTTAATTAAAGACTTTATACAGTTAACATTGGTCCAAACCGGGTAGTTTTCCCTTATTCATTTTTTCATCAGTTCCCTTCCTTTCCTCATAATAAGCCGCTCAACTCCATTTTCTATTGTCATCTAAGAATGTTAATGTCAATCCCTAGATAAAGCATGAGACTCGCCAGCGTTACTAAACTATCATACATCAACTTCGTATGCGACCATGTGAGTCGAGGTACTCCCCTAACGCCATCTATGAATAAGCAATGGCAACGGCAATGATAAATGATGATAGGGGAAGCTTGTGACCTACTTCCCAAGAAAATAAACTGCCGGACGCAGCGATCGATATTCGATGTAGGAGCACTGGACGGACAACGGATGGCCTGCAACGGACTGCTTTGCAGGTTTGCGTGCCGTTTGGCCACGGACAGTCAGTCCCTCTCGGCTACTTTGCAAACAATCAATATCTGCCGCTCAAACTTTCGAAAGTCTCTCCCCTCTCCATTTGTTCGAATCTTTTAGTTTCCCTTCTTACAACGCAATGTCGGTTTGGTAAGCAGCTTCGAGGCTAATCAATATAAAGCTTGGGAGAGACGTGTGCTCTTATGTTACAGTTTTACCTTTTTTTAATATAAGTAATTACACTAATGCACTCGCATTCAAGACGCAAAAAAAGGGTCTTGTTTGAGTTCTGCAAGATCCTGCCACTACCCAAGTGGGAGTCTGGAAATCTTGGAAGGAATGTCACAAAACGAGTGAAAATGCAGTAAAACATAACCACTTTCATAATATTAACTTCTTCCTTAAATAAAAGTGATCTGGAAGTCCTAACAATCGCAAACCACAAGAGAGAACTAACATAAATACATATTGTATCCTAAATATCAATAAGAAATTAAGAAAAAAGACAATACGCATTTCACAATTCCTTCCAACTTCATACATCTCCAATGCCGATTGTGCCCTTATCTCTCTCTCTCTCTCTCTCTCTCTCTCTCTCTCTCTCTCTCTCTCTCTCGAGGACGAATCACCCAATAAACAGGGACTCGGAGAGATTTTTTGCGGAAAGCTTAATTCATTCGCAATTTTTTTTTTCGCTTGCGAAGAGTGATATGAATTAATGAGATTTCATTTAAGACTGAATTCTTTCTTTTCGTTGGTTCCATTTAAAAGACTTTTTTTTTTTTTTTTTTTTTTTTTTTTTTTTTTTTTTTTTTTTTTTTTTTTTTTAAAGGAAATTATATCTCGTGTTCAAAATGAGCAAAGTCTTATCAGTTTACTGCGCAGTGTACATAATGTAATGGCATGAACTCTTTAGGTAGGCATTCATCTTGTGTGTTGTGTTGAGAGAGAGAGAGAGAGAGAGAGAGAGAGAGAGAGAGAGAGAGAGAGAGAGAGAGAATGACGCACTGTCCCAAATACGTCGCACCTCAGGTTCAACGAACCAAGTATACAGTATTGACTTCAATTATCATAGTTTGTGAGGTTACTGCTTTGGAATTTCGTCGTTCAACTTTCCTATTATCAGGAATGCGTATTTTGCCTTTTTTTATCCCTTGGAATATATGTACATTAAGGAGATTACTACTACTACTACTACTACTACTACTAATAATAATAATAATAATAATAATAACTTAAATAAAACACCATACCCTGTCTGTTGATCTTGGGTTTTAAAAACCAATATTATATGCATTGTATATTCTAAAAATAGCACGAGCTCCTGCGATTTTTAAAATACACAACGCATATAATTGTGGATTTTCATACATAAAATAATAATAATAATAATAATAATAATAATAATAATAATAATAATAATAATAATAATAATAATAATAATCCAACATTACAAATATTAATAGAAATTTATAAGTGATTTAAATGAAATAGCTCCAGAGTTCTACTTGGACTGAACTCAGCGAAGCTTCGATGTTCACAATCCGATATTTGCATGTTTGAAACTCCAAACACCACAATAGTCCAGCGTCCACACTACTTAAGTGAAGTTTTATCGTCGTCAGTAAAAACAACAGGATCAGAGTTTAACACCTTCCGTTAAATGAAATCTGCGGACATTTAAATCCATATTTCAATTACTAATTTGGCTTCTTCGATTCTCATGACATTTTCATTCCAGTGGCTGAAATCGCCCAAATCCAGCCACTGTCTTAGGTCAGAGTTCTCTTGCTTGAGGGTACACTCGGGCACACTATTATATCATATTTCACTTCCTCTTGGTTTTGTTAAAGTTTTTATAGTTTATAATTATATTTAAATGTTGCTACTGTTCTTGAATCATTTAATTTTTCCTCGTTTCCTTTTCCTCGCTGGGATATTTTCCCTGTTGGAGCCCATGGGCTTATAGCATTCTGCTTTTTCAACTAGGGTAGTAGCTTATTAAGTAAGTAAGTAAATAATAATAATAATAATAATAATAATAATAATAATAATAATAATAATAATTTCGTATCCAAATTCTTTCACCTCTTTTTACTTGTCTTTTCTTTTGTCTTATAGTTTTCATGAGTAGAGAAAATTTATCTATCAATGCGATTTTTTCCCATTTATATGGGGGTAAGCACGGTTGCCTTCTTTTTGAAGGACTTTACTTTGGCTTTATAGGGTATACCGAAGTCCCGATCAGCTGCCCTGCCTTACATTGCTTAATACCCAGGTATCGTATGTTCATGTGTTGTACCAGTCACCAGCGTCCTTCCTCTGCTCACCCGGAAATCGAACCCCGGACTTCTAGATGGGTATGAGAGTATCTTTACTGGATTACGAATTCGTACACATTTAAGTTTCAGATAAGATGGCGAATTTCTTTTATATTCTCTTAGTGATTGATTGATTGATTGATTTGCAGTTCTCTGGCATCCTGACATCAAAGGTCATTGACACCGATAACGTTTGTTATAAATACAGAATAAAAGGTCATTCAATTTAAAACCATAAAAGCATGATTATGTATATCGCCATCGATTATTTCAATCAACTTTGACCTTGCGGAAGCTAAATATATTCAACTTGAATATTCCTTTAAAACTAGTTTTGGATGTTTCTATAGTATAAATATTGCGTTGTCGATTTATGAAACGAATATACCACTTTGAAAGATCAAAATATGTCGAGGTTCTAGAGCCACGAAGTGAAATCATCAAATTACTTACAAACTAAGTAACCCCATGATAAAACCATCAGACTATTGAAAGGCTATTCAAAAGCTACATAACGATATATAGACAAAAGTTGCAATTGTGAATAAAGGTTATCTGAGAAATTTATTCATGCAAATTTACATCCAATATTATAAATTGTAAGAATTGTAAATATATATTTCTTAATAAAAGTTAAAAAAATGTAAGAACAAATGGCAAAGTTTAAACTCATTTTTTGCGAATAGCATAATCTTCAAGCGGAATGCAGATGTTACAAGAGTTACTTAGAACATGGATTTTTAAAACCAGTACAAAGGGAGGGACTTTTAAAACCATGTACGAAGAGACTATTAAAACAGGTACGAAGGGATTTTTAAGACCAGTACAAAGGGAATGACTTTTAAAACCATGTACGAAGAGACTATTATACCAGGTGAGAAAGGATTTTTAAAACCAGTATAAAGGGAGGGACTTTTAAAACCACATAAGAAGAGACTATTAAACGCAAGTACGAAGGGATTTTTAAAACCATGTACGAGGAGATTATGAAAACCAGGTATGAAAGGACTCTTAAAACCATTAACGAAGAGACTATTAAACGCAGGTACGAAGGGACGTTTAAAACCATGTACGAAGAGACTATTAAAACCAAGTACGAAGGGACTTTTAAAACCATGTACGAAGAGACTAGTAAAACCATGTACGAAGGGACTTTTAAAACCACGTACGAAGAGACTATTAAAACCACGTACGAAGAGACTATTAAAACCAGGTATGAAAGGACTTTTAAAACAATATACGAAAAGACTATTAAAAACAGGTACGAAGGGACTTTTAAAACCACGTACGAAGAGACTATTAAAACCAGGTAGGAAGGGACTTTTAAAACCACGTACAAAGAGACTATTAAAACCAGGAACGAAGGGACTTTTAAAACCACGTACAAAGAGACTTTTAAAACCAGGTACGAAGAGACTATCAAAACCAGGCAATTCGTTCCTAAATTCCCTAGTTAAGGTATTTAAAAATCCTGGATCCTCGCTTGACGTAAACAGGCACCGGAAGTGAAGTCTGTCAAGGACTCTTTCTGTGATCTTTCCCAACCTGAGATCGCGAAACCTGCTGAGCCAAGTTAAGAGAGTTATCTAATGTCTAGGAAGTTATTCTCATTAATTATTAGCAAGGAAGTACTATGTATTTCTGGCAAAAAAAAAAGTGTGCTTTTCTTTAATATCTCACATACGAATAACTTGATCAGAATGGTACTTTGACTCAGTACTCTATAGACCTCTCCCTAATTTTTGATACTATAATGCATTAGCATATCTCGTTAATTAAGGTGTTTACTCTTGGCCTAATAAAGATTAAGCCAAGTGAATCAGGTAAGTAGGTAAAGCAATTCGAATACCTCCACTCCCCCATCCCTCTCCTCTCCTTCCCTCCCTCTGTATTGACCCTCCTCCTATCCCTCCAGTTACCCCATCTCCTAGTCTCTCCGGTGTCGTGTCGCTTACTCTACCTTTTCTGTAACCTGTTATATTTGTTAATAAATGATAGAATTGATATGTTGGATCCTTGTTAAAATTCTTCACAGCATTTCGGGATATTGTTGTAATTCGTCAGGATGTATAAAGAGTTTATAGTCTTTAGCCTATTTATCCAACTTGATGAACCTGCCTAGAGGGCTTCTTAAATCCGCGAAGTTTCGTGCGTTTCGGCTACGACTTTGGAAAGATAACCAAAATTAAATCTCAACATACAGCTTAAAACCCATCATACAATTACAAGAGATTCAAATATCTAAAGCTAAGCTTAATTCCTTTTTTTAAGCCGTAGACAGCATAACTTGCATTGAACAGTCACGCACAAGTTATCTTTAATTTACTATTATTTTTCATAACTACTACTTTATCAGCTGGTGCCCCTGTATCCATACTTATTAAGACAAAAATAGTAATATGGATAGCAGTTTAAAGGTTTAAAAGACACTCGTGAATGGCAGAGGCAAGGGACAGTGACAATGCCCTAGAAAGCAGGTCAATACCCTAGAGACTTACCATATGTATATATGATCAGCCCTCAAGGCCCCTGTCTATCAACCTAGATTCAGCAGAAACCAGGTAATGGCTGCTGATGACTCAGCAGGTAGACCTATAGCTTCCACAAAAACCCAAATCCTTAATTCACAGGGATCCTGAGGTTGCAGACACTACAAGAAATTATCACATTTTAGTCGGACTCGATGCAAAGTCCGGCAGAATGCCAATCAGAGACGCTTCCTACAAGGGTATCAAAGGAAAGAGAGTTTGTGTAAAAGAGAGTGGAAATTGTTGTCAGTGTGAGGGAGTTAAAAGGGCAGTGTCAAGACGGCGGTCTGGAATGGATGTCAAAGCGAGAGACTGGAAATCGGTGTCAGTGGGATAGAGAGTTAAAGGGACGTCGAGTTATGAAGGGGAGCGACTAAGTTGCTTATAGATGAGAGGAAGTAGAAGGAGAAATGTCGAATACGCAGAATTGAAGGAAAGTCGAAGGGAGGAATTGGCATGGGATAACAAAAGGATATTAAAGGGAGGGGAATGGAGAGGTTTCCGAAGAAAGGTAACGGAAGAGGGGAAATGGCAATCGAGAAATTGAAGAAGAAAAGGCGATTTTGGAGGTAAAAGGAGAATGGAAATCGCTTGTTTTTTCTTTTCTCCTTTTCACGGGAGTCGGGAGAACAAGTGAGCTTTGCTGAGAACAACAAAAAATGAAAGAGAATTAATTGGCGGAAGAGGATCTTATTGCTTTCTCTTCTCTTTCTCTTTGCGGAAACAGAAGTTCCGAAGTTTCCCCTTTTTTTTCTAAGCCTTCCTCTGTAAGTGACGTTTCGGAAATTGTTAACTTGTTTGGCTGGATCCTCTGGGATAAGTTCTTCTTTACCTTTTTTTTTTATTCTTTTGCCAAGATGTTTCTTGTTTAGGTTCATTGAGGATTATGGAATGTTAGAGGTGAGCCATAGTTGAAAGATTGACAGCTATTCGTTAGCGATAGAATAGACAGACTAATATTGGGTAATCAAACGTAATGAATGCTAAATTCCCTCGAGATAAAAAAAAAGATGGCAATACAGCTTTTTTGGCAATAAAATGCAACAGTACTGAGGGATTATTACCATCGAAACTACATATATATATATATATATATATATATATATATATATATATATATATATATATATATATATATATATATATATATAGAGAGAGAGAGAGAGAGAGAGAGAGAGAGAGAGAGAGAGAGAGAGAGAGAGAGAGTAGACTTAATACATACGTTAATGAAGTTCAATACTTCACCTTGAAGGTACGAGAGAGAGAGAGAGAGAGAGAGAGAGAGAGAGAGAGAGAGAGAGAGAGAGAGAGAGAGAAAAAGGGTTTATCATTTGCATTAAAAAGTGATTAGGTAAAACCCACACAGAGGTCTCCCTCATACAAATGCAGCTCGTAACTCGGTGGTAATTATTGGAAAGCCGTTCCTCGGATCTTGGCTCGCATATAATCAGCAGCCACCAGGCCCCAGGAATTAGGGCGTCATTCATTACAAGGAGCTAAGAATTAGTCGAGAGACATACACACATACACACACACACAAAGAATGGCCGGAAGAAAAGGTAGAATTAGAAACAAAATACCTTTGCCTTGTCCGGCTGGCTTGGTCGAGATGTTTTGACATTGGTCGATATATTTTAACCTTGGTCGACATGTTTTGACATTGGTTGAGATGTTTTGACATTGGTAGAGATGTTTTGACATTGGTCGACATGTTTTAACCTTGGTGGACATGTTTTAACATTGGTCGACATGTTTTAGTCTTGCTCGAAATGTTTTAACATTGGTCGAGATGTTTTGATATTAGTCGAGATGTTTTGACCTTGGTCGACATGTTTTAGCATTGGTTGAGATGTTTTAACATTGGTCGACATGTTTTAGTTTTGATCAAGATGTTTTAACATTAGTCGAGATGTTTTGACATTAGTCGAGATGTTTTGACCTTGGTCGAGATGTTTGGACATTGGTAGAGATGTTTTGACATTGGTCGACATGTTTTAACATTGGTCGAGATGTTTTAACATTGGTCGACATGTTTTAAGTCTTGATCGAGATGTTTTGACATTAGTCGAGATGTTTTGACCTTGGTCGACATGTTTTAACCTTGGTCGACATGTTTTAACATTGGTCGAGATGTTTTGACATTAGTCGAGATGTTTTGACATTGGTAGAGATGTTTTATCATTGGTCAACATGTTTTGACATTGGTCGACATGTTTTAACATTGGTCGAGATGTTTTAACATTGGTCGACATATTTTAGTCTTGATCGAGATGTTTTAACATTGGTCGAGATGTTTTGACATTAGTCGAGATGTTTTGACCTTGGTCGACATGTTTTAACCTTGGTCGAGATGTTTTAACATTGGTCGACATATTTTAGTCTTGATCGAGATGTTTTAACATTGGTCGAGATGTTTTGACATTAGTCGAGATGTTTTGACCTTGGTCGACATGTTTTAACATTGGTCAAGATGTTTTAACATTGGTCGACATATTTTAGTCTTGATCGAGATGTTTTAACATTGGTCGAGATGTTTTGACATTAGTCGAGATGTTTTGACCTTGGTCGACATGTTTTAACCTTGGTCGAGATGTTTTAACCTTGGTCGAAATGTTTTAACATTGATAGAGATTTTTTGACATTAGTCGAGATGTTTTGACCTTGGTCGAGATGTTTTAACGTTGGTTGAGATGTTGTAACATTGGTTGAGATGTTTCAAATTTGGTCGACCTGTTTTGACATTAGACGAGATGTTTCAGCATTGGTCGACATGTTTTAACATTGTTCGAGATGTTTTAACCTTGGTCAACATGTTTTGACCTTGGTCGAGATGTTTAACCTTGGTCGAGATGTTTTAACATTGGTCGAGATGTTCTGACATTAGTCAAGATGTTTTGACCTTGGTCGACATGTTTTAACGTTGGTCAAGATGTTGTAACATTGGTTGAGATGTTTCAACTTTGGTCGGCATGTTTTGACATTAGACGAGATGTTTCAACATTGGTCGACATGTTTTAACATTGGTCAAGATGTTTTAATATTGGTCGACATGTTTTAACATTGCTCGAGATGTTTTAACCTTGGTCGACATGTTTTGATATTGCTCGAGATGTTTTGACCTTGGTCGAGATGTTTTGACCTTGGTCGAGATGTTTTAACGTTGGTCGAGATGTTTTAACATTGGTCTAGATGTTTTGACATTAGTCAAGATGTTTTGACCTTGGTCGACACGTTTTAACGTTGGTCGACATGTTTTAACCTTGGTCGAGATGTTTTGCACTTGGTCGAGATGTTTTAACGTTGGTCTAGATGTTTTAACCTTAGTCGACATGTTTTGTTATTAGAAGAAATGTTTCAACATTGGCCGACATGTTTTAACATGGGTCGAGATGTTTTAACCATAGTCGACATGTTTTAACCTTGGTCGAGATGTTTTAACCTTGGTCGAGATGTTTTGACCTTGCTCGAGATGTTTTGACCTTGGTCGAAATGTTTTAAAATTGGTTGAGATGTTTTAACTTTGGTCGACATGTTTTAACATTGATGGAGATGTTTTAACATTGGTCGAGATGTTTTAACTTTGGTCGAAATGTTCTAACATTGGTGGAGATGTTTTATCATTGGTCGAGATGTTTTGACATTGATCAAGATGTTTTAACCTTGGTCGAGATGTTTTGACATTGGTCGAGATGATTTGACATTAGTCGAGATGTTTTAACATTGGTCGAGATGTTTTGATAATGGTCGAGATATCATAACCTTGGTCGACATGTTTTAACCTTGGTCGAAATGGTCAATATTTTTTTTCTTAGGAATACTCATGATAATGACTACAATATTAGTAATTTCATAAGTATAAATTGTTAGAAAATTTTTAATAAAGGTAAGACCTGCATCATATACAAGAGACGTGCATCACTATTGTACAGTATAGCGTTAAGCCACCAGTTACCTGATAAAAAGTAGCCCAGCATAATTTACAAACTTCTATTTTTAACATTTTCCATTTTGTATGGGGCAAGCACAGTTCCTTTCTTTTTGAAGGACTTTATTTTGGCTTTGGGGTAGACCGTAGTCCCGAACGGCTGCCCTGCCTGACATCGCTTTAGACCCCGGAAGCGTATGTTCATCTGTTGTACCAGTCACCATCGTACTTCCTCCCAGCAGCAAGTTATCCTGGTGGGGTAAGGTCGACAGTTCGAGACGTGTGAGTTGTCTGCTAAGTTTTTATATGACCCTGATTTCCCCTCCTCTCGACACCCCATCGACACCTTATTCAACATGACTCCCCTTTCTACCAATTCCCTTACTTTCATTCGACTTTATACCAATTCCCATCCTTTTCCTCCCATTTGTACCATTCCCATCCTTTCGCTTTACTTTATACCAATTCCATCCTTTCGCTCCCCTTTGTACCATACCCATCCTTTCACACCCCTTTTTCTCTTGGCTCCCTTTATAGCCTTTTTCTTACCTTCCCTCGACACGTCTTCTTCCTTGATTCCCCTTTAATGGTCTTCTCCAACTCAACAGCCTTACCTTCTCCTCGACATTTCTCCATTTCCTGTCATCCAAAATTTTTATCCCCTTCAACATTCTTTCCCTGTCTTTCCGGCCCCTTTCCGTTCTCCTACCATTTGAAACCCTTCCCCCTTCCCCCTCTCGAATTAGACTGTCTTAAGCTTTCCTTGTATCCATCTTCAACGAGGCCGTCTCAGGTCGGATACTTGTGTTCTACTTTAATTACCGAGTTGATTGAATCGAATTCTGAAATAATGAAGTCGCTTCGCCATCGAAGAAGCTGCGTTGGAATGCTTGACTTCCCAGCCCTGCTTTCCAGCTCATTCGGGATTCCCCCATAACAGCAATAAACGAAGAGTGATCCAGCTCATTTCCGAAGGTAAGGAATGTTTTAGCTTCACTGGAGGACAAGGGAGGGGTTTGAGGATGGGAGTGGGGGTGCTATGTATATATTGCATGACAGGTCATTCTTTCGAGATTCCTGAATTTCTTTCCATTAGGGGTTTTCGGTCGTCTGCTTACCCCTTTAACGTCGAAGAGCCAGGACGCACAAGTGTGGACCATTAATTTCAAGTGGAGTTGGATATAGCAATTCCATCCCACTGGAAAGGTTAGAGTAACATGTCATACTGAACATGCAGTCGAGGAAGATGAATATACAAATGGCAAAATTGTTTTATAAAACATCACTGGCAAATATATAAATGTCAGACGCCATTACACCATGTATTGAGAATATCAATATAAATATTAATATTGAAGGAAGAGCAGGGAAACGTATGAGTCACTTTAAAAGTAAATAACTCGCAATTGCAGATAAAGTTATTACTCAAATGTTCTCTTATTCAAAGTGTGGGAAAAATCAGGTCTGAAATTTCTAAAGGGGGCCGAGCCGCCATTGCTTAAATAACGGAAGATGGAGCTATTAAAAAATACCAGTTTCAGCTGTTAATTCAACCGTGGTTTTATATATTTTACTTACTAGCAATTTCCAGTCATGGATGTTACTGGCATTCCAGGTGCCACTTTTAAAATTAACATTTTAAAGTTTAACGAATTATTAATCTAAATTTTCGGTTGAATATACTGAGAAAATTATGATATGCCCTGCGTGATTTATTTGACGGTCTCTCTCTCTCTCTCTCTCTCTCTCTCTCTCTCTCTCTCTCTCTCTCTCTCTCTCTCTCTCTCTCTCTCTCTCTCTCTATGCAAAATCCTAACTAACAGAGGACCCGTTCATTACCATAATCAGCCAGAATTGAATAATTGAAAGGAAACGGGACAGATGTGTTACAGCTAGCGACCGTTCAACCAGATGTCCCTATGAGCCTTTAGCCAACTCAACTATTATTACCTCCGCCAACAAAGCTGGGAGGAGGTTATGTTTTCGTACCCGCTTGTCCATATGCTTGTATGAATAACTTCCTGGTCACCATTTCGCTCATAGAGTAGTGAAACTTTCAGGACTTAATTGTTACGTTGGGACGTGGAAATGATTCAATTTCGAAAGTCCTAGGTCAAAGGTCAAAGGTCAAGGTAGAGAGATAAGCTGGCGTGGCTGAGGTCTGCTCTCTATTGAGTGGCCCCTTAGTTGCACCTGTCATTGGGGAATCTAAGAATTTTCTGTAAAATAATACAGAAAGCCACTGGAAAAACTGTAAACTACATACCTATTAAGCCTGATCACTACGATTACGCTATCATCTAGCGATTAAAGATAAAGGTAAAAATGTTTGGTTTCAGTATCACCAGAATTTACGAACAACAGAACGTCAGCCGGGAAAGCCCAACCAATCCCCCAACTGGTTTTCAAAAACACTGCAGTGGCCTCCCCAGTGAAAAAAAAAAAAAATTAGACTCACGGTCCCGGGATGGGCTCGATCTGCTGACATGCGAATGCTAGGCGAACACGTTACCACTGTATCAGCCAGGAGGCATAAATATATACAGTGTATACACACACACACACACACACACACACACACACACACACACACATATATATATATATATATATATATACGGATATATATATATATATATATATATATATATATATATATATATATATATATATATATATATATATATATACACGTACATAAACATACACACATATATATATGTGTGTGATTTGGCTGTATATGGCAGAACATTTAGATAACCCAAAGGTTTTTTTTTCTTCAAACAATTACATTCACAAGAAAAAGATGCTGACTTAAAATAATAGATGTAGATATCTATAAAAAAAAGGCCAAAGTCTAATGAATAGAGAAACACATTGTTTGAAACTAGAAATGAGGAAAATCTACATTCGGAAGTGGCTCCTACAATATGTCAAAAATACACTGAATAATTACTGTACCTATGAGAACAGAAGGTTGGTAGGGTCTGGGCACACCGTAACATGGTTTTAGTGTGGACCACTGGACTATCAAACCAATCAAAGCAATGAAAGTAACACGATGGGCCAGTTGAATGAGAAGAAAGTAAAGCAATCAAAAGATCTAATATAATGAGTTACAAGTAGTGCCTTTAGGAAATGAAATAGTTTAAGAACAAAAATATACGACTTAAAAATAATAAATGACTCTTTTAGAGAAGCGAACTCTTATGAAGAACTCGGAAAGAGATTCAAGGAAGAAAAAGGGGTAAAGAAGTTAGCTTGGATAAAGGTATTCTGTGAATCAGCTCGAAGACAAAAGGAAGCTAAAAGCGTTCAAATTGCAGGCATTTGAGGGAGACGGGAGAGATTTAAAAAAAGTTAGACCGGATTATAATCGAGCATTAACTTGAAGAGGGTGAGAAAGAAGTGAGGGTTGGCTGAGGAAGAGGAAAAATAATGGACTGGGCACATCATAATTTAAACAGACTATTGAAGGATATATCCAAGAATATTATGCGAGGAATGGAGCCGAGGAAAAAGGGCAAGGAAGGCTCATCTTATATTAAAGAGGGATGAATCTTTAAGGAACGTGATGCTGACAGCAGCCTTTCTAAGGGCAGAAAACAAACAAGCTTCCTGACTCCGCAGGGTACATTATGTAAATAGCGAATTGACGTATATCTGATATCTTCCCGTTAGTGACAAAAATATTTTAATCTGCAAGATGGATATATATATATATATATATATATATATATATATATATATATATATATATATATATATATATATATATATATATATATATACACACACACACACACACACACACACACACACATATATATATATATATATATATATATATATATATATATATATATATATAGTCACAAGTGAAGCTGAAATGTTAGATACTACGAGTTTCCAGTGGCCATTTTGAAAACAAAATTGTGTGTGTATATATATGTATATGTATATGTATATGTATATATATATATATATATATATATATATATATATATATATATATATATATATACACACACACACATAGTGTATATATATGTATACTCTAAATGTATTTTAAAAACGAAAATGCACCTTTCTATTCCATGCCAAATTTGAGAGCAATGTTCTGTCCCACTCCATACCACACAATAAGAGAAAAATAATTGTTTTTTATTGTAACATCATAAAATACAAATCAAATTATTTTGAAAATTGCTAATATACACATATATATGTGGGTATGTATGACGTTTTTGTTAAAACTTTTCTAAAATTTCATTATTTAAGCATATTTATCGACTTATAAAACCCCACTTTTATAACTAAGAATAGTCGAATATCTTCTTGGACCTCAGGAATCCAAGAAAACAGCTGGATTTCCGTCACGTGAATTATTGAAACAGTATCGCGACGGTTCGTTTTCAAAAATTCAACAGAGGACCCACGTAGATTTTCGAGTGTCATTCATTTCACTTGATTCTTCATATTGCAGTAGCTATACCCACACACAAATATAAGCCTATATGCAGGGTGAGAGAGAGAGAGAGAGAGAGAGAGAGAGAGAGAGAGAGAGAGAGAGAGAGAGAGAGAGAGAGAGAGAGAGTATAAAAAAATTACTTACTGCTTCGGCTATATATAATAATTCTACTATGGTAAAGGTATCTATATTTAGTATTTCATGAACATATTTTCTGACAGTCTTTCTCCTTACAACACCTACCACCTCAAACATAATGACCTATATCATGTGCGTGTGTATGTGTGTGTGTCTGCATTATAGCCACGAAAGGAAAAGTGAAAGGGGCGTTAATTAGACCAAAGGCCATGACAGTATATTGATATAACCCAAACGAGGTTATAAAAGATGATAACAATTTTTGTTTTAATGTTGTTACTGTTCTTAAAATATTTTATTGTTCCTTGTTTCCTTTCCTCACCGGACTATTTTCCCCGTTGGGGCCCTTGAGCTTATAGCATCCTGGTTTAACAGTCAAACTTGACTGGAGTTATTACTTTCGTCTTGTAATTGACATCATCGGACTCACAATGATGTTCCATGATGTCTGCTCCAAGGAAGATGGCTTACCTTTCCTATCGTAGCTATAATAGATTGCATATTCTATGCACATGTGTTCGCTCTCTCTCTCTCTCTCTCTCTCTCTCTCTCTCTCTCTCTCTCTCTCTCTCTCTCTCTCTCTCTCTCTCTCTCTCTCTCTCTCTCTTTCTCACTATATATATACATATATATATATATATATATATATATATATATATATATATATATATATATATATATATATATATATAAGACAACAATAAACATTTTATTGGATATACGGTATGGTTAATCTATACAGTAAATAGATTTTAGTAACATCGTAAATTACTAATTATTTGTTTGTAGAAATTTTCAATAAAATAACTATACCTCGTTTACAATTTATCGTCACAAATTGTTGTTTATTTCGAAAATATTATCAGGGTCATAAGTTTACCAGAAATGAACGTTGTGAGACGGCATTTACCTTGCGCAGTATTCCATCAATCAGGCTATTGCAAAGCTCGTTCCCTTCTTACGTTATCCAAAAATCTCCTGCTTAGTATCTAGCCATTGTATAATTCTTTACTTACAAATGACACCTCATAAATTTCTTCAGAATTAGGCAATATGCGGTCATCTCATCTTTAACGTCTCCAATGGGCTTGGAATTTTTTTTTTTTATTTTAGCGGACCATAAATACACTGTTAAAAATTTGCCGGGCATTTACCGTTTTAAAAACGAATATATTAACTTTAAGAGGTGCTATTACGGTCACCAACCTGTAAAAGATAAATTTATGGTCGACTGTATTTTATTGAAATACGGCAGAGAACAGTATATTTTTACGACAAATTTCCGATTAAAATTACGGTATTTTTTCAAGTGTCGTCATCATCATCATCATCTCCCCCTACGCATATTGCCGCAAAGGGGCTCAGCTAAATTTCGCCACTCATCTCTATCTTGAGGTTTTAAATCAATACTTCTCCAATAGTCCTCTCCTACTTCACGCTTCATAGTCGGCAGCCATGTAGGTCTGGGTCTTCAAACTCTTCTAGTGCCTTTTGGAGCCCAGTTGAAAGTTTGGTGAACTAATCTCTCTTGGGGAGTGCGAAGAGCATGACAAAGCCATCTCCATCTGCCCCTCACCATGATCTTTTCCACATATGGCACTCGAGTAACCTCTCTTATAGTTTCATTTCTAATCCTGTCCTGCCATTTAACTCCCAATATTCTTCTGAGGGCTTTGTTCTCAAATCTACAAAATCTGTTGGATATTGTTTCATTGTCAAACCACGACTCAAATCCATACAATAACAACAATCTCACTAAACTAATATATATCCTGATTTTCATGTGTAATTTCAGGTGATTTGATTTCAAAATTTTATCTAACCTTACCATTGTCTGATTTGCTTTTTTCAACCTTTCATTAAACTCCAATTTTAAAGAACCTATATTAGAGATCATAGTTCCTAATTATTTAAATGATTCTACTTCATTAATCCATTCTCCTTCCAATGATATTTCATCTTTCATTGCATACTCCGTTCTCATCATCTATCTTTCTTCTATTGATCTTGAGCCCAACCGTGTGTGATATTTCATGTACTCTAGTAAGCAAACATTGCAAATCCTGTGGTGTTCTGGACAGCGTCATCAGCATACTCTAGGTCTGCTAATTTCCTAACAGTGTAGGTTAATTCAACTTATACTAGTGGTTCAGATTTACCCACTAAGAGTTTGACGTCAATAAGTCTCATTTGCTTCAAAATACATTTCTAAATCAAGATGAAAAGTATAATTACTAAGTAGGTTACATAAAAAACTTAATTATATATTACTAGTTATTCTGAGAATGCCAGTCACAATTAGCTTCTAGGAACTAGTGCCAATATCTGAAAAATTCAATGAATATCGTTAACAGATCTTAACATCACTGACTATTTCATATGAGTGATATCGATTATGATCCTATTCACACCGAATATCAAACGAAACTATCGGTAGTTCAGTATCTACTTATGACTAATATGGGCTGGCATTGTTGTCTCTAGTATTACTATCTGATAAAATGTTTCTCGAAGATATGAATGCTATGAGGGTACTCGTGCTTGAGGGTACACTCGGGCACACTTCTATCTAGTTTCCCTTCCTCTTGTTTTGTTAAAGTTTTTTTTATAGTTTTTATAGGAAATATATTTTTTAATGTTACTATACTTAAACTATTTTACTTTTCTTTATTTCCTTCCCTCACTGGGCTATTTTCCCTGTTGAGGCCCCTGGGCTTATAGCATCCTGCTTTTCCAACTAGGGTTGTAGCTTAGCATTTAATAATAATAATAATAATAATAATAATAATAATAATAATAATAATAATAATACACTATAAAAAATTTGCCGTATATAAAACGGTAAAAATCCTGGAATAAATGTTGCCAGACATTTACCGTTTTAAAAGCGGATATGTTGCCGTAAAGGAGTGATATTACGGTCACCACCCCGTAAAATATAATACAGTATGGTTAAATTACGGTTGCCTGCATGTTACTGAAATACGGATAAGGACAGTATATTTTTACGGAGAATTTCCGATTACTATTAAGAGTTTTATAAAAGTGTAGGTTCTACAGATACAAATCCTCAAAACTGCAGTTTAAATAATCGCCTGATCAGTTGGGAGATATAACAAAAAAATCTCTGTCAATCACCCAAGCAATACAAGCTCTTGCTTCGAATAAATTCAACCAGACAACATTGGGTTTGGCACTAAAGAAATACAATTTTTTTCTGGATATAGAGAAATTATTGATGTATTACAATGTAGTGTTTTTTTCCGAAAGTTATGATGAAGTCAGACGATTCAGAAAGTCAGTTGCCTTATTCACCTGTGAGGAGGAATTCCAGATTCAGGGACACTTAGATGGAAATGGACTGATCAGTGGCAGAAAAAGGACTGGAAAGTATCAAGCACTTGACACATGTCTTTAGAAGAAAGAAAATCATGTGAAAAAAACAATTTGATATATCGTTCAAAGTGAAGAGAACTAAACATAACTATTATTATTATTACTTGCTAAGCTACAACCCTAGTAGGAAAAGCAGGATGCTATAAGCCCACGGGCTCCAAGAGAGAAAATAACCCAGTGAGGGAAGGAAACAAGGAAAAATAAAATGTTTTGAGAACAGCAGCAACATTAAAATAAACATTTCCTATATAAACTATAAAAACTTTAACAAAACAAGAAGAAGAAAAATAAAATATAATACTGTCCTTAGTGTACCCTCAAACAAGAGAACTCTAACCCAAGACAGTGGAAGACCATGGTACAGAGGCTATGGCACTACCCAAGACTAGAGAACAATGGTTCCTTCTCCTAAAAGAGCTGCTTACCATAGCTAAAGAGTCTATTCTACCCTTACCAAGAGGAAAGTGGTCACTGAATAATTACAGTGCAGTAGTTAACCTACACGAATAAGAATAAATGAAACAACAAATTAAAATACCTTCACCCCAGGAAAACGAAAGTATGTCTTATCTGAAAGTTTTCGAGAGTATATAAAGCATTCTGAACTTCAGCAAAGCGAAAGGGGGAGATGATGAATAGACGAGTCTGAAAGATGAAAGATAAATTTGTGTATTGCGTCATTGGGAAAGGGGATGACTTCAAAGAAACGCCAGATATCAATCAACGTCACTTTCAACTTCTATTTTTTTTCTCAACCAGGGGAAAAACAAGAAAAATATGAGAGGAGTTAACTCACTCCAAGGACTTGAAATTAAACTTAAACTGCTCAACTGATGGGATGGTTTATTTGTATTCATCTTCTCCAAAAAAAAAAAAAAGAAAAAAAAATCATATCAAAATGTATAAATTGCATTTTCTTTACATGCTCAAACTACTCTCTTATATATATAGCTCGAAGGATCTATCCCAGTTCACTCCTTTTCTGCATCCTTTGATATACCATATGCTTGCATCTCAAACGTTTTATCTCAACAAATACCTATCTACGTTTCACTTTACAATCTATTCTGTTCTTTTCGAGGATTTAACCAATATATCAATAGAAAATAATATTCAAAAGCCATTTCCTGCATTCAACATTCTTGACATAAATTCCATCAGTTTTTATTTATTCAATGCATTTTATTTTCCAGACTACATTTTTAATCATTTCACTTTAACCTCTAACGTCAAATTCAAGGCAAAAGTATTAACAGAACATTTTCATTACGTATTTTAAAAACTAGATTAACACTCAATGCATCATATACTCTCCCATGACCCAGATCCAGTTACCTCCAACAGGACCATTGCCGTCTTTTATGATAAGTTAATTCCAACAGGAAGATATATAGAAGGAGGTGCTATAAAACCTAATATTGTGATTTGGAAAAAGGAAATGAAAACAACAAAGATTATAGATGTGACAATACCCAGTGATTTTGGCTTCAATAGAGCTAAGAGGCAAAGAATAACAAAATATCAAGAACTAAAGAATGACCTTAAAATTACATGGGAACTGAAAGAAATAGGAATCAGCAAAACCAACAATAAAAAAAGACAGCAATAATTACTTTCCTCGGAATAAAATACATTTAATTATGGCTGTTTCAGCCTGTTATAGCCGGTATGTGGTTGTGGGAGCAACAGGACTTATGAAGATAATACCTTCAAGCAATACCAAGTTGCTCAAGCATAAATGAAGTGCAGATTGCTGCCATCAAGGGAACGGTGACCATCCTAAAAGGATCTGTACCAACCATGTGTCACACGATCGTACATAGTATATATTATGCTTGTATCTTCGCTCTCCCCTCGCATTAAAAAGAACCTGAAAAAACATGTCTTGTTTTTCTCAATGGTAACGGTGTTGATTTTGAACATGAAAATTCCTGTTGCCTTGAGCTTTTGTATATAAAGGAGAGTGTTCTATAATAAACTCACCCAGGTTCTTTTTAATGCGAGGGGAGAGCGAAGATACAAGCATAATATATAGCCTACTATGAACGATCGTGTGTCACACGGTTGGTACAGATCCCTCCGATACAAGGCTTGTGGAGCTTAGAGGTGCAATCATAGACCCATGCCACTGATATAAATTGAAACCAATTAAGCTATTAAGACAAAAAGAGATCAGTTTCATCTTTCCTCAGCCGTTGCAATGTCTCTTTAATATACACGTCGCTACTGCATCGTATAAAAACAGTGTTCTAAACAGGTATGTCTCTGACATGGGACTACTTGACACCCTAATTCCCCATCTCATAATTGCTTTATGATCATAAAATTACGGCGTAAATGAACCACTTACTCATGACGCCATGTAATGATCAATCAATCATAAGATAAATCCTTAGGAACTGTATAAGATTAGATGAAACATCGTAGATTCTCAATAGTAATTAATGATTCGAACAGCTGGTATAAAAATATGTTGAAAGAGCTTCCAGGGACTCCCAATTCTACAATTAAAGAATATAAAATATAATACCATATACTATAATACGAATTAAAGGTTTAAAGGCCACTCATGAATGGCAGGGATAAGGGACTGTGACATTACCCTAGCAAGCAGGACAATGCCCAAGAGACTGACCATATATACATATGATCAGAGCCTAGGCTCCCTCTCCACCCAAGCTACGTCCAGGGAGGGCCAGGAAATGGCTGTTGATGACTCAGCCCTTTCCTATAGGCTACCCCAAACCCCTATCCTTAGCTCACAAGGATGGTGAAGTTTCAGCGATAAAAGGAACTAACGAGTTTGAGCGGGACTCGAACCAAAGTCTCGCAATAACCATGCAAAGTCGTTACCAACAGGCCACCACACCTCTATTACCTACAATTTTAATATTCGGGAAGAACTTAAACCATAATCGAAGATTAATCGGAATTTGCGTTTACACTTTAAAAACAATAAATTGCCTGACACAAGCAGTATCATCAAAAGGGTGCAAGAAGAATTACCCCCCCCCCCCCGGCAAAATTGGAGTGAAGTCTGAGAAGCTCAATCCTCAACAAATTTGAAAAGTTCCCAATTCTCCAGACGAGGAACCGTTTCCGGCCTCCAAACAATCTAACGTTCGGAACGTTTGTCTCACAGCCGAAATAACCGGCAAATCTGCACCAAGAATTCTGCACCATCAGTCTTCCTCTGGACAAGGAGTGTCAGTTTCGCTAAACTTTAATGCACAGGTTCTGAGCAAACGATTGACCTTGGCCGAAAGTTACACAAACACACACACACACACACACACACACACACACACACACATATATATATATATATATATATATATATATATATACACACACATACATTATATATATATATATATATATATATATATATATATATATATATATATACACACATATATATATATATATACACACATACATATATATATATATATACATATACATATATATATATATATATATATATATATATATATATATATATATATATATATACACACACACACATATATATATATATATATATATATATATATATATATATATATATATATATATATACACACACACATAAAATATATAAAACACACACACATATACAGTATATATATATATATATATATATATATATATATATATAGATATATATATATATAGATAGATAGATATAGATATATATATATATATATATATATATATATATATATATATATATATATATATATATATATATTATATACACACACACACACACACACACACACACACACACACACATATATATATATATATATATATATATATATATATATATATATATATATATATATATATATATATTCAGCAGTTGCATTCATGATTTTCCCAATTCGTATCCAGTTTTATATTCGAAAACAAAATTTTAGATTAATGTATAAACATTCGTGCGATTAATTTTAATATAAAATTTGTGTTTGGATCCAATCGTGAAAATTCGTGTCAAGACCTGTCTTTAAAATTCCATCACAGACTTCGCTTTTAAATATTCATGAATGAGCCAGCCTTCGAGAATTCGTACCCGACTCTGTCTTTAAACATTCAAGTTCAGCTTCATTTTTAAGAAATTCGTAAAACAAATAAAAAACTGTCCCTATTAACCAGGACGTAATATACAGTAAATCTGTTTTTTTTTATGGATTTCTCTGCTCCACTTTCAAAAATTCGTAATATAAATAAAAACTGTCCTTACTAACCACGACGTAATATACAGTAAATGTGTTTTTTATGGATTCCTCAGCTCCACTTTCAAAAATTCGTATTATAAATCAACAACTGCCACATATAACCAGGACGTAATATACAGTAAATGTGTTTTTTATAGATTTCTCTGCTCCACTTTCAAAAATTCGTAATATAAATAAAAAACTGTCCTTACTAACCACGACGTAATATACAGTAAATGTGTTTTTTTTATGGATTCCTCAGTTCCACCTTCAAAAATTCGTAATATAAATTAACAACTGTCCTTACTAACCACGGCGTAATATACAGTAAATGTGTTTTTATGGATTTCACAGCTCCACTTTCAAAAATTCGTAATATAAATAAAAAACTGTCCTTACTAACCACGACGTAACATACAGTAAATGTGTTTTTTTTTATGGATTCCTCAGTTCCACTTTCAAAAATTCGTAATATAAATTAACAATTGTCCTTACTAACCACGGCGTAATATACAGTAAATGTGTTTTTATGGATTTCTCAGCTCCACTTTCATAAATTCGTAATATAAATCAACAACTGTCCCTACTAACCAGGACGTAATATACAGTAAATGTGTTTTTCATGGATTCCTCAGATCCACTTTCAAAAATTCGTTATATAAATCAAAAACTGTCCTTAATAAACCACGACGTAATATACAGTAAATGTGTTTTTTATGGATTTCTCAGCTCCACCTTCAAAAATTCGTTATATAAATCAAAAACTGTCCTTAATAAACCACGACGTAATATACAGTAAATGTGTTTTTTTATGGATTCCTCAGTTCCACCTTCAAAAATTTGTAATATAAATTAACAACTGTCCTTACTAACCACGGCGTAATATACAGTAAATGTGTTCTTATGGATTTCTCAGCTCCACTTTCAAAAATTCGTTATATAAATCAACAACTGTCCCATATAAACAGGAGGTATTATAAAGTAAATGTGTTTTTTATGGATTCCTCCTCTCCACTTTCAAAAATTCGTAATAAAAATCAACAACTGTCCTTACTAACCACGACGTAATACACAATAAATGTGGTTTTTTATGGATTTCTCAGCTCCACCTTCAAAAATTCGTTATATAAATCAAAAACTGTCCTTAATAACCACGACGTAATATACAGTAAATGTGTTTTTTATGGATTCCTCAGCTCCACTTTCAAAAATTTGTAATATAAATCAATAACTGTCCTTAATAACCAGGACGTAATATAAAGTAAATGTGTTTTTTTATGGATTCCTCAGCTCCACTTTCAAAAATTCGTAATATAAATCAATAACTGTCCATAATAACCAGGACGTAATATAAAGTAAATGTGTTTTTTTATGGATTCCTCAGCTCCACTTTCAAAAATTCGTAATATAAATCAATAACTGTCCATAATAACCAGGACGTAATATAAAGTAAATGTGTTTTTTTATGGATTCCTCAGCTCCACTTTCAAAAATTCGTAATATAAATCAATAACTGTCCTTAATAACCAGGATGTAATATAAAGTAAATGTGTTTTTTTTATGGATTCCTCAGCTCCACTTTCAAAAATTCGTAATATAAATCAATAACTGTCCATAATAACCAGGACGTAATATAAAGTAAATGTGTTTTTTTATGGATTCCTCGGCTCCACTTTCAAAAATTCGTAATATAAATAAAAAAACTGTCCCTCATAACCACGACGTAATATACAGTAAATCTGTTTTTTTATGGATTTCTCTGCATACGATCTAATAATTTCAGCCCATAAATCATAATAAACTGAGTTAACAAAAATTGTGGTATAGGAAAGAGCTGCGACAACAACAAAGGTTACGTAACTACTTGTAAGAGAGAATACTCCTATATACTGACCTATAAAATCCCAATAATTAAGAAAAGTAAAATTAATAAACCGCAGCAAACTAAGAAGCAACCTGCTATCTATCAAACTTCCGTCGATGGAAATTATAAAATAATGAATAAAAAAGAACTTCAGTATAACCAGCAATAGATTTCTTAAAGCACCTCGTCGAGTTGAACAAAAAGGTAGAGGTGAGAGATGGGGAGGGGTAGGGGAAGGGGGGGGGGGGGTGTTATGGAAACACCCCCCCACCCCCCACCCCACCCCCGTCGGCTGCCTTGGAGCACCCTCAGAGCGAATATATGTCGGAAGATAAAGACCCTCAATTTCTCTGGCAACTACATTCCCCGTAAAAGTCTCTTAGAAAGTCGTATGGAAATGACAAACGCGCCACTCAAACAAACAATATAGAAATACACATACACACACACACACACACACACATATATATATATATATATATATATATATATATATATATATATATATATATATATATATATACATACAAATATTCAAATAATCTATATAACTCTTATACATTAATGTCTGGATTCTCTCACCCAACCTCTGTACGGCCAAGTGGTATGTTACTGTTCATCACAAGTTTCTTGGATCAGGATTCGATTCCCGGCCGGTCAGAAGCTATTGTCTTTGTGTGATTTGGCCTGGGGCTCGGATCCCGAGGTCGGTAAGAGAATCCAGACATGAATGTATTTAATATATAGCTTATTTGAATATGAAGAACACGTCTAAATGTGCATAATTTATCACATACACAGTATATATATACATATATTATATATATATATATATATATATATATATATATATATATATATATATATATATATATATAAAACAGTTTAAGAATTCGTTTTGTATTTTCACCAGGAGGGACTTCAAAGATATCTAAATGTGTATATTTAAAGTAAATATACCTAAAGGCCGTTGAGAAGTATCAACAAACACATATGTGGAATGCCGTATAAACATATACTGCAACCATGCCCCAATTTCGAAGGTGTATACTAAAAATAAAATACATTAGTAAGCTTACACGTTTACCTGATTATACATCAAAACACAAGGTATTTTCAGGCTTTAAAACTTGTTAAATGATGGGCATCAATAATTTTTTTTTCATACGTTTACCCTTCATTCATATAAGGTCACACAAGAAATTAGGTCATACTTTACTCTCTGATACAAATTAGGTCATTGACACACATTTCAGAGTTTAACCTTTGCCACATATAAAGGTTACCAACATAATCACGTAGCAATTTTATCCAAACTTTCATATACACCAACAAAAACACAATTTTCTTATTCACTTTCACTATTAACTACAAATAAGGTCACCATCGTAATTTTCTTGAAATTTTCCTCTTGTTTTGAATAAAGTCATCATTGCAAAAACGAATTTTTTTCCAATATCAAAATATGATTTCGAAAACAAGATATAAAAAGGATTTCTTTTGCAGCAAAACTAGAACAACTTCAATTAGTCGCTATAAATGTAAGGGGAAAAGTGACTCAGAATTCTCACCATAAAATCATTTTACTTACATAAATGGGTGACGCAACGAGCCTACAGTATATTTAAGTAATAACCCTGACCTATATTCCAGACAAATACGTCTATAATACGGAAACAAATAGAAAAGCGTAGTCACCAATTACACCAAAACAAAATAAATTTTTTTGTGTATTTGCAAACCAAATTACTTATTAAGCTTCTCACCTCGTTTTGCATTGTTAATTAATCTGCTATTCATTGGAACGAATGCAAAGGATAAAACCACTGGCTTAACAGAAATTAAAAACTTTTAATACATTTTCTAAGAGAAATTGAACGATATAAACCAGTGTTAAAATAATAAATATCACTGAAGGCTTCAACCGAAGCTTCAATTATATAAAAAAGATTTTCTTATTTCTTTCTCACATATATAAATGCGCTCGCACGCACACGTACAGTATTTTACATCCCCTGTACAGAAAATGCATATAAAGATTATATCTTTATTCATTCAAATTATTAGTAAAAAGTGTTTGAACAACGGATGCCCCCCCTCTCTCTCTCTCTCAAACCACGCATATATACATTCATACATAATCTCTCTCTCTCTCTCTCTCTCTCTCTCTCTCTCTCTCTCTCTCTCTCTCTCTCTCTCTCTCTCTCTCTCTCTCTCATATGAATGAATGAAAATTACGAGTAAATGTGATAAATTATCATATATATATATATATATATATATATATATATATATATATATATATATATATATATACACTGTATATATATATATATATATATATATATATATATATATATATATATATATATATATATATATACACACACACACAAAATAATCCTGTATATATATTATCATCTCCTCCCTCGCCCATTGACGCAAAGGGCATAGGTTAGATTTCACCAGTCGTCTCTGTCTATCTATCTATCTATCTATCTATCTATCTATCTATCTATATATATATATATATATATATATATATATATATATATATATATATATATATATATATATATATATATATATAAATGATATATTGCCACGATATGAAAACAAATAAATCATTCTTGTGAACGACTCAGTCTGCACAGCACAGCCCTCCCCGAAAATGGGAACCGGAGCCTAATTATCGAAGCCCCTAGGTAACGCTGATGACAAGAGATTTACATTCGGGTTAAATTGCCATGGACCCTTTTTAGGGTCATTTCCCAGTTGGGTAGAGGCCGAAATGTGATGCAAATTGTCCCACCAACGACTAACCCACTGTCATGCCTCATCAAGAAGGGGGATGAGGGGTGGGGGGGGGGAGGGGGTTTGAGGGGGAGGGGAACTAAACTATTCTTCTGCAAATTTGTATTGAATCACAGCCACTTGTACGTTTGCTGACGTGGAAACAAATATTCGCACACGTGTATCTATATGCACATATGGGATTTATAATGTCATCTCTTCGCCATTTCACTTGGCATATAATATTTTGTATATATGAATATACTCATACGTACACATATATGTATATCATTAACTTTGTTTGTGTACGTATATATATATATATATATATATATATATATATATATATATATACACATATATGTATATATATATATATATATATATATATATATATATATATATATATATATATATATATATATATATATGTATATGTATACATATATATATATATATGTATACATATATATATATATATATATATATATATATATATATATATATATATATATATATACATATATGTATATATATATATATATATATATATATATATATATATATATATATATATATATATATATATATATATATATATATGTATACATATATATATATATATATATATATATATATATATATATATATATATATATATACATGTATATATATGAGCAAAATAATTTTAATCTTTAACAATACGCAAAGTGGATCTCTAAGGAACCTAAATATATGTTCATTGGAGGCTCTAGAGCCTTTAAATATGGGGCCCCAAGACTATACAATAAGCTCCCACTAGACATCCGAAAGACTGAAGATATTAAGGCTTTCAAGGGCAAACTGAAGACTTTCTTATTCTCTAGTGCCTCAATAGTGTGGATTTGACAACAAACGAGCAATATTATTATTACTATTATATTACTATCCAAGCTACAACCCTAGTTGGAAAAGCAAGATGCTATAAGCCCAGGGGCCCCAATAGGGAAAAAATAACCAAGTGAGGTAAGGAAATAAGGAAATAAATAAATGAAGAGAACAAATTAACAATAAATCATTCTAAAAAAGGCAACAACGTCAAAACAGATATGTCATATATAAACTATTAACAACGTCAAAACAAATATGTCATATATAAACTATAAAAAGACTCATGTCTTTTTATGTGGTGTGAAATGCTGAATGCCTTGGAATGTATACGATAAAATGACTGTGGAGGTCCTGTAGAGAGTAGGATTCATTTCCCTGCTGTATAGGAACATAAAAGGAGCCCTTAAAGTAAATTAAAAATAAGTAATCACCATTGTTCTCTAGTCTTGGGTAGTGCCATGGTCTCTGTACCATGGTCTTCCACTGTCTTCGGTTAGAGTTCTCTTGCTTAAGAGTACATTCGGGCACGCTATTCTATCTCATTTCTCTTCCTCTTGTTTTGTTAAAGTTTTTATAGTTTATATAGGAAATATTTATCATAATGTTACTGTTCTTAAAATATTCTATTTTTCCTTGTTTCCTTTCCTATGCTATAAACCCCAAGGCTTATAGCATCCTGCTTTTGCAGCTAGGGTTATAGCTTACCAAGTAGTAGTAGTAGTAGTAGTAGTAGTAGTAGTAGTAGTAGTAGTAGTAGTAGTAATAATAATAATAATAATAATAATAAAAATAATAATAATAAATATTGCTAATCGATACCACTTTCCACATCTAGCTGCGTCACTGAACTAAACTGGAATTGTTCAATACCTGCGTCATAGGAGGTAAATTGTTATTGTAGGAGACTGAAGCTATCGCTCTGATCTGCACAAATTCGAATTCAGGACCACTAACTAGTGAAGCAAATAAGCACTCAATACATCCTGGTACATGTTAGTATATACATAATGAGAGAGAGAGAGAGAGAGAGAGAGAGGAGAGAGAGAGAGAGAGGAGAGAGAGAGAGAGAGAGAGAGAGAGAGAGAGATATGACTATTCTGTTCCATGTTGATCCAGCATGTATTCAGTAAAAATGAGAGAGAGAGAGAGGAGAGAGAGAGAGAGAGAGAGAGAGAGAGAGAGAGAGAGAGAGAGAGAGAGAGAGAGAGATGACTTTAGTTCAATATCAATCCAACTAGTATTAAGTAAAAAAAATGAAAATATATGATTATTTGAACAGATTGAAACAAGAGTAATGGACAAATATGTTGGCAAATAAGAATTACAAATTCTCCCTGAAATTTTTACTTATAAGGTAATAAAACAAGAATAGAACATTACGCACAAATACATGCAAATGCAATTTACAATAATTCAAATAATCGGAATAAAATAGAACAAAATATATAAGAAAACAAGCCACAAATACGGAGAAATGATTTACGAGACAGATTACATTATTGTAATATACTTAAGCAGAAACAATTATCAAAAGCTTCAGTCTTTTTTTAAGT
>NC_090735.1:128389462-128417462 GCF_036898095.1 Palaemon carinicauda | reverse complement strand
AGTGCTATATACTAGAAAACCAATAATAATGTTATATACTTAGATATATAATAACAACACTGCACTGGATAAGATTGCATGCATTTACCCGAAGCAGGTAACCCATCCCTGCAATGGAAAAGCCTATTTGATGACCAAACATGAGCCTTCTCTGCAGAAATTCAAATTCTTCAACATCCACAAGTCACGTAAAGGTGCCAGGTAAAAGTGCCAGACAGGTACATATATTGGATCTTTCAGGGGCTAAACCTAACTTGGTGAAGACGAGTCTTTATGAAAATTGGTTTAAAAGAAACAGGTCTTTATAAAAATTAGTGTAAAGGAAACAGGTCTTTATAAAAATTGGTTTAAAAGAAAACAGGTCTTTATAAAAATGTTGTAAAGGAAACAGGTCTTTTATAAAAATTGGTTTAAAAGAAACAGGTCTTTATAAAAATTGGTGTAAAAGGAAACAGGTCTTTATAAAAATTGGTGTAAAGGAAACAGGTCTTTATAAAAATTGGTGTAAAGGAAACAGGTTTATAAAAATTGGTGTAAAGGAAACAGGTCTTTATAAAAATGGTGTAAAGGAATAAGGTCTTTATAAAAATTGGTTTAAAAGAAACAGGTCTTTATAAAAATGGGGTGTAAAGGAACAGGTCTTTATAAAAATTGGTGTAAAGGAAAACCAGGTCTTTATAAAAATTGGTGTAAAGGGAAACAGTGTTGTTATAAAAATTGGTGTAAAGGAAACAGGGTCTTTATAAAAATTGGTTGTAAAGGAAACAGGTCTTTATAAAAATTGGTGTAAAGGAAACAGGTTCTTTATAAAAATTGGGTGTAAAGGAAACAGGTCTTTATAAAAATTGGTGTAAAGGAAAACAGGTTCTTTATAAAAATTGGTGTAAAGGAAAACAGGTCTTTATAAAAATTGGTGTAAAGGAAACAGGTCTTTATAAAAATTGGTGTAAAGGAAACAGGTCTTTATAAAAATTGGTGTAAAGGAAACAGGGTCTTTATAAAAATTGGTTGTAAAGGAAACAGGTCTTTATAAAAATTGGTGTAAAGGAAACAGGTCTTTATAAAAATTGGTTTAAAGGAAACAGGTCTTTATAAAAATTGGTGTAAAGGAAACAGGTCTTTATAAAAATTGGTGTAAAGAAACAGGTCTTTATAAAAATTGGTGTAAAGGAAACAGGTCTTTATAAAAATTGGTGTAAAGGAAACAGGTCTTTATAAAAATTGGTGTAAAGGAAACAGGGTCTTTATAAAAATTGGTGTAAAGGAAACAGGTCTTTATAAAAATTGGTGTAAAGGAAAACAGGTCTTTATAAAAATTGGTGTAAAGGAAACAGGTCTTTATAAAAATTGGTGTAAAGGAAACAGGTCTTTATAAAAATTGGTGTAAAGGAAACAGGTCTTTATAAAAATTGGTGTAAAGGAAACAGGTCTTTATAAAAATTGGTGTAAAGGAAACATGTCTTTATAAAAATTGGTGTAAAGGAAACAGGTCTTTATAAAAAATTATGTAAAGGAATAAAGTCTTTATAAAATTGGTGTAAAGGAAACAGGTCTTTATAAAAATTGGTGTAAAGAAAACAGGTCTTTATAAAAATTGGTGTAAAGGAAACAGGTCTTTATGAAAATTGGTTTAAAAGAAACAGGTCTTTATAAAAATTGGTGTAAAAGGAAACAGGTCTTTATAAAAATTGGGGTAAAGGAAACAGGTCTTTATAAAAATTGGTGTAAAGGAAACAGGTCTTTATAAAAATTGGTGTAAAGGAAACAGGTCCTTTATAAAAATTGGTGTAAAGGAAACGGGTCTTTATAAAAATTGGCGTAAAGGAAACAGGTCTTTATAAAAATTGGTGTAAAGGAAAACGGGTCTTTATAAAAATTGGCGTAAAGGAAACAGGTCTTTATAAAAATTGGTGTAAAGGAAACGGGGTCTTTATAAAAATTGGTTGTAAAGGAAACAGGTCTTTATAAAAATTGGTGTAAAGGAAACGGGGTCTTTATAAAAATTGGTGTAAAGGAAACAGGGTCTTTATAAAAATTGGCGTAAAGGAAACAGGTCTTTATAAAAATTGGCGTAAAGGAAACAGGTCTTTATAAAAATTGGTGTAAAGGAAACAGGTCTTTATAAAAATTGGTGTAAAGGAAACAGGTCTTTATAAAAAATGGTGTAAAGGAAACAGGTCTTTATAAAAATTGGTGTAAAGAGAAACAGGTCTTTATAAAAATTGGCGTAAAGGAAACAGGTCTTTATAAAAATTGGTTGTAAAAGAAACAGGTCTTTATAAAAATTGGTGTAAAGGAAACAGGTCTTTATAAAAATTGGTTTAAAAGAAACAGGTCTTTATAAAAATTGGTGTAAAGGAAACAGGTCTTTATAAAAATTGGGGGTAAAGGAAACAGGTCTTTATAAAAATTGGTGTAAAGGAAACAGGTCTTTATAAAAAATTGGTGTAAGGAAACACGGTGTTTATTTCTTTAATGGAAACAGGTCTTAACAATTTCTTAATGGAACCAGGTATTTAAGTTTTTTTTAATAGCTTTAATTTTTCTTTTAATGGAAACAGGTATTTTTATGAATTTTTTTTTTCATGGAATCAGGTCTTTAAAATTTTTAATGGAAACAAGTCTTTAAATTCTAAAGGTCTTTAAAAAAAATTCATATGGAAACAAGACTTTAAAAAATCTTATTTTTTCTTTTTATAAAATCTTTAAAATAAATTTAACACAAATCACAATGATTACTTTAAGGGACTAGCTTCTCAAGCTACAAATAAGTATAACATAATACCAGAGACGTTTTCGATTTTCCTTATTAACGTATCACATAATAAATAGCTGATAAATAATACAATACTAAATATGATCTTGCTTTTATTGATATTACAAACGTTTTCAAACATGAATACAGAAATGCAATGAATGAAATTAACTGTAAATTCAAACAGCAAGAGGAGGTGTGAATCGCTCATCCCACATTACACACTCACAACCCTAAATAGGATAAGTAATCTTTAGCTAAAACCGCCCTGGGGATAAAGAGCAAAGTCGTTGCATCATTGGGGGATAATTAAATTTGTGGGAAGTTCAAGATAAAAGCGAAAATACATTCACGATGAATGCAACGGTAAACAAGCAAGAGATGCCTTGTGTTCGAGTCACAATACTGAGAATTTTATTTGGTTTCACTGATGCTCCCTATTCTGTACCTGGAAGAACTTCAATACAAGCTCGCGTTTCCACATTTACTAACCCGATAAGTCGTTAAAGGATTAAAGGTCACTCATGAATGGCAAAGGAAAGGGATAGTGACAACGTCCTAGAGACTGACCGTATATTATTATTATTATTATTATTATTATTATTATTATTATTATTATTACTTGCTAAGCTACAACCCCTAATTGGAAGAGCAGGATGCTCAGATCCCAGGGGACCTAAACAGCGAAAATAGTCCAGTGAGGAATGGAAACAAGGAAAAATAAAATATTTTAAGAACAGTAAACAACATTAAAATAAATACTTCCTATATAAACTATAAAAACTTTAACAAAACAAAAGGAAGAAAAATTATAAAACTTAGTGTCCCACATATGACCAGCGCCCAAGCCCCTCTCCATCCAAGCTAGGACCAGGGAGGACAAGTCAATGGCTGCTGATTACTCTGCAGGTTAAAGGTACACCAAAACCACTTTCCTATCTCACAGGGATGATGAAGTTGCAGACATTATCCGAAACTATCAAAATCGAGCCGTTTTCGAACTCCAGTCCAACAGAATGCCAGAAAGAGACGTTTCCCAGAGGCTACCACAAACAGGATTATAATTATCATGTTAATAAAACATAAAATTTTAACATAAAACAAGAAAAGCAGAAAACAATTCTGCAGTTCATATTCCTTCAAAACAAGGTTTTTGAGGATAAGAAGTTATTGTCCCCTATTACTCTAAAAAGATTACAGTCCTTTCTATGGCAATACTGCGGGTGACAACCATAATATCATCATCATCTCTTCCTACGTCTAGTGCGCAAAGGGCCTCGGTTAGATTTCGCCAGTTGTCTCTATCTTGAGGTTTTAATTCAATACTTCTCCATTCATCATCTACTTCGCGATTCATAGTCCTCAGCCATATTATACAAAAAGGATATTTTTACCTGTGTATATCCTATGTCTCGTCTAAGATCATCATAAAAGTGAATGGGGAAAAAAAGGAGCCTGTTGAATTCTTATCTGATTTCGAAGAAACATTAGAATCTTTCGCATGACTAATCCTTTTGTAAAGTGGGTTGCCCATTATGTTATGGGATTCCTTCTAACAGAGGTAAAATCCATTAACATATCGTCTATCTTATTTAGATTTAGATTATGAATCATTCTTTACTTTCATTAAGGCAAATAAATGCCTTCTGAGTAGAGCGTCAAGCAAGCAATGTAACCTCAGAGTTTCACACTGATAAAAATTTATGGAACTCTATGAATTAAATATTGTATTTATATAATGGTTAGCTTTTGAATATCAGCTGTATGGTGGACAAAATATTTGTATATTATTCCTATGTACCAATGTATGATTTGTAAGTTATTTTGTCAATAAAATCTAAATCTAAATCTGAACCAAATCCTTGTGGGTGGCCCTGGTGGTAGCGTCCTTGCCTGGTGTTTGCCAGACAGGAGTTCGAGTCCCGCCTCAAACTCGTTAGTCCATTTGGTCGCTGCAACCACACCGTCCTTGTGATCTAAGGATGGGGGGTTTGGGGGAGCCTTTAGGTCTATCTGCTGAGTCATCAGCAGCCATTGCCTGGACCTCCTTGGTCCCAGCTTGGGTGGAGAGGGGGCTTGGGCGCTGATCATATTGTAATATGATCAGTCTCTAGACTCTAGAGCATTGTCCAGCTTGATAGGGCAATGTTACTGACCCTTGCCCTCTCCCATTCATGAGCGGCCTTTAAACCTTTAAAGGTTTAAAGGCCCTCTCATGAATGACAGAGGCCAGGGACAATGACCTTGCCCTATCAAGGCGGACAGTGCCATAGACTGACCATATATGTATATGATCAACGGCCAAGCCCCCTCCTCCATCCAAGCTAGGACCAAGAAGGGCCAGGCAATGGCTGCTGATGACTCAGCAGATAGACCTATAGGCTCCCCCCAAAACCCCCATCCTTAGATCACAAGGATGGCGAGGTTGCAGCGACCAAAGGAATTAACGAGTTTGAGCGGTACTCGAACCCCAGTCTGACATTCACCAGTCAGGGACGTTACCACAGCCGCAAGGGATTTATTAAGCAATAATATAATGTTGAAACAAACCCTCTGAAACTTCAAAGTAAAATATAACTCGTACGCATTCAAATACTCCCCCATAGAAGAGGACCGCAAAGTGGTCCCCCTACAGCATACACATATAATTCCCAAAAGGAGGGGTGCGGACGCCGGATGACAAAGACTGACATTTCCAATTAATACGAGACCATGGCGAAACGAACAATCACCAAGTGCGTATAGCGAGGTCACACGCCGAATTACATCAATGTTATTGTTGTTATTATTATTATTATTGTTATTATTATTATCATTATTATCATTATTATCATTATTATGACTAGCCAAGCTACAACCCTAGTTGGAAAAGCAAGATGCTCTAACGTTGTCAGCGGCGAAAATAAAATCGTCAGTTCTTTATGAAAAGTCGAACGGTGATTTCGTACAGACAGAAAGAATAACTTAAGTACAAAATTATTACTTATATCTGGATGGGTAATTAGGGAGTTTTTAAAGGAGGGGTTTCAAAATGTACTTTGGGGTAAGGGAGAGGAGAGGAGAGGAGAGAAGAGGAGAGGAGAGGAGAGGAGAGGAGAAGAGAGAAGAGGAGGGGAGAGGACGAGAAGAGGACGAGGAGGGGAGAGGAGAGAAGAGGAGGGGAGAGGAGGGGAGAGGGGAGAGGGAGGGGAGAGGAGAGAAGAGGAGAGGAGGGGAGAGGAGAAAAGAGGGGGGTGGAGAGAGAGAAAAGAGGCGGGGAGAGGAGAGGAGAGGAGAGGAGAGAAGAGAGGAGGGGAGAGAGAGAAAGAGGGGAGAGGAGAAAAAGAGGGGGGGAGGAGAGCAGAAGAGAGGCGGGGAGAGGAGAGGAGAAAAGAGGGGGGAGGAGAGGAGAGAGGAGAGGAGAGGAGAGGAGGGGAGAGGAGAAAAGAGGGGGGAGGAGAGGAGAAAGAGAGGAGAGGAGGGGAGAGGAGAAAAGAGGCGGGGAGAGGAGAGGAGAGGAGAGGAGAGAAGAGAGGAGGGGGAGAGGAGAAAAGGAGGGGAGAGGAAAAAAGAGGGGGGAGGAGAGGAGAAGAGAGGCGGGGAGAGGAGAGGAGAAAAGAGGGGGGAGGAGAGAAGAGAGGAGAGGAGAGGAGAGGAGGGGAAAGGAGAAAAGAGGGGGGAGGAGAGGAGAAGAGAGGAGAGGAGAGGACAAGCAAGAATATTTACCAATTATCGAGTCTCTCGGTTCAGCCCTTTGTCCCCAAAATGGGTCCCCATTTATCTCTGGTGCTGTCTGACGCTTCTTAGGCTGTCAGTGAGAGAGAGAGAGAGAGAGAGAGAGAGAGAGAGAGAGAGAGAGAGAGAGATTTAAAGGTGTTTATTCCATTCTCTTATCGTCTGTTATTTCATGGTTGAACTGTTTCCCATCTTGACCTATAGTAAATTTTTTTTTAATAAGGCGCATTTTGCACCGACTCGCAGCGGTGCCCTTTTAGCTCGGAAAAGTTTCCTGCTATCTGATTGGTTAGAATTACCTTGTCCAACCAATCAGCGATCAGGATACTTTTCCGAGCTAAAAGGGCACCCTTGCGAGTCGGTGCAAATATGCCTCACTAAAAGAATTGACTATAATTACACTCGGCTGTATAAGGAAAGCATTAACACCATAGTTACAGAACGTATCTAAAAATCGTCTCAAAAAAATCTACAGTATCTGTATCTGTAACAAAGTCTGTCACTTGACTCTCCATCCCTTTCCTCACTGGGCTATTTTTCCCTATTGGAGCCCTTGGCTTATAGCATCTTCATCACATGGAACTTAACTGCTTCTGAATGATATATCAAAGAGTCAAATGACTAAATTCTCTTTATGTAGAGTACCCAGTAGGAGATTACAAATTCAAGTATGTGTTAAGAGAAAATGTAGATGGTGTTTAATTAAAGACTTTATACAGTTAACATTGGTCCAAACCGGGTAGTTTTCCCTTATTCAGTTTTTCATCAGTTTCATTCCTTTCCTCATAATAAGCTGCTCAACTCCATTTTCTATTGCCATCTAAGAACGTTAATGTCAATCCCTAGTCAAAGCACAAGACTCACCAGCATTACTAAACTATCATACATCAACTTCGTATGCGACCATGTGAGTCGAGGTACTCCCCTAACGCCATCTATGAATAAGCAATGGCAACGGCAATGATAAATGATGATAGGGGAAGCTTGTGACCTACTTCCCAAGACAATAAACTGCCGGACGCAGGGATCGATATTCGATGTAGGAGCACTGGACGGACAACGGACGGCCTGCAACGGACTGCTTTGCAGGTTTGCGTGCCGTTTGGCCACGGACAGTCAGTCCCTGTCGGCTACTTTGCAAACAATCAATATCAGCCGGGAGACGCATATCAAACTTTCGAAAGAGTCTCCCCTCTCCCTTCGTTCGAATCTTTTACTTTCCCTTCTTACAACGCAATGTCAGTTTGGTAAGCAGCTTCGAGGCTAATCAATATGAAGCTTGGGAGAGACGTGTGCTCTTATGTTGCAGTTTTACCTTTTTTTTAATATAAGTAATTACACTAATGGCCTTGCATTCAAGACGCGAAAAAAGGGTCTTGTTTGAGTTCTGCAAGAGTCTGCCACTACCCAAGTGGGAGTCTGGAAGTCTTGGAAGGAATGTCACAAAACGAGTGAAAATGCAGTAAAACATAACCACTTTCATAATATTAACTTCTTCCTTAAATAAAAGTGATCTGGAAGTCCTAACAATCACAAACCACAAGAGAGAACTAACATAAATACATATTGTATCCTAAATATCAATAAGAAATTAAGAAAGAAAAAAGACAATACGCATATCACAATTCCTTCTAACTTCCTCTCTCTCTCTCTCTCTCTCTCTCTCTCTCTCTCTCTCTCTCTCTCTCTAGAACGAATCATCCAATAAACAGGGACTCGGAGAGATTTTTTGCGGAAAGCTTAATTCATTTGCAATTTTTTTTTTCCCGCTTGCGAAGAGTGATATGAATTAATGAGATTTCATTTAAGACTGAATTCTTTCTTTTCGTTGGTTCCAGTTAAAAGACTTTTTTTTTTTTTTTTTTTTTTTTAAGGAAATTATATCTCGTGTTCAAAATGAGCAAAGTCTCATCGGTTTACTGCGCAGTGAACATAATGTAATGGCATGAACTCTTTAGGTAGGCATTCATCTTGTGTGTTGTCTTGAGAGAGAGAGAGAGAGAGAGAGAAGAGAGAGAGAGAGAGAGAGAGAGAGGAGAGAGAGAGAGAGAGAGAATGACGCACTGTCCCAAATACGTCGCACCTCAGGTTCAACGAACCAAGTATACAGTATTGACTTCAATTATCATAGTTTGTGAGGTCACTGCTTTGGAATTTCGTCGTTCAACTTTCCTATTATGGGAATGTGTATTTTGCCTTTTTTTATCCCTTGGAATATATGTACATTAAGGAGATTACTACTACTACTACTACTACTACTAATAATAATAATAATAATAATAATAACAATAATAATAATAATAATAATAACTTAAATAAAACACCATACCCTGTCTGTTGATCTTGGGTTTTAAAAACCAAAATTATATGCATTGTATACTCTAAAAATAGCATGAGCTCCTGCGATTTTTAAAATACACAACGCATATAATTGTGGATTTTCATACATAAAATAAAAATAATAATAATAATAATAATAATAATAATAATAATAATAATAATTCAACATTACAAATATTAATAGAAATTGATAAGTGATTTAAATGAAATAGCTCAAGAGTTCTACTTGGACTGAACTCAGCGAAGGTCCGATGTTCACAATCCAATATTTGCATGTTTGAAACTCCAAACACCACAATAGTCCAGCGTCCACACTACTTAAGTGAAGTTTTATCGTCGTCAGTAAAAACAACAGGATCAGAGTTCAACACACCTTCCGTTAAATAAAATCTGCGCCGTTAAATAAAATCTGCGGACATTCAAATCCACATTTCAATTACTAATTTGGCGTCTTCGATTCTCATGACATTTTTATTCCAGTGGCTGAAATCGCCCAAATCCAGCCACTGTCTTAGGTCAGAGTTCTCTTGCTTGAGGGTACACTCGGGCACACTATTCTATCATATTTCACTTCTTGGTTTTGTTAAAGTTTTTATAGTTTACATTTATATTTCAATGTTGTTACTGTTCTTGAATCATTTAATGTTTCCTGTTTCCTTTCCTCGCTGGGCTATTTTCCCTGTTGGAGCCCATGGGCTTATAGCATTCTGCTTTTTCAACTATGGTTGTAGCTTATTAAGTAAGTAAGTAAGTAAGTAAGTAAGTAAGTAATAATAATAATAATAATAATAATAATAATAATAATAATAATAATAATAATTTCGTATCCAAATTCTTTCACCTCTTTTTACTTGTCTTTTCTTTTGTCTTATAGTTTTCATGAGTAGAGACAATTTATCTATCAATGCGATTTTTTCCCATTTATATGGGGGTAAGCACGGTTGCCTTCTTTTTGAAGGACTTTACTTTGGCTTTATAGGGTATACCGAAGTCCCGATCAGCTGCCCTGCCTTACATTGCTTAATACCCAGGTATCGTATGTTCATGTGTTGTACCAGTCACCAGCGTCCTTCCTCTGCTCACCGGAAATCGAACCCCGGACTTCTAGATGGGTATGAGAGTATCTTCACTGGATTACGAATTCGTACACATTTAAGTTTCAGATAAGATGGCGAATTTTTTTTATATTCTCTTAGTACTTCATTGATTGATTGATTGATTGATTTGCAGTTCTCTGGCATCTTGACATCAAAGGTCATTGACGACGATAACGTTTGGTTTGTTATAAATACAGAATAAAGTATATTCAATTTAAAACCATAAAAGCATGATTATTTTCATCAACTTTGACCTTGCGGAAGCTAAATATATTCAACTTAAATTTTCCTTTAAAACTAGTTTTGGATGTTTCTATAGTATAAATATTGCGTTGTCGATTTATGAAACGAATATACCACTTTGAAAGATCAAAATATGTCGAGGCTCTATAGCCACGAAGTGAAATCATCAAATTACAAACTAAGTAACCCCATGATAAAACCATCAGACTATTGAAAGGCTATTCAAACGCTACATAACGAAATATAGACAAAAGTTGCAATTGTGAATAAAGGTTATTTGAGAAATTTATTCATGCAAATTTATATCCAATATTATAAATTGTAAGAATTGTAAATATATATTTCTTAATAAAAGTTAAAAAAATGTAAGAACAAATGGCAAAGTTTAAACTCATTTTTTGCGAATAGCATAATCTTCAAGCGGAATGCAGATACGAAGGGACTTTTAAAACCAGTGCAAATGGAGGAACTTTTAAATGCATGTACGAAGAGACTATTAAAACAGGTACGAAGGGATTTTTAAGATCAGTACAAAGGGAAGGACTTTTAAAACCATGTACGAAGAGACTATTAAAACAGGTACGAAGGGACTTTTAAAACCATGTACGAAGAGACTATTAAAACAGGTACAAAGGGACTTTTAAAACCATGTACGAAGAGACTATTAAAACAGGTACAAAGGGACTTTTAAAACCATGTACGAAGAGACTATTAAAACAGGTACAAAGGGACTTTTAAAACCATGTACGAAGAGACTATTAAAACAGGTACAAAGGGACTTTTAAAACCATGTACGAAGAGACTATTAAAACAGGTACAAAGGGACTTTTAAAACAATGTACGAAGAGACTATTAAAACAGGTACAAAGGGACTTTTAAAACCATGTACGAAGAGACTATTAAAACAGGTACAAAGGGACTTTTAAAACCATGTACGAAGAGACTATTAAAACAGGTACAAAGGGACTTTTAAAACCATGTACGAAGAGACTATTAAAACAGGTACAAAGGGACTTTTAAAACAATGTACGAAGAGACTATTAAAACAGGTACAAAGGGACTTTTAAAACAATGTACGAAGAGACTATTAAAACAGGTACAAAGGGACTTTTAAAACCATGTACGAAGAGACTATTAAAACAGGTACGAAGGGATTTTTAAGACCAGTACAAAGGGAAGGACTTTTAAAACCATGTACGAAATGTACGAAGAGAGTATTAAACCAGGTGAGAAAGGATTTTTTAAAACCAGTACAAAGGGAGGGACTTTTAAAACCATATACGAAGAGACTATTAAACGCAGGTACGAAGGGATTTTTAAAACCATGTACGAGGAGATTATGAAAACCAGGTATGAAAGGACTCTTGAAACCATTAACGAAGAGACTATTAAACGCAGGTACGAAGGGACGTTTAAAACCATGTACGAAGAGACTATTAAAACCAAGTACGAAGGGACTTTTAAAACCATGTACGAAGAGACTAGTAAAACCATGTACGAAGGGACTTTTAAAACCACGTACGAAGAGACTATTAAAACCAGGTATGAAAGGACTTTTAAAACAATATACGAAAAGACTATTAAAACCAGGTACGAAGGGACTTTTAAAACCAGGTACGAAGGGACTTTTAAAACCATGTACGAAGAGACTATTAAAACCAGGTACGAAGGGACTTTTAAACCACGTACGAAGAGACTATTAAAACCAGGTACGAAGGGATTTTTAAAGCCACGTACGAAGAGACTATCAAAACCAGGTAAGTAGGGACTTTTAAAAACCAGCCAATTCGTTCCTAAATTCACTAGTTAAGGTATTTAAAAACCCTGGATCCTCGCTTGACGTAAACGGGCACCGGAAGTGAAGTCTGTCAAGGACTCTTTCTGTGATCTGGCCCAACCTGAGATCGCGAAACCTGCTGAACCAAGTTGAGAGAATTATCTAATGTCTAGGAAGTTATTCTCATTAATCATTAGTAAGGAACTACTATGCATTTCTGGAAATAAATAGTGTGTTTTCTTTAATATCTCTCATACGAATTACTTGATCAGAATGGTACTTTAACTCAGTACTCTATAGACCTCTCCCTAATTTTTGATACTATAATGCATTAGCATATCTCGTTAATTAAGGTGTTTACTCTATGCCTAATAAAGCTTAAGCCAAGTGAATCAGGTAAGTAGGTAAAGCAATCCGAATACACGCATTCCTCCATCCCTCCCCTCTCCTTCCCTCCCTCTGTCTTGACCCTCCTCCTATCCCTCCAGTTACCCCCTCTCCTAATCTCTCCGGTGTCGTGTCCCTTACTCTACCTTTTCTGTAACCTGTTATATTTGTTAATAAATGATAGAATTGATATGTTGGATCCTTGTTAAAATTCTTCACAGCATTTCGGGATATTGTTGTAATTCGTCAGGATGTATAAAGAGTTTATAGTCTTTAGCCTATTTATCCAACTTGATGAACCTGCCTAGAGGGCTTCTTAAAGCCGCGAAGTTTCGTGCGTTTCGGCTACGACTTTGGAAAGATAACCAAAATTAAATCTCAACATACAGCTTAAAACCCATCATACAATTATAAGAGATTCAAATATCTAAAGCTAAGCTTAATTCCATTTTTAAGCCGTAGACAGCATAAATTGCATTGAACAGTCACGCAAAAGTTATCTTTAATTTACCGTTAATATCTTATAACTGGGCTACTTTATCTGCTGGTGCCTCTGTATTTATGACCATTAAGACAAAAATAGTGATAATGATACCAGTTTAAAGGTTTAAAGGACACTCGTGAATGGCAGAGGCAAGGGGCAGTGACATTGCCCTACCAAGTATGACAATACCCTAGAGACTTACGATATATACATATGACCAGCCCTCAAGACCCCTGTCTATCAAGCTAGAATCAGGAGAGACCACGTAATGGCTGCTGGTGACTCAGCTCGTAGACCTATAGCTTCCCCAAAAACCCACATCCTTAATTCACAGGGATCGTGAGGTTGCAGACACTACAAGAAACTATCAAATTTTAGCCCGACTCGATGCCCAGTCCGGCAGAATGCCAATCAGAGACGCTTCCTACAAGGGTATCAAAGGAAAGAGAGTTTGTGTAAAAGGGAGTGGAAATTGTTGTCAGTGTGAGGGAGTTAAAAGGGCAGTGTCAAGACGGCGGTCTGGAATGGGTGTCCAAGCGAGAGACTGGAAATCGGTGTCAGTGGGATAGAGAGTTAAAGGGACGTCGAGTTATGAAGGGGAGCGACTAAGTTGCTTATAGATGAGAGGAAGTAGAAGGAGAAATGTCGACTACGCAGAATTGAAGGAAAGTCGAAGGGAGGAATTGGCATGGGATAACAAAAGGATATTAAAGGGAGGGGAATGGAGGGGTTTCCGAAGAAAGGTAATGGAAGAGGGGAAATGGCAATCGAGAAACTGAAGAAGAAAAGGCGATTTTGGAGGTAAGGGGAGAATGGAAATCGCTTGTTTTTTCTTTTCTCCTTTTCACGGGAGTCGGGAGAACAAGTGAGCTTTGCTGAGAACAACAAAAAATGAAAGAGAATTAATTGGCGGAAGAGGATCTTATTGCTTTCTCTTCTCTTTCTCTTTGCGGAAACAGAAGTTCCGAAGTTTTCCCTTTTTTTTCTAAGCCTTCCTCTGTAAGTGACGTTTCGGAAATTGTTAACTTGTTTGGCTGGATCCTCTGGGATAAGTCCTTCTTTACCTTTTTTTTTTTTTATTCTTTTGCCAAGATGTTTCTTGTTTAGGTTCATTGAGGATTATGGAATGTTAGAGGTGAGCCATAGTTGAAAGATTGACAGCTATTCGTTAGCGATAGAATAGACAGACTAATATTGGGTAATCAAACGTAATGAATGCAAAATTCCATCGAGATGATAAAAAGATGTCAATACAGCTTTTATGGCTAAAAAATGCAACAGTACTGAGGGATTATTACCATCGAAACTACATATATATATATATATATATATATATATATATATATATAGAGAGAGAGAGAGAGAGAGAGAGAGAGAGAGAGAGAGAGAGAGAGAGAGAGAGAGAGAGTAGACTTAATATATACGTTAATGATGTTCAATACTTCACCTTGAAGGTACGAGAGAGAGAGAGAGAGAGAGAGAGAGAGAGAGAGAGAGAGAGAGAGAGAGAGAGAGAGAGAAAAAAGGGGCTTATCATTTACATTAAAAAGTGATTAGGTAAAACCCACACAGAGGTCTCCCTCATACAAATGCAGCTCGTAACTCGGTGGTAATTATTGGAAAGCCGTTCCTCGGATCTTGGCTCGCATATAATCAGCAGCCACCAGGCCCCAGGAATTAGGGCGTCATTCATTACAAGGAGCTAAGAATTAGTCGAGAGACATACACAAATACACACACACACACAAAGAATGGCCGGAAGAAAAGGTAGAATTAGAAACAAAATACCTTTGCCTTGTTCGGCTGGCTTGGTCGAGATGTTTTGACATTGGTCGATATATTTTAACCTTGGTCGACGTGTTTTAACATTGGTTGAGATGTTTTGACATTGGTTGAGATGTTTTAACCTTGGTCGACATGTTTTAACATTGGTTGAGATGTTTTGACATTGGTTGAGATGTTTTAACCTTGGTCGAGATGTTTTGACATTGGTCGATATATTTTAACCTTGGTCGACTTGTTTTAACATTGGTCGATATATTTTAACCTTGGTCGACATGTTTTGACATTGGTTGAGATGTTTTAACATTGGTTGAGATGTCTTGACATTGGCAGAGATATTTTGAGGTTGGTAGACATGTTCTAACATTGATGGAGATGTTTTAACATTGGTCGAGATGTTTTAACGTTGGTCGAGATGTTTTAACATTGGTTGAGATGTTTTGACATTGGTCGATATATTTTAACCTTGGTCGACATGTTTTAACATTGGCTGAAATGTTTCGACATTGGTAAAGATGTTTTGACATTGGTAGAGATGTTTTGACATTGGTCAACATGTTTTAGTCTTGATCGAGATGTTTTAACATTGGTCGACATGTTTTAAACATTGGTCGATATATTTTAACCTTGGTCGACATGTTTTGACATTAGTCGAGATGTTTTAACCTTGGTCGAGATGTTTTGACATTGGTCGATATATTTTAACCTTGGTCGACATGTTTTGACATTGGTCGACATGTTTTAACATTAGTCGAGATGTTTTAACCTTGGTCGACATGTTTTGACATTGGTCGACATCTTTTGACATTGGTTGAGATGTTTTGACATTGGTCGATATATTTTAACCTTGGTCGACATCTTTTGACATTGGTTGAGATGTTTTGACATTGGAAGAGATGTTTTAACATTGGTCGACATGTTTTAGTCTTGATCGAGATGTTTTCACATTGGTCGAGATGTTTTATCATTGGTCGAGATGTTTTGACATTGGTCGAGATGTTTTAACCTTGGTCGAGATGTTTTGACATTGGTCGAGATGTTTTAACATTGGTCGACATGTTTTGACATTAGTCGAGATGTTTTTACATTGGTCGACATGTTTTAACATTGGTCGAGATGTTTTAACATTGGTCGACATGTTTTAGTCTTGATCGAGATGTTTTAACATTGGTCGAGATGTTTTAACATTGGTCGAGATGATTTGACATTAGTCGAGATGTTTTAACATTGGTCGAGATGATTTGACATTAGTCGAGATGTCTTAACATTGGTCGAGATGTTTTGATAATGGTCGAGATATTATAACCTTGGTCGACATGTTTTAACCTTGGTCGAGATGTTTTGCACTTGGTCGAGATGTTTTGACGTTGGTCTAGATGTTTTAACCTTAGTCGACATGTTTTGTTATTAGAAGAGATGTTTCAACATTGGCCGACATGTTTTAACATGGGTCGAGATGTTTTAACCTTAGTCGACATGTTTTAACATTGGTCGACATGTTTTAACCTTGGTCGAGATGTTTTGACCTTGGTCGAGATGTTTTGACCTTGGTCGAGATGTTTTGACCTTGGTCGAGATGTTTTGACCTTGGTCGACATGTTCTAACCTTGGTCGAGATGTTTTAAAATTGGTTGAGATGTTTTAACTTTGGTCGACATGTTTTAACATTGATGGAGATGATTTGACATTAGTCGACATGTTTTAACTTTGGTCGAAATGTTCTAACATTGGTGGAGATGTTTTATCATTGGTCGAGATGTTTTGACATTGATCGAGATGTTTTAACCTTGGTCGAGATGTTTTGACATTGGTCGAGATGATTTGACATTAGTCGAGATGTTTTAACATTGGTCGAGATGTTTTGACATTAGTCGAGATGTTTTAACATTGGTCAAGATGATTTGACATTAGTCGAGATGTTTTAACATTGGTCGAGATGATTTGACATTAGTCGACATGTTTTAACCTTGGTCGAAATGGTCAGTATTTTTTTTCTTAGGAATACTCATGATAATGACTACAATATTAGTAATTTCATAAGTATAAATTGTTAGAAAATGTTTAATAAAGGTAAGACCTGCATCATATACAGGAGACGTGCATTACTGTTGTACAATAGAGCGATAAGTGCACGAAGATGACTAAGTGATGACCTTAAGCCACCAGTTACCTGATAAAAAGTAGCCCAGCATAATTTATAAACTTCTATTTTCAACATATTTTTTTTCCATTTTGTATGGGGCAAGCACAGTTCCTTTCTTTTTGAAGGACTTTATTTTGGCTTTGGGGTAGACCGTAGTCCCGATCGGCTGCCCTGCCTGACATCGCATTAGACCCCGGTAGCGTATGTTCATCTGTTGTACCAGTCACCATCGTCCTTCCTTCCAGCAGCGAGTAATCCTGGCGGGGTAAGGTCGACAGTTCGAGACCCTGATTTCCCCTCCCCTCGACACCCCATCGACATCTCATTCAACATGACCCCTTTCTACCAATTCCCTTACTTTCACTCGACTTTATACCAATTCCCATCCTTTTCCTCCCATTTGTACCATTCCCATCGTTTCGCTTCACTTTATACCAATTCCCCTCCTTTTCCTCCCATTTGTACCATACCCATCCTTTCACACCCCTTTTTCTCTTGGCTCCCTTTATAGCCTTTTCCCTTACCTTCCCTCGACACCGCTTCTTCTTCCTTGATTCCCCTTTAAAGGCCTTCTCCAACTCAACAGTCTTACCTTCTCCTCGACATTTCTCCATTTCCTGTCATCCACAATTTTTATCCCCTTCAACATTCTTTCCCTGTCTTTCCGGCCCCTTTCCGTTCTCTTACCATTTGAAACCCTTCCCCCCTCCTTCTCGAATTAGACGGTCTTAAGCTTTCCTTGTATCCATCTTCAACGAAGCCGTCTCAGGTCGGATACTTGTGTTCTACTTTAATTACCGAGTTGATTGAATCGAATTCTGAAATAATGAAGTCGCTTCGCCATCGAAGAAGCTGCGTTGGAATGCTTGACTTCCCAGCCCTGCTTTCCAGCTCATTCTGGATTCCCCCCATAACAGCATTAAACGAAGAGTGATCCAGTTCATTTCCGAAGGTAAGGAATGTTTTAGCTTCTCTGGAGGAGAGGGGAGGGGTTTGAGGGTGGGGTAGGGGGTGCTAAGTATATATTGCATGACAGAAGGTCATTCTTTCGAGCTTCCTGAATTTCTTTCCATTAGAGGTTTTCGGTCGTCTGCTTACCCCTTTAACGTCGAAGAGCCAGGACGCACAAGTGTGGACCATTAATTTCAAGTGGAGTTGGATATAGCAATTCCATCCCACTGGAAAGGTTAGAGTAACATGTCATACTGAACATGCAGTCGAGGGAGATGAATATACAAATGGCGAAATTGTTTTATAAAACATCACTGGCAAATATATAAATGTCAGACGCCATTACACCATGTATTGAGAATATCAATATAAATATTAATATTGAAGGAAGAGCAGGGAAACGTATGAGTCACTTTAAAGGTAAATAAATCGCAATTGCAGATAAAGTTATTACTCAAATGTTCTCTTGCTCAAAGTGTGGGAAAAATCTGGAGTCTGAGATTTCTAAAGGGGGCCAAGCCGCCATTGCTTAAATAACGGAAGATGGAGCTATTAAAAAATACCAGTTTCAGCTGTTAATTCAACCGTGGTTTTATATATTTTACTTACTAGCAATTCCCAGTCATGGATGTTACTGGAATTCCAGATGCCACTTTTAAAATTAACATTTTAAAGTTTAACGAATGATCAATCTAAATTTTCGGTTGAATATCCAGAGAAAATTATGATATGCCCTACGTGATTTATTTGACGGTCTCTCTCTCTCTCTCTCTCTCTCTCTCTCTCTCTCTCTCTCTCTCTCTCTATGCAAAATCCTAACTAACAGAGGACCCGTTCATTACCATAATCAGCCAGAATTGAATAATTGGAAGGAAACGGGACAGATGTGTTGCAGCTAGCGACCGATCAACCAGATGTCCCTATGAGCCTTTAGCCAACTCTAACTATTATTACCTCCGCCAACAAAGTTGGGAGGAGGTTATGTTTTCGTACCCGTTTGTCCGTATGCTTGTGTATGAACAACATCCCAGCCACAATTTCGCTCATAGAGTAGTGAAACTTTCAGGGCTTAATTGTTACGTTGAGACATGGAAGTGATCAATTTTGAAAGTCCTAGGTCAAAGGTCAAGGTCAAGGTCGAGAGATAAGCTGACGTGGCGGAGGTCTGCGCTCTATTGAGTGGCCCCTTAGTTGCACCTGTCATTGGGGAATCTAAGAATTCTCTGTAAGATAATACAGAAAGCCGCTGTAAACACTGTATCTTTCTATTCGAAAGGGAACTACATACCCATTAAGCCTGATCACTTCAATTAAGCTATCATCTAGTGATTAAAGATAAAGGTAAAAATGTTTGGTTTCAGTATCACCAGAATTAACGCTCACCAGAACGTCAGGCGGGAAAGCCCAACCCAAACCCATACTGTTGTGCAAAATCACAGCTGTGGCCTCCCCAGTAAAACCAATTAAGACTCACGGTCCCGGGATGGGCTCGATCTGCTGTCATGCGAATACTAGGCGAACATGTTACCACTGTACTAGCCAGGAGGCATAAATATATACAGAGTATATATATATATATATATATATATATTATATATATATATATATATATATATATTATATATATATATATATATATATATATATATATATATACATATATATATATATATATATGTTTGTGTATATATATATATATATATATACTGTACATACATACATACATACATACATACATACATATATATATATATATATATATAAATATATATATATATATATATATACGTACATAAACATACACACATATATATGTGTGTGATTTGGCTGTATAAGGCAGAACATTTTGATAACCCGAAGATTTTTTTTCTTCAAACAATTACATTCACAAGAAAAAGATGCTGACTAAAAATAATAGATGTAGATATCTATAAAAAAAAGGGCCAAAGTCTAAGGAATAGAGAAACACATCTGTTTAAAACTAGAAATAAGGAACATCTAAATTCGGAAGTGGCTCCTACAATATATCAAAGATACACTGAATAATTACTGTACCTATGAGAACAGAAGGTTGGCAGGGTCTGGGCACACCGTAACATGGTTTTAGTGTGGACCACTGGACTATCACACCAATCAAAGCAATGAAAGTAACACGATGGGCCAGTTGAATGAGAAGAAAGTAAAGCAATCAAAAGATCTTATATAATGAGTTACAAGTAGTGCCTTTAGGAAATGAAATAGTTTAAGAACAAAAATATACGACTTAAAAATAATAAATGACTCTTTTTAGAGAAGCGAACTCTTATGAAGAACTCGGAAAGAGATTCGAGGAAGAAAAAGGGGTAAAAAAGTTAGCTTGGATAAAGGTATTCTGTGAATCAGCTCGAAGACAAAAGGAAGCTAAAAGCGTTCAAATTGCTGGCATTTGAGGGAGACTGGAGAGATTTAAAAAAAGTTAGACCGGATTATAATCGAGCATTAACTTGAAGAGGGTGAGAAAGAAGTGAGGGTTGGCTGGGGAAGAGGAAAAAAATAATGGACTGGGCACATCATAATTTAAACAGACTATTGAAGGATATATCCAAGAATATTATGCGAGGAATGGAGCCGAGGAAGAAGGGCAAGGAAGGCTCATCTTATATTAAACAGGGATGAATCTTTAAGGAACGTGATGCTGACAGCAGCCTTTCTAAGGGCAGAAAACAAACAAGCTTCCTGACGCCGCAGGGTACATTATGTAAATAGCGAATTGACGTATATCTGATATCTTCCCCTTCGTGACAATAATATTTTAATCTGCAGGATGGATATATATATATATATATATATATATATATATAATGTGTCACAAATGAAGCTGAAATGTTAGATACTACGAGTTTCCGGTGGCCATTTTGAAAACAAAATTGCGTAATATATATATATATATATATATATATATACATACATAGTGTGTATATACTGTATATATATAAATATATATATATATATATATATATACTCTAAATGTATCTTAAAAACGAAAAGGCACCTTTCTATTCCATGCCAAATTTGAGAGCAATGTTCTGTCCCACTCAATACCACACAATAAGAGAACAATAATTTTCTTTTATTGTAACATCATAAAATACGAATTAAATTATTTAGAAAAACTGCTAATGTATACATATAGATGTGGGAGTGTATGACGTTTTTGATAAAACTTTTTCTGAAATTTCATTATTTAAGCATATTTATTGACTTATAAAACCCCACTTTTATAACTAAGAAGAGTCAAATATTTTCTTGGACCTCAGGAATAAAAAAAAAAAAAAAAAAAAAAAAAAAAAAAAAAAAAAGCTGGATCTCCGTCACGTGAATTATTGAATCAGTATCGCAACGGTTCGTTTTCAAAAATTCAACAGAGGACCCACGTACATTTTCAAGTGTCATTCATTTCACTTGATTCTTCATATTGCAGTAGCTATACCCACACACACATATAAGCCTACAATCAGCGAGAGCGAGAGAGAGAGAGAGAGAGAGAGAGAGAGAGAGAGAGAGAGAGAGAGAGAGAGAGAGAATAAAAAAAATTACTATGGTAAAGGTATCTATATTTAGTATTTAAGGAACATATTTCCTGACAGTCTTTCTCCTTACAATACATACCACCTCAAACATAATGACCTATATCATGTGCGTTCGTGTGTGTGTCTGTATGCATTATAGCCACGAAAGGAAAAGTGAAAGAGGCGTTAATAAGACCAAAGGGCATGACAGTTTATTGATATAACCCAAACGAGGTTATAAAAGATGATAACAATTTTTGTTTTAATGTTGTTACTGTTCTTAAAATATTTTATTTTTCCTTGTTTCCTTTCCTCACTGGGCTATTTTCCCTGTTGGGGCCCCTGGGCTTATAGCATCCTGGTTTTACTTTCGTCTTGTAATTGACATCATCGGACTCAGAATGATGTTCGATGATGTCTGCTCCAAGGAAGTTGGGTCACCTTTCCTACCGTAGCTATAATAGATTGCATATTCTATGCACATGTGTTCGCCGTCTCTCTCTCTCTCTCTCTCTCTCTCTCTCTCTCTCTCTCTCACACACACACACACACATACATATATATATATATATATATATACACACACACACACATATATATATATATATATATAAGACAACAATAAACATTTTATTGGATACACAGTATGGTTAATTTATACAGTAAATGGACTAGTAACTTCGTAAATTACGAATTAAATGTTTGTAGAAATTTTCAATAAAATAAATACACCTCGTTTACAATTTATCGTCATAAATTGATGTTTATTTCGAAAATATTATCAGGGTCATAAGTATATCAAAAATGAACGTTGAGAGACGGCATTTATCTTGCGCAGTATTCCATCAATCAGGCTATTGCGAGGCTCTTTCCCTTCTTACGTTATCCAAAAATCTCCTGCTTAGTATCTAGCCATCGTATAATTCTTTACTTACAAAGGACACCTCATAAATTTCTTCAGAATTAGGCAATATACGGACATCTCATCTTTAACGTCTTCAATAAGGCTTGGAGATTTTTTTTAGCAGACCATAAATACCTGCTGCTTCCTCCGGTGCCTTAGATGACCGCGGAGGTAGCAGCAGTAGGGGACTCAGCAGTATGAAGCTTCATCTGTGGTGGAAATGTGGGAGGTTGGGCTGTGGCACCCTAGCAGTACCAGCTGAACTCGGCTGAGTCCCTGGTTAGGCTGGAGGAACGTAGAGAGTAGAGGTCCCCTTTTTGTTTTGTTTCTTGTTGATGTCGGCTACCCCCCAAAATTGGGGGAAGTGCCTTTGGTATATGTATGTATGTATAAATACACTGTTGAAAATTTGCCAGGCATTTACCGTTTTAAAAACAAATATATTACCGGTAAGGGGTAATGATATTACGGTCACCAACCCGTAAAAGATAACAACAAAGTAGGGTAAATTTATGGTCACCTGTATTTTTCTGAAATACGGCTGAGAACAGTATATTTTTTACGGCAAATTTCCGATTAAAATTACGGTACTTTTTAAACAGTGTAGGTTAATTCAACTTATATTGGTGGTTCAAATTCACCCAATAAGATTTTGATGACAACAAGTTTCATTTGCTTCTAAATACATTTCTAAATCAAGATGAAAAGTATAGTAACCGAGTCGGTTACATAAAAAATCCATTATATATTACTAGTTATTCTGAGAATGCCAGTCATAATTAGCTTCTAGGAACTATAGTCCATTTCTTTTAGTGATGCAGATTTGCACCGACTCGCAGCGGTGCCCTTTTGACTCGGAAAAGTTTCCTGATCGCTGATTGGTTAGAATTATCTTGTCCAACCAATCAACGATCAAGAAACTTTTCCGAGCTAAAAGGGCACCGCTGCGAGTCGGTGCAAATCTGCATCGCTAAAAGAAATTGACTATAGTGCCAATATCTGAAAAATTCAATGAATATCGTTAACAGATCTTAACATCACTGACTATTTCATATGAGTGATATCAGTTATGATCCTATTCACACCGAATATCAGACGAAACTATCGGTAGTTCAGTATCTACTTATGACTAATATGGGCATTGTTATCTCTAGTATTACTATCTGATAAAATGTTTCTCGAAGATATGAATGCTATGAGGGTACTCGTGCTTGAGGGTACACTCGGGCACACTTCTATCTAGTTTCCCTTCCTCTTGTTTTGTTAAAGTTTTTTTTTATAGTTTTTATAGGAAATATTTTTTTTAATGTTACTATACTTAAAATATTTTACTTTTCTTTATTTCCTTTCCTCACTGGGCTATTTTCCCTGTAGGGGCCCCTGGGCTTATAGCATCCTGCTTTTCCAACTAGGGTTGTAGCTTAGCATTTAATAATAATAATAATACACTATAAAAAATTTGCCGTATATAAAACGGTAAAAATCCCGGAATAAATGTTTCCAGACATTTACTGTTTTAAAAGCGGATATATTGCCGCAAAGGAGTGATATTACGGTCACCAACCCGTTAAATATAATAACACAGTATGGTTAAATTACGGTGGCCTGCATTTTACTGAAATACGGCTAAGGACAATATATTTTTACGGAGAATTTCCCATTACTATTACGAGTTTTTTTTTTTTTTTTTTAATAGTGTAGGTTCTACAGATACAAATCCTCAAAATTGCAGACAGTTTAAATAATCGCCTGATCAGTTGGGAGAATTAACATGAAAATCTCTGCCAATCACCGAAGCAATACAAGCTCTTGTTTCGAATAAATTCAACCAGACAACATTGGGTTTGGCACTAAAGAAATACAATTTTTTTTCTGGATATAGAAAAAACTGAAATACGGCTGAGGACAGTATATTTTTACGGAGAAATTTCCGATTACTATTACGAGTTTTTTTTTTTTAATAATGTAGGTTCTACAGATACAAATCTTCAAAACTGCAGACAGTTTAAATAATCGCCTGATCAGTTGGGAGAATTAACATGAAAATCTCTGCCAATCACCCAAACAATACAAGCTCTTGCTTCGAATAAATTCAACCAGACAACATTGGGTTTGGCACTAAAGAAATACAATTTTTTTCTGGATATAGAGAAATTATTGATGTATTACATTGCAGTGGTTTTTGCTAAAGTTATGATGAAGTCATACGATTCAGAAAGTCAGTTGCCTTATTCACCTGTGAGGAGGAATTCCAGATTCAGGGACACATAGATGGAAATGGACTGATCAGTGGCAGGAAAAGGACTGGAAAGTAACTAGCACTTGACACATGTCTTTAGAAGAAAGAAAATCATGTGAAAAAAACAATTTGAAAAATGGTTCAAAAAACAATTTGAAAAAATGGTTCAAAAAACAATTTGAAAAATGGTTCAAAAAACAATTTGAAAAATGGTTCAAAAAACAATTTGAAAAAAATGGTTCAAAAAACAATTTGAAAAATGGTTCAAAAGACAATTTGAAAAATGGTTCAAAAAACAAATTGAAAAATGGTTCAAAAAACAATTTGAAAAATGGTTCAAAGTGAAGACAACTAAACATAACTATTATTATTATTATTTGCTAAGCTACAACCCTAGTTGGAAAAGCAGGATGCTATAAGCTCAAGGGCTCCAACAGGGAAAATAGCCCAGTGAGGGAAGGAAACAAGGAAAAATAAAATGTTTCAAGAACAGCAGCAACATTAAAATAAATATTTCCTATATAAACTATAAAAACTTTAACAAAACAAGAGGAGGAGAAATGAAATATAATACTGTCCTTAGTGTACCCTCAAACAAGAGAACTCTAAGCCAAGACAGAGGAAGACCTTGGTACAGAGGCTATGGCACTACCAAAGACTAAAGAACAATGGTTGCATTTAGGAGTGTCCTTCTCCTAGAAGAGCTGCTTACCATAGCTAAAGAGTCTCTTCTACCCTTACCAAGAGGAAAGTGGCCACTGAACAATTACAGTGCAGTAGTTTAACCTACATGAATAAAAACAAATGAAACAACAAATTAAAATCCCTTCACCCCAGGAAAACTAAAAGTATGTCTTATCTGAAAGTTTTCGAGAGTATATAAAGCATTCTGAACTTCAGCAAAGCGAAAGGGGGAGATGATGAATAGACGAGTCTGGAAGATGAAAGATAAATTTGTGTATTGCGTCATTGGGAAAGGGGATGACTTCAAAGAAACGCCAGATATCAATCAACGTCACTTTCAACTTCTATTTTTTTTCAACCAGGGGAAAAACAAGAAAAATATGAGAGGAGTTAACTCACCCCAAGGACTTGAAATTAAACTTAAACTGCTCAACTCAACTGATTGGATGGTTTCTTTGTATTCATCTTCTCAAAAAAAAAAAAAAAAAAAAAAAAAAAAAAAAAAAATTCTGTATTCATCATCTTCAAAAAAAAAAATAAATAAATAAATAAATAAAGCATATCAAAATGTATAAATTGCATTTTATTTGCATGCTCAAACTACCCTCTTATATACAGCTCCAAGATTCTATCCCAGTTCACTCCTTTTCTGCATCCTTTGATATACCATATGCTTGTATCTCAAACGTTTTAACTCAACAAATACCTATCATACGTTTCACTTTACAATCTATTCTGATCTTTTCGAGGATTTAACCAATATATCAATAGAAAATAATATTCAAAAGCCATTTCCTGCATTCGACATTCTTGACATAAATTCCATCAGTTTTTATTTATTCAATGCATTTTATTTTCCAGACTACATTTTTAATCATTTCACTTTAACCTTTAACATTAAATTCAAGGTAAAACTATTAACAGAACATTTTCATTACGTATTTCAAAAACTAAATTAAAACTCAAAGCATCATATACTCTCCCAGGACCCAGATCCAGTTACCTCCAACAGGACCATTACCATCTTTTATAATATAATTCCAACAGGAATATAAAAGGTGCTATAAAACCTAATATTGTGATTTGGAATAAGGAAATGAAAACAACAAAGATTACAGATGTGACAATACCCAGTGATTTTGGCCTCAATAGAGCTGAGAGGCAGAAAATAACAAAATATCCAGAACTAAAGAATGACCAGAAAATAAATGGGAACTGAAAGAAATAGGAATCAGCAAAACCAGCAATAAAAAAAAAGACAACAATAATTACTTCCCTCGGAATAAAATATATTTAATTATGGCTGTTTCAGCCTGTTATAGCCAGTATGTGGTTGTGGGGGCAACAGGATTTATGAAGTAAAACCTGAGATAATACCTTCAAGCAATACCAAGTTGCTCAAGCATAAATGAGGTGCAGATTGCTGCAGAGCCCTCAGATACAAGGCTAGTGGACCATAGAGGTGCAACCATAGACCACAAGGTTGGGGTCCATTACACCACTGGTATAAATTGAAACCAATTAAGGTATTAAGAGAGAGAGAGAGAGAGAGAGAGAGAGAGAGAGAGAGAGAGAGAGAGAGAGAGAGAGATCAGTCTCCTCTTTCCCCAGCCATTGCAATGTCTCTTTAATATACACGTCGCTACTGCATCGTATAAAAACAGTGTTCCAAACAGGTATGTCTCTGACATGGGAGTACTTGACACCCTAATTCCCCATCTCATAATTGCTTTATAATCATAAAATTACGGCGTAAATGAGCCACTTACTCATGACGCCATGTAATGATCAATCAAACATAAGATAAATCCTTAGGAACTCGTATAAGATTAGATGAAACATCGTAGATTATCAATAGTAATTAATGATTCGAAAAGCTGATATAAAAATAATTTGAAAGAGCTTCCAGGGACTCCCAATTCTACAATCAAGGAATATAAAATATAATACCATATACAATAGTATGTATTAAAGGTTTAAAGGCCGCTCATGAATGGCAGAGATAAGGGACAGTGACATTACCCTAGCAAGCAGGACAATACCTTAGTGACTGACCCTATATACATATGATCAGCGCCTAGGATCCCTCTCCACCCAAGCTACGACCAGGGAGGGCCAGGAAATAGCTGTTGATGACTCAGTACTTTCCTATAGGCTCCCCCAAACACCATCCTTAGCTCACAAGGATGATGAAGTTGCAGCAATAAAAGAAACTTACGAGTTTGAGCGGGACTCGAACCACAGTCTCGCAATCACCATGCAAAGTCGTTACCAACAGGCCACGACACCCCTATTACATATAATTTTAATACTCTGGAAAAACTAAAACCATAATCGAAGAAGGTTAAGCGAAGATTAATCTGAATTTGCGTTTACACTTTAAAAACAATAAATTGCCTGAAAGAAGCAGTATCATCAAAAGGGTGCAAGAAGAATTAACCCCCCCCCCACCCCCCACCCCGGCCAAATTGGAGTGAAGTCTGAGAAGCTCGATCCTCAACAAATTTGAAAAGTTCCCAATTCTCCAGACGAGGAACCGTTTCCGGCCTCCAAACAATCTAACGTTCGGAACGTTTGTCTCACAGCCGAAATAACCGGCAAATCTGCACCAAGAATTCTGCACCATCAGTCTTCCTCTGGACAAGGAGTGTCAGTTTCGCCAAACTTTAATGCACAGGTTGTGAGCAAACGATTGACCTTGGCCGAAAGTTACACAAACACACACACACACACACATTTATCTATCTATATTTATATATATATATATATATATATGTATATATATATATATATATATATAAAAACACACACACACATATATACAGTATATATATATATATATATATAGATATAGATATATATATACAGTATTTATATATATAAAATATATTTATATATATACAATATATATATATAAATACATATATATATATACATATACATATATATATA
>NC_090735.1:128371962-128376962 GCF_036898095.1 Palaemon carinicauda | reverse complement strand
CCGAAGTATTACTGCTGTCTCAAACTTTCCTTAAAAACGATTGTCAATTGAAAGTGTCATATTCATTTGAAGTAATTTACAGACACTTCAAGTTGCAAGTTGCACTCGAAGTTAATGGAAATGATGTCTGACTTTTCTCAGTTCGTCTGAAGAGCCATGAAACCTCACCTGACACTGATGGTAAAAAAAAAAAAAAAAAAAAAAAAAAAAAAAAAAAAGAAGACGAAGAAGAAGAAGAAGAAGAAGAAGAAGAAGAGCCGAGATGAATACAAAGAGCTGAGGAGGATATGGTGGTACAATTTTAGTATTAGTGTTGAAAGACACCAGAGATATTAGCTTACTAACCCGTTTATCATGATTCAAGAAATATATGTTTCAACGAATTTTAACACTTCTTGTTCTACCTAATTTCTCTTCCTCTTGTTTTGTTAAAGTTTTTATAGTTTATATAGGAAATATTTATTCAAATGTTGTTACTGTTCTAAAGATATTTTATATTTCCTTGTTTCCTTTCCTCACTGAGCTATTTTCCCTGTTGGGGCCCCTGGGCTTACAGCATCTTTCTTTTCCAACTAAGGTTGTAGCTTAGCAATTAATAATAATAATAATAATTTGTACACATATAGATGATGTTTATAAAATATGACTAATTTTTCAAAAGTTGTTCTTAAAGAGATTTTATCATATTCTTTTATATGATTGCTGTGTCAACTGATACTGAAGTCAACCTGATTGCACCAGTGAATGTCAACCTCTACACACACACACACACACACACACACATATATATATATATATATATATATATATATATATATATATATATATATATATATGCAGAGGAACCACAGGGAAAATGAAAATACGAAATATACGATTCAGTCCTCTGAAGAAGTATCACGAAACTAGTCAGGACTTAATCGTATATTTCGTATTTTCATTTTCCCTGTGGTTCTTCTGCATCTGAGCATCACGTTTTCCTGTGATTTTTACGCATATATATATATATATATATATATATATACATATATATATATATATATATATATATATATATATATATATACCACATATCACCCAGCACGAACCTGGAAAATACAAGCAATAGCAGAATATTATACACTTATCACAAGGTCATACCCCAAGTTTTCATATCCACTCCTTATCAAACTACACCGTTCCTACGCTCGCCCAGCCTTTTCCATTCCTTCCTACAGCTATAACACAAGAGGATGATGCTTGGGACTGTGGTTCTTCATCTTCATTACATTGCATAAAAAGATGGAAACTTAATTAATGAGCGACGCTTGTTGCTTTGCCTTTGCGTTCTAGATTAAAGTGTGCTTTGGGGGGGGGGAGAAGCAACAATGGGACTGTGCATGCATTGCATGATGCATGCATTTCGGTTTGTACTCGTTCATGTTCATATAAAATAGGTACCTCTCAGCATGCGTCGTTGCCTGTTCAATAACGCAAATAGACGTAAAAGCTGAGTACTACTTATTTCCTCTGTGATGCTACTCCGATGCGTTATTGATTAAGTGCCGCTAAATTGCCTCGTTATTTATGCGGTCATTTATACAGTTATTTGAAGGTTAGTTAATCTTCGTTTGTGTTATTTATTTCCTATTTCCAGTCTAACTTTTTTATTTTTTCAAGACGAATACAAGTTACAGCAGAAGAAAACCTGGGGTAGTATATTTACGATAAAGTTTTCATTATAACCTATATAAGCCTTTAATAGTAAAATAGAATTAAGTATGGAAAACGAATACGAAAAATTAAATAAAAAAAGACTAACTAAACAACCTAGCAGATCTACAGGCCACTAGAGCCCGTAACCCAAAATATAAATGAATCACACAGTTTAAAGGCTTAAAGGTTTAAAGGCTGCTCATGAATGGCAGGGGCAAGGGACAGTGACACTGCCCTTATCAACGATTTAATAAAACTGCGACGCAAAGACATAGTTTGTAAAATGACATCACTAACATTTAAATCACAAAGTTCCGTTAAATGGTATTCATTTTAGTCAATATAACATTCAAAACCCATATGTCAAAACTGCTTCAAGCTATATAAAATGAAGAGTACACTTCAATTACATCTAAAAACCACATGCGCACGCACACACACACGCATATATATATATATATATATATATATATATATATATATATATGTATATATATATACATACATATATATATTTACATACCTAAAGTATATAATACACATAAAAACACGCACGCGTACCCAGACACACAAACAAACACACACACACACACACACACACACACATATATATATATATATATATATATATATATGTGTGTATGTATATATACATGCATATACATATATATATATATATATATATATATATATATATATATATATATACACACAAAAGATCCTTTACCGTAAAATCATCGTACGATCCCTTACCGTAAAGTCATCCTTCGTAAAATCCTTTACCGTAAAATCATCGTTCGTAAAATTCTTCACCGCAAAATCATCGTATGATCCCTTACCGTAAAATTATCGTACGATCCCTTACCATATAATCATCGTACGATCGTTTGCCGTAAAATCATCGTGCGATCCTTTGCCGTAAAATCATCGTACGATCCCTTACCGTAAAATCATCCTTTGTACAATCCTCTACCGTAAAATCATCGTACGATCCTTAGCCGTAAAATCATCGTACGATCCTTTGCCGTAAAATCATTGTTCGTACAATCTTTTACCGTAATATCATCGTAAGATCTATTACCGTAAAATCATCGTAAGATCCTTTACCGTAAAATCATCGTACGATCTTTGCCGTAAAATCGTCGTACAATCCTTTACCGTAATATCATCGTAAGATCTATTACCGTAAAATCATCGTAAGATCCTATACCGTAAAATCATCGTACGATCCTTTGCCGTAAAATCATCGTACGATCCTTTGCCGTAAAATCATCGTACGATCCTTTGCCATAAAATCATCGTACGATCCTTTATTGTAAAATCATCGTATAATCCTTTATCGTAAAATCATCGTACGATCCCTTGCCGTTAAATCATCGTACGATTCTTTACCGTAAAATCATCGTATGATCCTTTACCGTAAAATCATCGTATGATCCCTTACCGTAAAATCACTGTACGATCCTTTGCCGTAAAATCATCGTACAATCCTTTGCCGTAAAACCATCGTACGATCCTTTGCCATAAAATCATCGTACGATCTTTGCCGTAAAATCATCGTACGATCCTTTTCCGTAAAATCCTCGTACGATCTTTGCCGTAAAATCATCGTATGATCCTTTACCGTAAAATCATCGTACGATCCTTTACCGTAAATCATCCCACGATCCCTAACTGTAAAATCATCGTACGATCCTTTGCCGTAAAATCATCGTGCGATCCTTTACCGTAAAATCATGGTACAACCCTTTACTTTAAAATCATCGTACGATCCCTTACCGTAAAATCCTCGTTCGTACAATCCTTTACCGTAAAATCACTGTACGATCCTTTAACGTAAAATCATCGTACGATCCCTTACCGTAAAATCATCGAATGATCCTTTGCCGTAAAATTATCGTACGATCCCTTGCCGTAAAATCATCGTACGATCCCATACCGTAAAATCATCGACTGATCCTTTGCCGTAAAATCATCACACGATCCTTTTCCGTAAAATCATCGTACGATCCTTTACCATAAAATCATCGTACGATCCCTTACCGTAAAATCATCGTACGATCCTTTACCGTAAAACCATCGTACGATCCTTTAACGTAAAATCATCGTACGATCCTTTGCCGTAAAATCATCGCACGATCCCTTACCGTAAAATCATCGAATGATCCTTTGCCGTAAAATTATCGTACGATCCCTTGCCGTAAAATCATCGTACAATCCTTTTCCGTAAAATCATCGTACGATCTTTTCCGTAAAATCATCGTATGATCCTTTACCGTAAAATCATCGTACGATCCTTTACCGTAAATCATCCCACGATCCCTTACTGTAAAATCATCGTACAATCCTTTGTCGTAAAATCATCGTGCGATCCTTTACCGTAAAATCATGGTACGACCCTTTACTTTAAAATCGTCGTACGATCCCTTACCGTAAAATCCTCGTTCGTACAATCCTTTACCGTAAAATCTCCGTACGATCCTTTACCGTAAAATCATCGTACGATCCCTTACCGTAAAATCATCGAATGATCCTTTGCCGTAAAATTATCGTACGATCCCTTGCCTTAAAATCATCGTAAGATCCCATACCGTAAAATCATCGTACGATCCCATACCATAAAATCATCGTACGATCCCTTGCCGTAAAATCATCGACTGATCCTTTGCCGTAAAATCATCGACTGATCCTTTGCCGTAAAATTATCACACGATCCTTTTCCGTAAAATCATCGTACGATCCTTTACCGTAAAATCATCACACGATCCTTTTCCGTAAAATCATCGTACGATCCTTTACCGTAAAATCATCGTACGATCCCTTACGGTAAAATCATCGTACGATCCTTTACCGTAAAATCATCGTACGATCCTTTACCGTAAAATCATCGTACGATCCTTTGCCGTAAAATCATCGTACGATCCCTTACAGTAAAATTATCGAATGATCCTTTGCCGTAAAATTATCGTACGATCCCTTGCCGTAAAATCATCGTACGATCCCATACCGTAAAATCATCGACTGATCCTTTGCCGTAAAATAATCACACGATCCTTTTCCGTAAAATCATCGTACGATCCTTTACCATAAAATCATCGTACGATCCCTTACCGTAAAATCCTCGTTCGTACAATCCTTTACCGTAAAATCATCGTACGATCCCTTACCGTAAAATCATCGTACGATCCCTTACCGTAAAATCATCGTACGATCCCTTACCGTAAAATCATCGTATGATCCCTTGCCGTAAAATCGTCGTACGTTCCTTTGCCGTAAAATCATTGTACGATCCTTTGCCGTAAAAT